>NC_138315.1:36385000-36467500 GCF_965601325.2 Salmo salar
ATCTTGAATAATGATGAGTGAGAAAGTTACAAACGCACAAATGTCATAACCCCAAGACATGCTAACCTCTCACCATTACAATAACAGAGGAGGTTAGCATTTTATATCATTCCCCTAAGTCATGCTAACCTCTCACCATTATAATAACAGGGGAGATTAGCATTTTATATCATTCCCCCAAGTCATGCTAACCTCTCACCATTATAATAACAGGGGAGGTTAGCATTTTATATCATTCCCCCAAGTCATGCTAACCTCTCACCATTATAATAACAGGGGAGATTAGCATTTTATATCATTCCCCCAAGTCATGCTAACCTCTCACCATTATAATAACAGGGGAGATTAGCATTTTATATCATTCCCCCAAGTCATGCTAACCTCTCACCATTACAATAACAGGGAGGTTCGCATTTTATATCATTCTCCTAAGTCATGCTAACCTCTCACCATTACAAGGTTAGCATTTTTAGGTGGGTACTATATTTGTGCGTCTGTAACTTTGTGACTCATCATAATTTACGATTCATTCAGGTCATTCAGGTCGCATAATAAGTTGCATGAACTCACTCTGTGTGCAATAATAGTGTTTAACATGTACCCCAAACATATAATTAACTGTAACGTCCCTCAGTTAAGAAAACAGTCAAACACAGATTCAACCACAAAGACCAGGGAGGTTTTCCAATGCCTTGCGAAGAAGGGCACCAATTGGTAGAAAAAAAAGTAGACATTGAATATACCTTTGAGCATGGTGAAGTTATTAATTACACTTTGAATTGTGTATCAATACACCCAGTCACTTCAAAGATACAGGCGTCCGTCCTAAATCAGGCACCGGAGAGGAAGAAAACCTTTCAGGGATTTCACCATGAGGCCAATGGGGACTTTAAAACAGTTACCAAGTTTAATGGCTGTTAAAGGAGAAAACTGAGGATGGATCAACAACAATGTAGCTATTCCACAATACTAACCTAATTGACAGAGAATAAAAATATTCCAAAACATGCATCCAGTTTGCAACAAGGCACTAAAATGATACTGCTTAAAATGTGACATTGCCATTAACTTTTTGTCCTGAATACAATGTGTTATGTTTGGGTCAAATACAATACAACACATTACTGAGTACCACTCTCCATATTTTCAAGCATAGTGGTGGCTGCATCATGTTATGGGTATGCTTGTAATCATTAAGGAGTTTTTCAAGATAAAAAATAAATGGATGGAACTAAGCACAGGCAAATTCCTAGAGGAAAACCGGGTTCATTCTGCTTTCCACCAGGCACTGGGAGATTAATTCGCCTTTCAGCAGGACAATAATCTAAAACAAAAGGCCAAATCTTCACTGGAGTCGCTTACCAAGAAGACAGTGAATGTTCCTGAGTGGCCGAGTTACAGTTTTGACTTAAATCTACTTGAAAATCTGTGGTAAGACCTGAAAATAGTTGTCTAGTAATGATCATGTAACGGTTGTCCAAAGGAGTAGACCAAGGTGCAGCGTGGTAAGTGTTCATCTTGATATTTATTTTTACTCAGAACACTTAAACAAAATAATAAACATCACGTCTTGCAGGCTTTACCGAGCAGTACAAAAATAAGATCCCACAACTCAAGGAGGGAAAAAGGGCTGCATAAGTATGGTTCCCAATCAGAGACAACGATAGGCAGCTGCCTCTGATTGGAAACGATACCTGGCCAAAACATAGAAATATAAAACATAGAATGCCCACCCCACACCCTGACCTAACAAAATAGAGAAATAAACCGTCTCTCTCAGGTCAGGGCGTGACAGATCAACAACCAATTTGACAGAGCTCTAAGAATTTTGAAAAGAGTAATGGGCAAATGTTGCACAATCCATGTGTAGAAAGACTTGCCCAGAAAGACTCACAGCTGTAATCACTGCCAAAGGTGTGCTTCTACATAGTATTGACTCAAGGGTGTAAATACTTATATAAATGAGGTATTTCTGTATTTTGTTTTCAATAAATTTGCAAACATTTAAAAAATAATCTATGTCATTATGGGGTATTGTGTGTAGATGGGTGAGGAAAAAATATATTTAATCCATTTTGAATTCAGGCTGTAACACAACAACATGTGGAATAAGTCAAGGGGTATAAATACTTTCTGAATACACTCCCCTCCATATGAGGGGTGTAGTTTCAGCTAAACCTCGGGTATTCCCTCCAAGGAATTTGTATACAACAGAAGCTCATTTACTACATTTCTACACAACAAACTCTAAAATGCTATTTTTGGAACAGCAAAAACAAGCAAAATTGACTCCAGCCATTATCACCTTGAATGAGTCCTTCACCTCAGTCGATAGGGGACTTAACATTTTACAAACACATGCCACACAGCAATTAGCTGCTACTGTATGCACTAACTCAGCACCGGGATAAAAACACAAGTTTAGTTTCATGTCAAGTCAAACAGCAGTTACCTAGCCATGGACCATCTACTACAGCCATCTTCCATCGTTGCACTGTTTTGAGAGAAATGTTGTGCTGTTCAGTGTAGCTACGTCGATGGGCGCCATACCTCAGTGCTCTCAGCCAGCTGGGCAAATAGCCTGCCTGTCAGCTCTGAGCCGTCCGCATGGTCCTAAAGTCAGCCCCTAATCCCGTTTAACTGTATTTGCCTATTAGTCGGGATTGGAATGATATGAGTAGCTTATTTTAAAGTGTTGGTGTTGAGCTAGGGTATAGCGACTGCCATACTCTGCCATACTCAATTAACATTCTCCACACTGAACTAAACACATTTGTCTCTATACTCAAACATTTTGGATTTGAGGTCAAATATTTCATATGAGGTGACAGGACAGAATGTCACCTTTTATTTGAGGGTATTTTCATACATATCTGTTTTGACGTTTAGAAATTAAAGTACTTTATGTATCTAGTCCCCCCATTTGAAGAATTTATTATAAGTATTTGCACAAATTCACTTAAACTGTATTAAAATAGTCAAATGTTTAGTATTTGGTCCCATATTCCTAGCATGCAATGTCTAGATCAAGCTTGTGACTCTACAATCTCGTTGGATGCATTCCGTTTGGTTTGGTTGTGTTTTTTAATATGTTTTGCCCAATAGGAATTGAATGGTGAAACATGACTGGAGTAATTTTCTTTATAAGTAAGTTGATAAGATGTTTCTGAACACTTCTAAATTAATCCTGATAATGCCATGATTAAGAAAATTCATGAATGAATCATGATGAGTGAGATGCTGTTCAAAGTCTACCAGAAAACATGCTAACCTCATCATTACCAATAACAAGGGAGGTGTGATTGTTGTGCCCCTGTATGCCTAACAACTCATCGTTATTCACAATCTATTCATGATTATCAATAATTTTTTCACCTAGTCAGTTCTGGGATTTGAACCAGCACTCTTTCAGTTAATGGCCCAATGCTTTTAACCACTAGGCTACCTGCTGCCCCTTATATACCTGTCGTTTAAGCGATATATCATTCAACCATTTTTCTTTGTGGTTAAAGGTTAACTTACAATATGTTTGATCATCTTGACATTGCATCGTAACTTGTTTCTAAATATGTGTTGTAGATCAGCTTCCTGAAATGTGGCATTGAGTAATTGTAATTATGTGTTTTATCCAAGTTGAAAACCTTTTTTGTTATTCTGGCATATTGATAAGGCGGTTCCATAACCTAATCATTTCACCCCTCTGTTTTACTTCACAGGTCTCCCAACCCATGTCTCCTTCAATAGCTAGGCTTGGGGAAAACTTCTGCACTCCCAGAAAACATTGTATGGCTCTATTCTGAAAGAGTTTGCTGTTTTGGATTCTTTCAAACCCCAGATTTCAGGAGTTCAGAATAGGACAGACACATGAATTATAGAGCGATGAATATTTACGATAGCCAAGGTCTTGACAGATTTTAAGTTGACCCCAATGCTCTACCAGCAGACTCTGTTATAGGTCTTTATACCCTCCTCAAAGGTCATACATTCATCAAAAAGTAATCTAAGGTATATACACGGAGCGTACAAAACATGATTAAAACCTGATCTTTCCATGACATAGACTGACCAAGTGAATCCAGGTGAAAGCTATGATCCCTTATTGATGTCACTTGAAAATCCACTTCAATCAGTGTAGATCAAGGGGAGGAGACAGGTTAAAGAAGGATTGTTAAGCCTTGAGACAATTGTGACATGGATTGTGTATGTGTGCCATTCACAGGGTGAATGGGCAAGACAAAACATTTAAATGCCTTTGAACTACTATGGTAGTATGTGCCAGGCGCACCGGTTTGAGTCAAAAACTGCAACACTGCTGGGTTTTTCATGCTCAACAGTTTCCTGTGTGTATCAAGAATGGTCAACCACCCAATGGACATCCAGCCAACTTGACACAACTGTGGGAAGTATTGGAGTCAACATGGGCCTGCATCCCTGTGGAACGCTTTCGACACCTTGTAGAATCCATGCCCTGACACATTGAGGCTGTTCTGAGAGGGTGCAACTCAATATTAGGAAGGTGTTCGTATATGAGCAAGTGTAGTTTAGGGGCATTGTTCCTTAATTACAAAATCAAATAAAAAACCTGTGTGATCACACTCTCCGTAGGCGAGGTATGAATACTTCTTAGTTTACCCTTAATCTGGGTTTTACCTGGGTTTATCTTGGTTAATCATTCATCTCCATTTTGTACACCAGAGATTGACAGTGTTCAACATACCTTGCCGATCAAACTCACTCTGCAAGGATGACAATATAATCTGCATACAATAGTATCCCCAGGGTCAGGTCATATAATTTAACTCCATGGTTAGCGTGCTTGATTTGCTGGGCCAAGTCATTCACCAAAAGGGCAAACAAAGTTGGGGAAAACACATTTCCTTGTTTGACTCCAAACAGAAACCATCCAGTCTTCAACTCATTTACCTGTATACAGGAGACGGGACCTCTACATCGAGATTTAATTGCATCCACCCCAGCATTTATACGTTTAAAAGCAAGAAGATCTCTATTTACCCAAGCAAAGGCCTTTTGGAAATCAACAAAACATATGTAGGTTTACATTCTTGTAGTCTGGCTGTAATCACAGTGGATACAGTTTACAGTGCCTTCAGAAAGTGTTTATACCCATTGAGACATTTTGTTGTGTTACAGACTGAATAAAAAATTGATTAAATTGATTCTTTTTCTAACCCATCTACACACAATACTTCATAATGACAAAGTGAAAACATGTTTTATGACATTTTTGAAAATGTATTGAAAATTAAATTCAGAAATATCTCATTTACGTAAGTATTCACACACCTGAGTCAATACATGCTAGAATCACCTTTGGCAGCGATTACAGCTGTGAGTCTTTCTGGGTAGCTATCCACATCCTGGATTGTACAATATTTTCCCATATTCTTTTCAAATGTATTCAAGCTCTGTCAAATTGGTTGTTGATGTAACATATACACTAGGAGTCAGGAAGCAGGTGCAGAAGGTGAGTTTAATAATAAGAAACATGAAGAATATTCAAAACAGGAGAAGCGTACTGAACGGGAAAAAAACCAATACTGCCTGAAGACTAAGGCTACTGAGGGCTAAATAAAGGGGAAGTAACCATGGTAATGATGAAGTTCAGGTGTGCATAACGATGGGATGCAGGTGTGCATAATGATGGTGTACAGGAACGCGTAATGTGGGTTGCCAGGACCAGTGGTTAGTAGACCGGCTACGTCAAGCACCTGAGCGGGACAGCGGGAGCAGGCGTGACAGTTGATCGTTGCTAGACAACCATTTTCAAGTCTTGCCATAGATTTTCATGCAGATTTAAGTCAAAACTGTAACTCGGACACTCAGGAACATTCACTGTCTTCTTTGTAAGCAACTCCAGTGTAGATTTGGCCTTTTGATTTAGGTTGTTGTCCTGCTAAAAGGTGAATTAATCTCCCAGTGTCTGGTGGAAAGCAGACTGAACCCGGTTTTCCTCTAGGATTTTGCCTGTGCTTAGCTCCATTCCATTCCATTTTTTTCCTGAAAAACTCCTTAACGATTACAAGCATACCCATAACATGATGCAGCCACCACTATGCTTGAAAAAAGGGAGCACGGTACTCAATAATGTGTTGTATTGGATTTGCCCCAAACAGAACACTTTGTAATCAGGACAAAAAGTTAACTTACTTTGCCACATTTCTTGCAGTATTACTTTAGTGCCTTTTTGCAAACAGGATACATGTTTTGGAATATTTTTATTCTGCGTAGGCTTCCTTTTCACTCTGTCAGTTAGGTTAGTTTTGTGGAGTAACTACAATGTTGTTGATCCATCCACAGTTTTCTCCTATCACAGCCATGTAACTGTTTTAAAGTCCCCATTGGCCTCATGGTAAAATCCCTGAGTATCTTTCTTCCTTTTCCGGCAACCGAGTTAAGAAGGACGCCTGTATCTTTGTAGTGACTGGGTGTATTGATACACCATCCAAAGTGTAATTAATAACTTCACCATGCTCAAAGGGATATTGAATGTTTGCTTTTTTACGCATCTACCAAAAGGTGCCCTTCCCTTCCCCTTTCTCTTTATTTTCAAGCCATTGGAAAACCTCCCTGGTCTTTGTGGTTGAATCTGTGTTTGAAATTCACTGCTCTACTGAGGAACCTTACATTTAATTATATGTGTGGGGTTCAGAGATGAGGTAATCATTAAAAAATCATGTTAATAAATCTTCTTTTGGATCGGTGGGTCCCCTGCGGGACGGTTGAGCTTATGTAGGCTAATGCGATTAGCATGAGGTAGTAAGTAACAACCAAATTTACCAGGACATAGACATATCTGATATTGGCAGAAATCTTAAATTCTTGTTATTCTAACCTGCACTGTCCAGTTTACAGTAGCTATTACAGTGAAAGAATACCATGCTATTGTTTGAGGAGAGTGCACAATTTTGAACATGAAAAGTTATTAATAAACAAATTAGGCACATTTGGGCAGTCTTGATACAACATTTTGAACATAAATGAAAGGCTTCATTGGATCAGTCTAAAACTTTAGACATACACTGATGCCATCTAGTGGTCAAAATGTCATTAGCACCTGGGCTGGAATAATACATTATGGCCTTTCTCTTGCATTTCAATGGTGGTACACAAAAAAATACAAAAGAAAGGTTGTTTTTTTCTTGGTATTATCTTTTACCAGATCTATTGTGTTATATTCTACTACATTCCTTTCACATTTCCATAAACTTCAAAGTGTTTCCTTTCAAATGGTACCAAGAATATGCATATCCTTGCTTCAGGGCCTGAGCTACAGGCAGTTAGATTTGGGTATGTCATTTTAGGCAAAACATTTTTAAAAAGGGGCTAATCCTTCATTTATGGCTCAAATCCCGTTAACGGGATCGGTTTGACAAAATCCGGTGAAATGGCAGAGTGCCAAAATTATTAAAAATATTTAACTTTCATACATTCACAAGTGCAATACACCAAATTAAAGCTGAACTTCTTGTTAACTTCTCTAGGGCCAGTGGGACGATTTCGTCCCACCTGCGTAACAGCCAGTGGAATCCCGTGGCGCGTTATTCAAATACCTTAGAAATGCTATTACTTCAATTTCTCAAACATATGACTATTTTACAGCATTTTAAAGACAAGACTCTCGTTAATCTAACCACACTGTCCGATTTCAAAAAGGCTTTACAACGAAAGCAAAACATTAGATTATGTCAGCAGAGTACCCAGCCAGAAATAATCAGACACCCATTTTTCAAGCTAGCATAGAATGTCACATAAACCCAAATCACAGCTAAATGCAGCACTAACCTTTGATGATCTTCATCAGATGACAATCTTAGGACATTATGTTATACAATACATGCATGTTTTGTTCAATCAAGTTCATATTTATATCAAAAACCAGCTTTTTACATTAGCATGTGACGTTCAGAACTAGCATACCCCCGCAAACTTCCGGTGAATTTACTAAATTACTCACGATAAACGTTCATAAAAAACATAACAATTATTTTAAGAATTATAGATACAGAACTCCTCTATGCACTCGCTATGTCCGATTTTAAAATAGGTTTTCGGTGAAAGCACATTTTGCAATATTCTAAGTAGATAGCCCGGCATCACAGGGCTAGCTATTTACACACCCACCAAGTTTAGCCCTCACCAAAGTCAGATTTACTATAAGAAAAATGTTATTACCTTTGCTGTTCTTCGTCAGAATGCACTCCCAGGACTTATACTTCAATAACAAATGTTGGTTTGGTCCCAAATAATCCATAGTTATATCCAAATAGCGGCGTTTTGTTTGTGCGTTCAAGACACTATCCGAAAGGGTAAATAAGGGTTATGCGCCCGACGCGTTTCGTGACAAAAAAATTCTAAATATTCCATTACCGTACTTCGAAGCATGTCAACCGCTGTTTAAAATCAATTTTTATGCCATTTTTCTCGTAAAAATGCGATAATATTCCGACCGGGAATCTGTGTTTTACTACAAAGAGAGAGAAAATAAAAACATGGTGTCGCCCCGTGCACGCGCCTCAGCTCATTGTACTCTGATAGACCACTTAACCAAAGGCGCTAAAGTTTTTCAGCCAGCGGCTGGAATTACATCATTCAGCTTTTTCCCGGGTTCTGAGAGCCTATGGGAGCCGTAGGAAGTGTCACGTTACAGCAAAGATCCTACATTTTCAATAAACAGAGCCAAGAAGCCCAAGGAATGGTCAGAGAGGGTACTTCCTGTACAGAATCTTCTCAGGCTTTTGCCTGCCATGTGAGTTCTGTTATACTCACAGACACCATTCAAACAGTTTTAGAAACTTTAGGGTGTTTTCTATCCAAAGCCAATAATTATATGCATATTCTAGTTTCTGGGCAGTAGTAATAACCAGATTAAATCGGGTACGTTTTTTATCCGGCCGTGTAAATACTGCCCCCTAGCCCTAACAGGTTAATCTAGCCACCGTGTCAGATTTCAAAAATACTTTACGGCGAAAGCAAACCATACTATTATCTGAGGACAGCACCCCATCAAACAAACACAGACAAACATATTTCATCAAGCCAGGCGCGACTGAAAACTCAGAAATAACGATATAATTCATGCCTTACCTTTGACGAGCTTCCTCTGTTGGCACTCCAATATGTACCATAAACATCACAAATGGTCCTTTTGTTCAATTAATTCCGTCGTTATATATCCAAAATGTCAATTCATTTGAAAAATCTCAAAAAATATGCTTTCACTTTGACATTATGGAATGTTGTGTGTAGGCCAGTGACAATTTTTTTTCAATTGAATCTATTTTAAATTCAGGCTGTAACAAAACAAAATGTGGAAAAAGTCAAGGGGTGTGAATACTTTCTGAATGCAGTGTAAATCTATACAAGCCATGTTTTACGAAACCCATTCTGCTCATGTACAAGTAATTCTGACGTTTCTAAATACTGAGTCAACCTGTTGTTTAGCATCCCAGAGTATAACATGCAGACTGTGCTAATAAGGCTGATGTGTTTGTAATTTAATGGGACCCCTGAATCATTCTTTGATGACTTTGGGATTGGTTTAATGATAGCTTTGTACCCAGTTGAAGGGATGATACCATTTTCAAAACACATTTGGAAACGTCAGAATAGAGTCTGCCGTAATTTAGGAGACTTTAAGACGTCATTATGAGGCTCCTCCATTCCTGTTGAGCTTTGCTTTTTGAACAAGTTTTGTGTCTGTATAGTTGCAGATGGATGTAAGGATGTCAGTCCATGCACAGTTCATTCAGAAAGTATTCAAGATCCCTTGACTTTTCCACATTTTGTTACGTTATAGCCTTATTCTAAAATGTATTAAATCGTTTTTTTCAATCTACACACAACACCCATAATGACAAAGAAAAAACTGGTTTTTAGACATTTTTGCAAATGCATTAAAAATAAAACTGAAATATAACATTTACATTTATACAAGTATTCAGACCATTTACTCAGTACTTTGATGTAGCACCTTTGGCAGTGATTACTGCCTTGAGTCTTCTTCGGTATGAAGCTACAAGCTTGGCACACCTGTATTTGGGGAGTTTCTCACATTCCTCTCTGCAAATCCTCTCAAGCTCTGTCAGGTTGGATGGGGAGTGTTGCTGCACAGTTTTTTCAGGTCTCTGGCCACTCAAGGACATTCAGAGACTTGTCCCGAAGCCACTCCTGCATTGTCTTGGCTGTGTGCTTATGGTTGTTATCCTGTTGGAAGGTAAACCTTCACCCCAGTCTGAGGTTCTGAGCACTCTGGAGCAGATTTTCATCAAGGATCTCTCTGTACTTTGCTTCGGTCATCATTCCCTTGATCATGACAAGTCTCCCAGTCCCTGCCGTTGAAAAACATCCCCAAAGCATGATGCTGCCACCACCATGCCTCACTGTAGGGATGGTGCCAGGTTTCCTCCAGATGTAACGCTTGGCATTCAGGCCAGAGAGTTCCATCTTGGTTTCATCAGACCAGAGAATCTTGTTTCTCATGTTCTGAGAGTCTTTAGGTGTCTTTTGGCAAACTCTAAGTGGGCTGTCGTGTGCTTTTAATTGATGAGTGGCTTCTGCCTGGCCACTCTACCATAAAGGCCTGATTGGAGGAGTGCTGCAGAGATGGTTGTCCTTCTGGAAGGTTCTCCCATCTCCACAGAGGAACTCTAGAGCTCTGTCAAAGTGACTGTCAGGTTCTTGATCATCTCCATGACGAAGGCCTTTCTCCCCCGATTGCTCAGTTTGCTCGGTGGCCAGCTCTAGTAAGAGCCTTGGTGGTTCCAAACTTGTTCCATTTAAGAATAATGGAGGTCACTGTGTTCTTGGGGACCTTCAATGCTGCAGAAATGTTTTGGTACCCTTCCCCAGATCTGTGCCTCAACACAATCCTGTCTCGATCTCTACGGACAATTCCTTCGACCTCATGGCTTTGGTTTTGCTCTGACATGCACTGTCGACTGTGGGACCTTATATAGACAGGTGTGTGACTTTCCAAATCATGTCCAATCAATTAAATTTACCACAGGTGAACTCCAATCAAGTTGCAGAAACATCTCAAAGATGATCAATGGAAACAGGATGCTTCTGAGCTCAATTTCAAGTCTCATAGCAAAGGGTCTGAATACTTATGTAAATAAGGTATTTCTGTTTTTTGTTTTTGGATACATTTGCAACAAAAAAAATGTAACCCTGTTTTCACTTCGTCATTATAGGGTATTTTGTGTAGATAGCTAAGGTAAAAAAAAATGTAATCTATTCAAGAATAAGGCTGTAAAATAACAAAATGTGGAACAAGTCAAAGGTTATGAATACTTTCCGAAGGCACTGTATGTGTACATTTTGTATGTTTGTGTGTATGTTTTTTGTGTCTTTTTCTTTGCGCACGTGTGTTTATACTCCAAGTCACCCTGACTATATATACTCCATTCACCCTGACCTGTGCCATTCTTCTCTCTCTCTCTCTCTCTCTCCCTCTCCCTCTCCCTCTCCCTCTCCCTCCCTCTCTCTCTCTCTCTCTCTCCCTCTTCTCCCCCCGGGTCTCAACACACACGTTTAGAATGAATGAATGGATACAGGGAGGTAGGGGGGGGGGCAGGGAGGGAGGGAGGTTGCAGACTTCAGATATCTCAATTGCATTAGTATGGACTGCTCAGCTGCATTGATTTATGGTTTAATCTATTTTATTGTTGCTTTTATTTGTCATTTCTGATACAGTATGTGTTTTGTGGACAGGTTTATATTACAGCACTGTGTAAGGTCAGATAATACCACTTGAACTTTGCACTCTTGTAAACCTGCCCCCTTTCATTGATTTCTGATGTCTTTCTGAGCTTTTTTTTCTTTTTACTAGCAAACACTTCTTCAGGTCAGGGGTCAGTTATTGGATTGTGGAAGTAAAGTTGCTATTATTGGATTTACTGTAGTCAAGCTATACTTATTTTTTCTAAGGTTTCTGGTTGAAACCACAATCAGGACATAGCGCAATAGTCTCTTTTGTGTAATCAGTGACCAATACCATTAAATTCCAACGGAACTCACTGTGGATGAAGAACCCTTGGCTAGTTAGCAAAGCCTGTAAGCTACACTGATATCATGTGAAGTGTCATGTTATGAATGTGACCAGCCATTAGGGCTTTAGAGAGGGTTCGAGTGGGTTAGAGTGGGTTAGAGAGGGTTAGAGAGGGTTAGAGTTGGTTAGAGAGGGTTAGAGTGGGTTAGAGTGGGTTAGAGTGGGTTAGAGAGGGTTAGAGTGGGTTAGAGTGGGTTAGAGAGGGTTAGAGAGGGTTCGAGTGGGTTAGAGTGGGTTAGAGTGGGTTAGAGACGGTTAGAGTGGGTTAGAGAGGGTTAGAGTGGGTTAGAGTGGGTTAGAGAGGGTTAGAGTGGGTTAGAGAGGGTTAAAGAGGGTTAGAGTGGGTTAGAGAGGGTTAGAGTGGGTTAGAGTGGGTTAGAGACGGTTAGAGTGGGTTAGAGAGGGTTAGAGTGGGTTAGAGTGGGTTAGAGAGGGTTAGAGTGGGTTAGAGAGGGTTAGAGTGGGTTAGAGAGGGTTAGAGAGGGTTAGAGTGGGTTAGAGAGGGTTAGAGAGGGTTAGAGAGGGTTAGAGTGGGTTAGAGTGGGTTAGAGAGGGTTAGAGTGGGTTAGAGAGGGTTAGAGAGGGTTAGAGAGGGTTAGAGTGGGTTAGAGTGGGTTAGAGAGGGTTAGAGTGGGTTAGAGAGGGTTAAAGAGGGTTAGAGTGGGTTAGAGTGGGTTAGAGACGGTTAGAGTGGGTTAGAGAGGGTTAGAGTGGGTTAGAGTGGGTTAGAGAGGGTTAGAGTGGGTTAGAGAGGGTTAGAGTGGGTTAGAGAGGGTTAAAGAGGGTTAGAGTGGGTTAGAGAGGGTTAGAGTGGGTTAGAGAGGGTTAAAGAGGGTTAGAGTGGGTTAGAGAGGGTTAGAGTGGGTTAGAGAGGGTTAAAGAGGGTTAGAGTGGGTTAGAGAGGGTTAGAGAGGGTTAGAGTGGGTTAGAGAGGGTTAGAGAGGGTTAGAGTGGTTAGAGAGGGTTAGAGAGGGTTAGAGAGGGTTAGAGAGGGTTAGAGAGGGTTAGAGAGGGTTAGAGTGGGTTAGAGAGGGTTAGAGAGGGTTAGAGAGGGTTAGAGAGGGTTAGAGAGGGTTAGAGAGGGTTAGAGAGGGTTAGAGAGGGTTAGAGAGGGTTAGAGTGGGTTAGAGTCCAGACATCACCATCCTGCTTTTATTTAATTTATGACACTCAGTGTTTGGGGGCAACTGATGGGCCCCTGGTCAAGTAGGGCCCCCCCCAGACCCCTTTGCCCCTTATTTAAACTCATATCAGAGGCGCTATTTCAACCTAGCTGACTCCATACAACACGGCCCTCCTCAGTCTTGTAAAATTGGGGGCCATTGATAGTGTTCATAGCCGTACAGGTGAGGTTGTGGGTTTACAGAGGTCCTTTGTGTTTTATGAGTCCTGGGGGACACTGTAGTGCTGTATGTAGGCCTGGACATTAGCTTACATAGAGATTGTTAGGGAGAGTTCAGAGAGAACCCACTCCTCTAATTCAAACATATTTTGCACACACTGAAATATGCACACCAACACAAACACACACGCACATGCACACATACACAAAAACACAGTACAGGTTTTTCTGGACAGGACTTCTCCAGACTACTCTAAACCGCCTTACGCCACTAACACAGACACACACAGTTCACACACACACTTTGACAATACAAGTGGTTTATGTCTCCGACCATCTGCTCATTAGGTTTGCCTCATTTAACAGGGACACTCTGTGACATCATCACACAGGGACAGCCTGTCTGTCTGCACTCTGGGTCACACATCAGCTGGCGACGAAACAGAGGAAGTTCAGATCACACAGAGAAGTCAGACAGAGAACTGTAATTGGATAAAGGCTACTATGAGCGTGTCATTAAACCTTAGGGCATGCACTAGTGTATAGCACCCACCTGGATAATGTACTCCGCGTAGAAGTCAACCTTAACCACAGATCTGGGACGAGCTGAGCCTACCTTTACTACATCCTATCTTTAGAGAGCAGTGTATATGGGTAACTATCTGACTCTGAAGAACGCATAACAGCTTGTTTATTGCTAGAATGATCACCGCACATCTTTTGGTCAACTGAAGAATGGGAATGTCAACCCTTTTAATTGGCTTTTCCAATGACATAAGGCCCAACAAATTACTCAACCCGCAAGTTATTCCCTTAAAATCTCCCACATTAATCAAGCTGTGTTAATATACTGTATGTTATTCATGTTGTTAAAGTTGTCCAGACATCCCTTACCAGTGTTCTCTCCACCCAAACACAAAAGATCAAAGACTGTCTCTAACAACACAATATAGAGCTGACCCACTCTGTCCCTCTCCTCTTCAACCAAAACAATACCTCCCCCTCTTCCAACTGACCTCTCACGCAGTGGTTGCCCCTGGCAACACCAATAGGAACAGATGCTACGGAGCTGGTCCGCCTTTTGACCCCCATTAACCTATGACCCCTCTAGTTTCTGAATGGGCGGGTCATCCAAGAGGCCCCACCAGAACTGAAAAGATTTTCTGTATGTGGTTCTAGTCTTCATAACCTGCCTGAGACACAAGTCTAGGATCAGACTGAGCCATAACCAGCCCCAATCCGAGCCTTACCATTAAGCGATGCCATTAGGCGGTGTCACACTGAAGTCCTTCCCCTCCTGACAAATTAAACAACTTTTTTGTGCGCTTTGAGGACATTACAGTGCCACCGACGCGGCCCGCTACCAAAGACTGTGGGCTCTCCTTCTCCGTGGCCAACGTGAGTAAAACATTTAAACGGCTGCCGGCCCAGACAGCATCCCCAGCCGCGTCCTCTAAGCATGCGCAGACCAGCCAGCTGTTGTGTTTACGGACATATTCAATCAATCCCTATCCCAGTCTGCTGTCCCCACTTGCTTCAAGATGGCCACCGTTGTTCCTGTTCCCAAGAACGCTAAGGTAACTGAACTGAATGACTTTCGCCCTGTAGCACTCACTTCTGTCATCATGAAGTGCTTTGAGAGACTAGTCAAGGATCATATCACCTCCTGGCACCTGTCACCCTAGACCCACTTCAATTTGCTTACCGACCCAATAGGTCCGCATATGACGCAATCGCCATCACACTACCCAATCCCATCTGGACAAGAGGAATACCTATGTAAGAATGCTATTCATCGACTACAGCTCAGCATTTAACACCATAGTACCCTTCAAACTCGTTATCAAGCTCGAGACCCTGGGACTCAACCCCACCCTGTGCCACTGGGTCCTGGACTTCCTGACGGGTGGCCTCCAGGTGGTGAAGGTAGGAAACATCTCCGTTCCGCTGATCCTCAACACTGGGTCCTGGACTTCCTGACGGGTGGCCTCCAGGTGGTGAAGGTAGGAAACATCTCCGTTCCGCTGATCCTCAACACTGGGGCCCCACAAGGGTGCGTTCTCAGCCCCCTCCTGTACTCCTTGTTCACCCACGACTGCGTGGCCATGCACGCCTCCAACTCAACCATCAAGTTTGCAGACGACACTACAGTGGTAGGCTTGATTACCAACAACGACGAGACGGCCTACAGGGAGGAGGTGAGATCCCTCGGAGTGTGGTGTCAGGAAAATAACCTCACACTCAATGTCAGCAAAAAACAAAAGAGATGATCGTGGACTTCAGGAAACAGCAGACGGAGCACCCCCGTATCCACAGATGGGACAGTAGTGGAGAAGGTACAACGTTTTACGTTCCTTTGTGTTCATATCACCGACAAACTGAAATGGTCCACACACACAGACAGTGTGGTGAACAAGGCGCAACAGCACCTCTTCAACCTCAGGAGAATGAAAAAATGTGGCTTGTTACCGAAAACCCTCACTAACTTTTACAGGTGCACAATTGAGAGCATCCTGTCAGGCTGTATCACCGCCTGGTACGGAAACTGCACCGCCCACAACCGCAGGGTTCTCCAAAGGGTGGTCTGCACAACACATCACTGGGGGCAAACTACCTGCCCTCCAGGACACCTACAACACCCGATGTCACAGGAAGGCCAAAAAGATCCTCAAGGACAATAACCACCCGAGCCACTGCCTGTTCACCCCTCTACCATCCTGAAGGCGAGGTCAGCACAGGTACATCAAAGCTGGGACAGAGAGACTGAAAAACAGCTTCTATCTCATGGCCATTTGACTGTTAAACAGCCACCAGCACAGGGAGGTGGCTGCTTACCTACAGACTTGATATCATTGGCCAATTTAATAAATGGAACACTATTCACTTTAAAACATACACCTTGCTAGTGCTGGCTGGGTCACTTTGACCACGGGGCAGCGGGGACCCCTCGAAACCCAGGGCCTGGGTCACTCTGACCCCAGGACAACGGGAGGGTTAATAATGCCACTTTAAGAATGTTTACATATCTTGCATTACTCATCTCATATGTATACGCTGTATACTGTATCCTTCACTACCTATTCTTTACTATCTATTGCATCTTCGCCGCTCTGTCACTGCTCATCCATATATTTTATACTTATATATTCTCATTCCTTTACTAGATTGTGTGTATTAGGTTTTGTTGTGGAATTGTTAGATATTAGGTTTTGTTGTGGAATTTGTTAGATATTAGGTTTTGTTGTGGAATTGTTAGATATTACCTGTTAGATACTGCTGCACTGTCGGATCTAGAAGCATAAGCATTTCACTATACTCGCAATAACATCTGCTAATCATGTGTATGTGACCAATAAAATGTGAAAATTATTTGTTGTAATTGATGTATTGATCCAATGTATAAGATGTGTACTTGCTGTGTGCTGATGGTTTCTGTCCTGTCTATGTCTTAGGTACAGAGACCTAGTGGACACCACTCTAGCTGACAAGAAGAAGCTTTCATCAGAGGAGAAATGTCGCTTTGTTCTGCAGCAGTGCAAACTCCAAGGATGGCAGGTGTGTGGTGCTGTCTCTGCTTCCCTACTTCTGTCGCTGCTCTGTCTGTCTGTCTGTCTGTCTGTCTGTCTGTCTGTCTGTCTGTCTGTCTGTCTGTCTGTCTGTCTGTCTGCCTGTCTGTCTGTCCACACAGAAGATGGGAAGAGGAATATTTTGAGCCCAGACCACTATATTTTGAAATCCCATGGACTTCTGATAAAACTTATTACAGCTGCCACTAAATCAACCCTTTAGAGACACACACACACACACACACACACACACACACACACCACACACACACACACACACACACACACACACACACACACACACACACACACACACACACACACACACACACACACACACACACACACAGTCTCTCCCAATGCCTACTTTCTCACACACACACCCAGGCCCACACACACATTTCTGACAAGTGGTGAATATAGGAATTAATAGTCTGGGTGTGTGGGAGCATGTCTATCCCATGGCCTGTGCACCTGTCCTAGGTGGGACAAACCAACCCTTACACCACGCCCCAGGAAGAGGGTAACTACCCCCTTTTGTGCTCTTGTAGGAAGCAATCACTCCCCTGTTGCTGACTACAAATGATCTATATCTGGGTTAATAACTCACTAACTAGAAAAGGATATGAACACATGGCTACATGCAGCTCTGGCTTTGATCTCAAAACAAGCGCATCTACTCATGATCTCTCATGCTGTAAATACAGTCCAGTTCAAAATAAATGTCTCAAATCAAATGTATTTATAAAGCCCTTCTTACATCAGCTGATATCACAACGTGCTGTACAGAAACCCAGCCTAAAACCCCAAACAGCAATCAATGCCGGTGTAGAAGAACGGTGGCTAGGAAAATCTCCCTAGAAAGGCCAAAACCAAGGAAGAAACCTAGAGAGGAACCAGGCTATGAGGGGTGGCCAGTCCTCTTCTGGCTGTGCTGGCTGGAGATTATAACAGAACATGGCCAAGATGTTTAAATGTTCATAAATGACCAGCATGGTCAAATAATAATAATCACAGTAGTTGTTGAGGGTGCAACAAGTCAGCACCTCAAGAGTAAATGTCAGTTGGCTTTTCATAGCCGATCATTGAGACTATCTCTACTGCTCCTGCTGTCTCTAGAGAGTTGAAAACAGCAGGTCTGGGACAGGTAGCACGTCCGGTGAACAGGTCAGGGTTCTATAGCCGCAGGCAGAACAGTTGAAACTGGAGCTGCAGCATGACCAGGTGGACTGGGGACAGCAAGGAGTCATCAGGCCAGGTAGTCCTGAGGCATGGTCCTAGGGCTCAGGTCTTCCGAGAGAAAGAAAGATCCATACAGATCCATAAATGGCAATGGTCTATTTGCATATAGGTCTACTGCAGCTCTGATTGGTTATGCAGTACCGGTCTGTGTAGAGTACAGTTGAGTTGTGCATGTCAATGTGCATGTCAATGCAATAAAATCCTACTCCGATGCGTTCTGCCGCCAACAAAATCTCTGCGGCAGTCCCGGTTAGCTCCGGGACAGTCTCGGTTAGCTCCGCGGCAGTCTCGGTTAGCTCCGCGGCAGTCTCGGTTAGCTCCGGGACAGTCTCGGTTAGCTCCGGGACAGTCTCGGTTAGCTCCGGGACAGTCCCGGTTAGCTCCGCGGCAGTCTCGAGGCTACTGCTCGCATGAGCATGCGCACAGCTTCGAGGGAACACTGCTCACAACAGCAGACCATGTGTAATCAAACCAGCCTAGGACCTTCACATCCGGCTTCTTCAACTGTGGGGTAGTCTGAGGGCGGGTGCTGAGGAGTAATCCTGATTGTAATTAAAGCCCTTTTCTGGGGAAAAACACATTCTGATTGGCTGGGCCTGGTGCCCCATGGGTACACCCCTGGCCAGTCAGGTGAAATCCATAGATTAGGGTGTTATGAATTTATTTCAAATGACTGATTTCCTTATAAATGATCAGAGGCCGTCTGCGCTCTTTTAAGGTTCTGACTACTGAAAAGTGTCTGATTTCCTTATATGAACTGTAACTCAGTAAAATCTTTTTTTTGTTCAGTATAACTACAGTGAACTCATTATAGCCTTAAACTGACCGAACCCGATCCCTCTCTCTCGCTCTCCCTCCCGGTCTCTCTATCTAACTCTCCCTCCCGGTCTCTCTATCTAACTCTCCCTCCCGGTCTCTCTATCTAACTCTCCCTCCCGGTCTCTCTATCTAACTCTCCCTCCCGGTCTCTCTATCTAACTCTCCCTCCCGGTCTCTCTATCTAACTCTCCCTCCTGGTCTCTCTATCTCTCTATCTCTCTATCTCTCTATCTATCTATCTATCTATCTATCTATCTATCTATCTATCTATCTATCTATCTATCTATCTATCTATCTATCTATCTATCTATCTATCTATCTATCTATCTATCTATCTATCTATCTATCTATCTATCTATCTATCTATCTATCTATCTATCTATCTATCTATCTATCTATCTATCTATCTATCTATCTATCTATCTATCTATCTATCTGTCTGTCTGTCTGTCTGTCTGTCTGTCTGTCTGTCTGTCTGTCTGTCTGTCTGTCTGTCTGTCTGTCTGTCTGTCTGTCTGTCTGTCTGTCTGTCTGTCTGTCTGTCTGTCTGTCTGTCTGTCTGTCTGTCTGTCTGTCTGTCTGTCTGTCTGTCTGTCTGTCTGTCTGTCTGTCTGTCTGTCTGTCTGTCTGTCTGTCTGTCTGTCTGTCTGTCTGTCTGTCTGTCTGTCTGTCTGTCTGTCTGTCTGTCTGTCTGTCTGTCTGCCCCCTCTCTCTCGTCTCGTCTCTGTCTCTGTCTCTGTCTCAGATGAGCAACAGTAAGGTGTTTCTGAGGTACTGGCAAGCTGACCAGCTCAACGACCGCTGCCACCAACTACACAGGAAGATCATCACCTGCCAGAAAGGTACAACAACTTGCATCCCTGTGTGTGTGTGTGTGTCTGTGTGTTATTAACCCCTCTCTTTCCCCCTATCCTCTGTCAGTGATCCGTGGCTGGCTGGCCAGGCAGCGTGTGCGCCATAGACTGTTGTCCCAGCCGACAGAGGACTGCAGTATCCAGAGGTTCCTCCAGGGGGCAGAAGACCAGGGCCTGTGCACCTACGACCACCTGGTCATCCAGAACGCCTCTGACATCGCCCGTGAGAGCAACCACCAGCGCTGCCATGGCAACGGGTCACACAGCAACAGTCCGCCCCTCGGTGAGAGACCCGAGCCAGTTGGCGAAGAGGAGGACACCCCCAAAAGGTAATAGACAACCTTTCACACTCATAGAGAAGTCGCTCCTGGTGGTTTTGTGTTTCTTCATTGATTTGAAGCTAATAGTATGATGTAATACAATGATAATGGATTGGATTTAGACTATATTCTGTGGCTGTAAGTAACTCACCCAAATCACCACAGATACTATAGAGATGTCGAGGTCACAAAGTGTGTGTACAGTGTGTGTATAGTGTGTGTACAGTATGTGTGTCATGTGATGTGTGAGTTATGGTGTCATTGAGCCTGTGCTGGTTGGTGACTATAATTCCATATTATGATTGCTAGGATAATGAGTTAAACATCAGCATGTGTTAATGTTTCAGCAAGCCTACACTGGCCTATAGCTGCAGCGCATTCGAGGTTATCAAATCCAATCCAATTTTATTTGTCAGATGCGCGGAATATAAAAGGCATAGACCTTACAGTGAAATGCTTACATACAAGACCTTAACAAACGATGAAAGTTCAAGAAATAAAGTTAAGAAAATATTTACTAAATCAAATAAAGTTAAAAATTCAATAAAAAGTTCCACTATAGGGGGTACCGGTAACGAGTCAATGTGCAGGGTACAGGTTAGTTGAGGTAATGTGTACATGTAGGTAGGTTTACAGTTTAACTGAGGTAATGTGTGCACGTAGGTAAGGGTACAGGTTAGTTGAGGTAATGTGTGCATATAGGTAGGGGTACAGGTTAGTTGTGGTAATGTGTACATGTAGGTAGGGGTACAGGTTAGTTGTGGTAATGTGTACATGTAGGTAGGGGTACAGGTTAGTTGTGGTAATGTGTACATGTAGGTAGGGGTACAGGTTAGTTGAGGTAATGTGTGCATATAGGTAGGGGTACAGGTTAGTTGAGGTAATGTGTACATGTAGGTATGGGTACAGGTTAGTTGAGGTAATGTGTACATGTAGGTAGGGGTACAGATTAGTCGAGGTAATGTGTACATGTAGGTAGGAGTACAGGTTTGTTGAGGTAATTTGTACATGTAGGTAGGAGTACAGGTTTGTTGAATTAATGTGTACATGTAGGTAGGGGTACAGGTTTGTTGAGGTAATGTGTACATGTAGGTAGGGGTACAGGTTATTCGAGGTAATGTGTGCATGTAGGTATGGGTACAGGTTAGTTGAGGTAATGTGTGCATATAGGCAGGGGTACAGGTTAGTTGAGGTAATGTGTGCATGTAGGTAGGGGTACAGGTTAGTTGAGGTAATGTGTGCATATAGGTAGGGGTACAGGTTAGTTGAAGTAATGTGTACATGTAGGTAGGGGTACAGATTAGTCGAGGTAATGTGTACATGTAGGTAGGAGTACAGGTTTGTTGAGGTAATTTGTACATGTAGGTAGGAGTACAGGTTTGTTGAATTAATGTGTACATGTAGGTAGGGGTACAGGTTTGTTGAGGTAATGTGTACATGTAGGTAGGGGTACAGGTTATTCGAGGTAATGTGTGCATGTAGGTATGGGTACAGGTTAGTTGAGGTAATGTGTGCATATAGGCAGGGGTACAGGTTAGTTGAGGTAATGTGTGCATGTAGGTAGGGGTACAGGTTAGTTGAGGTAATGTGTGCATATAGGTAGGGGTACAGGTTAGTTGAAGTAATGTGTACATGTAGGTAGGGGTACAGGTTAGTTGAGGTAATGTGTGCATGTAGGTAGGGGTACAGGTTAGTTGAGGTAATGTGTGCATATAGGCAGGGGTACAGGTTAGTTGAGGTAATGTGTGCATGTAGGTAGGGGTACAGGTTAGTTGAGGTAATGTGTACATGTAGGTAGAGGTAAAGTGACTATGAATAGATTATAAACAGCAGGTAGCAGCAGTGTAAAATCATAGTCCAAAATGTGTACATGTACACACAAGTGTTCTAGAATATTGGACCGTTTCCTTTTATACTTTTCGAATTCTCAGCACAATTTCTCCAACTGTTGCTTGAACTGTCAACACATTCAAATAGATAGAGGACGCATACCGGAGCCGTGTTGGTTGGGAATTGTGCGGAGGTGCGGGTTCGGGCTGTGCGTCCCCCGGGGGTGGTGGTCTCATGGCTGTGTATCTATGTCACAGTGGGACGCTGGACTATCCCTTCCTGGATTCAGTGGACTATGATTTACACCTTATACAGCTTGTAGTTGGCATGGCAACCATTGTTTGAATTGTAAGACGGGCCCAAAATCCTTTTCCAGTGTAGGGACGAAAGAATGAGAAAGGCTGTCATTTTAGAATGTATTCCTGTATTCCTTCTGAACATGCTAATCAGACAGAGATAATCCTCCAATTGGCCAGAACAGCTGCAAGTTTGATTGTGTTTGAAAATGCAATTTAACACTAGGGGTGTATATCCTGCAGAGAGAGGATACACACACATACACACGAACACACACACAACACTCTTACCTGTGCTTCTGTCCTCCATGTGCCCTTGTATGCTAACAGGCTAACAGGACATCTGCTACTGGGACAGAGACTGGAAGATAGGGGATTTGGAGGGAGAAGGTGAGAGGGGGAGGAGAGAGCAGGGAGGAAGGAGAGGGTGAGGGGGAGGAGGGAGAGGGTAAGGAGAGAGCAGGGGGGAGGGAGAGGGTGAGGGGGAGGAGGGAGAGGGTAAGGAGAGAGCAGGGGGGAGGGAGAGGGTGAGGGGGAGGAGGGAGAGGGTGAGGAGAGAGCAGGTGGGAGGGAGAGGGTGAGGGGGAGGAGGGAGAGGGTGAGGAGAGAGCAGGGGGGAGGGAGAGGGTGAGGGGGAGGAGGGAGAGGGTGAGGAGAGAGCAGGGGGGAGGGAGAGGGTGAGGGGGAGGAGGGAGAGGGTGAGGAGAGAGCAGGGGGGAGGGAGAGGGAGATACAGAAGGGAGAAGGGGTTGGGGATGTCACTGGTAATCCCCCTTTCCTTCCTCCTCCTTCTCCTCCTCCCTCTCAAGAGTAATTCTCTCTCCCACACACACTAATACTGTCATCAGCATTAGGAGGGGTTAACAGGTGAGGAGGGGGTGTGTGGAGAGGGGGAGGGGGATATGGGTGAAGGATGGTGTGTGGAGAGGGGGAAGGGGAATATGGATGAGGGAGGGTGTGTGTAGAGAGGGGGAAGGGGGATATGGGTGAGGGAGGGTGTGTGTAGAGAGGTGGAAGGGGGATATGGGTGAGGGAGGGTGTGTATAGAGAGGGGGAAGGGGAATATGGATGAGGGAGGGTGTGTGTAGAGAGAGGGAAGGGGAATATGGGTGAGGGAGGGTGTGTGTAGAGAGGGGGAAGGGGAATATGGGTGAGGGAGGGTGTGTGTAGAGAGGGGGAAGGGGAATATGAATGAGGGAGGGTGTGTGTAGAGAGGGGCAAGGGGGATATGGATGAGGGAGGGTGTGTGTAGAGAGATGGAAGGGGAATATGGGTGAGGGAGGGTGTGTGTAGAGAGGGGAAAGCGGGATATGGATGAGGGAGGGTGTGTGTAGAGAGGGGGAAGGGGAATGTGGATGAGGGAGGGTGTGTGTAGAGAGAGGGAAGGGGAATATGGGTGAGGGAGGGTGTGTGTAGAGAGGTAGAAGGGGAATATGGATGAGGGAGGGTGTGTAGAGAGGGGGAAGGGGAATATGAATGAGGGAGGGTGTGTGTAGAGAGGTGGAAGGGGGATATGGGTGAGGGAGGGTGTGTATAGAGAGGGGGAAGGGGAATATGGGTGAGGGAGGGTGTGTAGAGAGGTAGAAGGGGAATATGGATGAGGGAGGGTATGTGTAGAGAGGGGGAAGGGGAATGTGGATGAGGGAGGGTGTGTGTAGAGAGAGGGAAGGGGAATATGGGTGAGGGAGGGTGTGTGTAGAGAGGTAGAAGGGGAATATGGATGAGGGAGGGTGTGTAGAGAGGGGGAAGGGGAATATGAATGAGGGAGGGTGTGTGTAGAGAGGTGGAAGGGGAATATGGATGAGGGAGGGTGTGTAGAGAGGGGGAAGGGGAATATGAATGAGGGAGGGTGTGTGTAGAGAGGTGGAAGGGGAATATGGGTGAGGGAGGGTGTGTGTAGAGAGGGGCAAGGGGGATATGGATGAGGGAGGGTGTGTGTAGAGAGGGGCAAGGGGATATGGATGAGGGAGGGTGTGTGTAGAGAGATGGAAGGGGGATATGGGTGAAGGAGGGTGTGTGTAGAGAGGTGGAAGGGGAATATGGATGAGGGAGGGTGTGTGTAGAGAGATGGAAGGGGAATATGGATGAGGGAGGGTGTGTAGAGAGGGGGAAGGGGAATATGAATGAGGGAGGGTGTGTGTAGAGAGGTGGAAGGGGAATATGGGTGAGGGAGGGTGTGTGTAGAGAGGGGCAAGGGGGATATGGATGAGGGAGGGTGTGTGTAGAGAGGGGCAAGGGGATATGGATGAGGGAGGGTGTGTGTAGAGAGATGGAAGGGGGATATGGGTGAAGGAGGGTGTGTGTAGAGAGGTGGAAGGGGAATATGGATGAGGGAGGGTGTGTGTAGAGAGATGGAAGGGGAATATGGGTGAGGGAGGGTGTGTGTAGAGAGATGGAAGGGGAATATGGGTGAGGGAGGGTGTGTGTAGAGAGGTGGAAGGGGAATATGGATGAGGGAGGGTGTGTGTAGAGAGGTGGAAGGGGAATATGGGTGAGGGAGGGTGTGTGTAGAGAGGTGGAAGGAGAATATGGATGAGGGAGGGTGTGTGTAGAGAGGGATGGAAGGGGAATATGGGTGAGGGAGGGTGTGTGTAGAGAGGGGGAAGGGGAATGTGGATGAGGGAGGGTGTGTGTAGAGAGATGGAAGGGGAATATGGGTGAGGGAGGGTGTGTGTAGAGAGGGGGAAGGGGAATATGGATGAGGGAGGGTGTGTGTAGAGAGGGGGAAGGGGAATGTGGATGAGGGAGGGTGTGTGTAGAGAGATGGAAGGGGAATATGGGTGAGGGAGGGTGTGTGTAGAGAGATGGAAGGGGGATATGGAAGAGGGAGGGTGTGTGTAGAGTGATGGAAGGGGGATATGGGTGAAGGAGGGTGTGTGTAGAGAGGGGAAAGCGGGATATGGATGAGGGAGGGTGTGTGTAGAGAGGGGGAAGGGGAATATGGATGAGGGAGGGTGTGTGTAGAGAGATGGAAGGGGAATATGGGTGAGGGAGGGTGTGTGTAGAGAGGGGGAAGGGGAATGTGGATGAGGGAGGGTGTGTGTAGAGAGGTGGAAGGGGAATATGGGTGAGGGAGGGTGTGTGTAGAGAGGGGGAAGGGGAATGTGGATGAGGGAGGGTGTGTATAGAGAGGGGGAAGGGGGATATGGATGAGGGAGGGTGTGTGTAGAGAGGTGGAAGGGGGATATGGGTGAAGGAGGGTGTGTGTAGAGAGGTGGAAGGGGAATATGGGTGAGGGAGGGTGTGTGTAGAGAGGTGGAAGGGGAATATGGGTGAGGGAGGGTGTGAGTAGAGAGGTGGAAGGGAAATATGGGTGAGGGAGGGTGTATGTAGAGAGATGGAAGGGGAATATGGGTGAGGGAGGGTGTGTAGAGAGGTAGAAGGGGAATATGGGTGAGGGAGGTGGAGGGGTGGATGGTATTGTGTCGCTGGGATCCCTGTGGGAGTGTCCCATGCCAGATTACTACGCTACTCCCACTCTTACCAAAGTCAGTCGGAAACCTCTTCAGGCTGTAAAGGCCCTCCACACACACACACACACACACACACACACACACACGTTATGTTATTCTATCCTCGTGGGGACATAAAATTAATTTCCATTCAAAATCATATTTTCCCTACACCACTAACCCCTTATCTTTACCTTTTTCTAACCCTAACCCTAACCACTACATTTAAAATAGCCTTTGTCCTCATGGGGACGTGGGAAATGTCTCCACGAGGGAGAATTTTCCTTGTTTCACTATCCTTGAGGGGACTATTCTTCTGCGGACTTTTTAGGTCCCCACAATGATATAAGAACCAACCAACCAACCAACCGACACACACACACACACACACACACACACACACACACACACAAACACACACACACACACACACACACACACACACACACACACACACACACACACACACACACACACACACACACACACACACACACACACACACACACACACACAGAGAGAGAGACACACACACAGACACACTATCTCTCTCACACTTTACAGACATACACAACCCTCCCTCCACCTGGTCCAGAGGGACCAACAGATGGCTTCCTCCAGATTGGAGAAGGAAATATCAAACTGCAGAGCAGAGTGAATTTCATATTATCATATTACAGCAAGCCGATTAGACTTAAACATTTAAGAGCAGAAATAATCCATAGGGTTTCCACACTTTATCCCCCATATTGGCCTCTTTAGAATGTATTTGTGGCATGACAGATGATGCAGCCATACATTTGAGTGGAGTCTGTGGATGATATGATGGGAATAATTAAATTAATCAAGATTTGTAGATGGAAAGTAATTATCTTATTGTTGTTGCTTTCAAGGAAAATTCATCTTATTATGTTTGGTTGGAACCAGGATCAAATATCAACAGAAGGTGTGTTTGTCCATCGAGTTTTAGAGGAGAGATGGAGATAGGAAATAGAAATAGACAGAAAGTGGGATGGAAAGGAGAAGAAGAGAGTGATTTAGAGCAATAGAGAGAGAGAAAAACTTGTGGAAATGGGGAGAAAAATACTTCTTCAAAAGAAAACTAATGTTAATTTATTTCTCATGTCAATCTGATTTCCCATGTAGGGTTGTGGAGAAGAGCGGGAGAAACCAAGACGGCTCTGTCAACGGGGGGAGCCGGAACATCCGCCACTTCCGCTCCAGCTCAGTGCCCATCCCCCTGACTATAGAGAACTTGGTACATTCCAGCCATGGCCCATCCATCAGACCGGCCCTTCAACAGGCGGCCCATACCACTGAGGATGGGGGAGGCCTGGCATCACCACGGAAACAGCCTCCCCCTAAACCCAAGCGGGACCCCAGCACTCGTCTGAGTGCGTCCTACGAGGCGGTCAGCGCCGGACTGACCCTGGGACCCCCGAGAGAGAGCCCCACTCCCGAGGGCTACGGGTCCCCTGCAGGGAGCCCCCCTAAAACACAGTTGTCCCCTACGGATGGTACAATATAACACCCCAATTAAGACATACTGTTCAACTATCATTACCTTAGACACTATGTACCCCAAAACACAGCTGTCACCTATGGATGGTACACATACACACCACAACACACCAACTATCATTACCTTAGACACTATCTACCCCAAAACACAGCTGTCACCTCCAGATGGTACATATACACACCACAACACACCAACTATCATTACCTTAGCTTCTATGTACCCCAAAACACAGCTGTCACCTATGGATGGTACATATATACACCACAATACCCCAACTATCATTACCTTAGCTTTTATGTACCCCAAAACACAGCTGTCAGTGTGACTGTTGTGAACTGTTTCTCCTCTCATCTCTCCCCTCCCTAGCTCTGTCCAAGCCGCGACCCCACAGTGATGACTACACCACCATGAGGAAGGTGCCTCCTCCCAAGCCCAAGAGGAACCCCAACACCAAGCTCACTGGCTCCTATGAAGAGATCAACGCTGCCGGCTTTAACCTCCTCCAGCTCCGCCCCGCTGATGTCAAACTGGCCCTGCTGTCCCGCACCGGAGGGCTAGGGGGTATGGGGTGTCTGAGAGGGCTGATGCAGCGTGCAGCGTCTGTGGACGGCCCACAGGGGGCGACACTGAGCCTGCACCATAACCAGGATGAGGAGGATGTGTACATAGAGATGGTGGGGGCTCAGGCCAGGAGTTACAGTCTGGGAGGGAGTTACCAGGACCCCCCCGACAGCCCCGAGCAGGGAGACACCGAGGCCGTCTACGAGGAGATGAAGTACTTCCTGCCCGAGGAGGCGGGACTTCCTGTGGGAGGGGCAGTTGCTGCTGCGAAGGCAGCTGTAAAGCTGGAGGCGTTAGGATTGATGTTAGGGGGGTTAGGGTTGGGCTTGTCTCCCTCTCAGAGTGGAGAGGGGAAGAGGGCAGGGCTGGGGGGTGTATCTACTACTATGGAGGCCCAAACATCTGCCGCCGGAGGAAACAGCAAGCCCCTTCATAGTAAAGAAGGAGGGTGTGACATCCCTGCACCATTCCCCAACCTGCTCACCCACCGCCCCCCTCTCCTGGTGTTCCCCCCCTCCCCTGTCACCTGTTCCCCTGCGTCTGACGAGTCACCCCTCACCCCTCTGGAGGTGAAGAAGCTGCCTGTGTTTGAGTCCAACCTGAACTACGCCGGCCCAGACAGCCCCCTCTCACCTCAGTACTACCGCCAGCGCGCTGACTCCTCCCCCTCTCTTTCCGTCCTCCTCCCAGACAAGCCCACTCCTCCCCTCACCCCTCCGCCTCCCCCTCCTCCCACCAATGCCCTGCCTCCCCCCTATCGACCCCCCTCCCACTTCCCCTTCCCCCCAGAGTCCAGCATACTCTCCCTTACCCGGGCTGCTTCTATCACGGGTGGGGGCGGCTTGGACTCTCCCAAGCCCTCCTACCACTCCTCGTCTCATAGGGCTGCAGGGGACAAGCCCCCTCCCTACTCTCCGGCCAAGTCCACCCGCCCAGAGCCGCGCCGTGCCCATTCCTGCTCATCCTCGCCCCTGCTGTTCAACCCAGCCAACGGGAGACCCCTGACCAGCCCTCAGCCAGCCCTGGATGAGCTCAATACCTTGTTCAGCTCTGGACGCAGCCTGCTCAAGAAGACCACTACAGGACGCAAGATGAGGGAGGGAGGTGAGTCACAATGTAACACACACACACATACACAGATGACCTTTACATCTGTGAATTCCTTCACACACTGTCTCATACACCCCCTGACCATGCACACACACACACATTTGAACCAGAAGACCCCAGAACTGTGTCTTTGTATGTCTTTGTGTGTCTTTGTGTGTGTGCAACAATGTGTGTGTGCATGTGTGTGTGCACGTGTGTGTGTTGCTAAACTCTGAGGTGATGAAGACATGAATCCATCACAGCAGAGGCTAATTCCAAATAATGTATGCAGAGCAGAATACCGATACCTGCTAATTATAAAAATCCTAAAAATAGCTTTTTTCTACAACCACCTAAAAGGAAGTGATTCCCAAACCTTCCATAACAAAGCCATCACCTACATAAAAATGAACTTGGAGAAGGGTCCCCTAAGCAAGCTGATCATGGGGCTCTGTACACAAACAGACCCCACAGAGCTCCAGGACAGCAACACAATTAGACTCAACCAAATCATGAGAAAGATAAATACTTGGCACATTGGAAATAATTTACCAAAAAAACTGAGTAAACTGGAATGCTATTTGGCCCTAAACAGAAATTACACAGTGGCAGAATACCTGACCATACTGACTGACCCAAACTTAAGGAAAGCTTTGACTATGTACAGACTCAGTGAGCATAGCCTTGCTATTGAGAAAAGTTGCACACTGTCCACAAAATGAGGTGGAACTTCCTAACCTCCTTCCAAATGTATGACCATATTAGAGACACATATTTCCCTCAAATTACACAGACCCACAAAGAATTTGAAAACAAATCCAATTTTGATAAACTCGAAATCTATTGGGCGCAATACCACAGTGTGCCATCACACCAGCAATAGAAAAAAGCAACCAGTGAAGAACAAACCATTATAAATTCAACCCATATTTATGTTTATTTATTTTTTCCCTTTCGTAATTTAACTAAATGCGCATCGTTATAGCACTGTACATAGCTATAATATGACATTTTAAATGTCTCTATTCCTTTAAAACGTTTGTCAGTGTAATGTTTACTGTTCATTTTTTATTGTTTATTACACTTTTGTTTACTGTCTGTTTCACTTGCTTTGGCAAATCTAAACATATGTTTCCCATGCCAAAAAAGCCTTTGAATTGAATTGAATTAAATTCAGGAACGAGGAGGAGGAGGAGGAGGAGGAGAGAGGGTGATTTCCCTTCTTCAGATTGTGAAAAGATATGTCACTCCTTCCCACATGTAATCTCACTTGTCTTAATTAAGTGACAGGACGTCTCAGTTGAACGTGTAATGTTTGCACGGCATGACACCCACCCACACACTGATGCTGATGCTGCTGTACAGTACATTAGTGCAAACAATGAAAAATGATCTCAACCATTATCAAAATCTGATATGATGTAGGATGAAATCTAACTAATAAATCAATGACAACACAATCACATAATCATGTCCTCACGATGTATAAATCTTATATTAAAACATCTTCTTTGGGTTAGATCATATGGAGTAACAAAGTGTAGATGAGCTAATATTAAACAGGTGTCTATAGGCATTGAGACGCGACAACTAGATTACGATTATCAGGTCTTAACTGCAGCTGGGGAGAGAGCCACTTTGTCATACCCAGGTACTCTCTCTACCAGACCCCAATCTAACCTCATATAAGATAATTAAAATCATTAATATAGACTCAATCTCATCAGAGATATGATGTTTGCTGGGAATGTAACATCCAATATCACCTCAATATCACAGATATACCAATCACACCCCAGCTTGGAATATTCCATTTCATTCTGAAATGGTACAGGAAAAACATGATGGGAATTGATTTGGGGTTCCATGCCTCTGAAGGGGAACAGATGCTCCGGTCACAGCCGTGCCTTCCACTGATGAAGTTAAGAGATGACTTTAGAAAGGCAATTTCACCAAATGTCACTACGCATGCAAGTCCCAGGTTACATATAGCAGGGAGGAATCAGGCTGATAAATAGGACTCAGGTGTCCCTCGTCTCTCTCTCTTTTTTTCACACACACGCTCACACACACAAACACCAACACCACTTTACAGTACCCAGACATATGTTATGTAGCTCTATCTGTGTTTAGTGCCTGTATAGTGCATGCAGAGCAGAGCAGCATATATAGGCCCCTTAGTACCGGTGATGCAGGACCTCGCCTTTGGAGAAGCAGAGTAGAAGTATGTATCACTCATATCAATGGAGAGGGTCAACACTAGAGCTGCACTAGGTCACAGTGTTCCTACACATGTACGAGATTGATGGGGCTGTAGTGGCGCGGATCGAGAGCTTCAAGTTCCTTGGCGCCCACATCACTAACGACTTAACATGGTCCACGCACACGCGCACAGCTGTGAAGAGGGCACGACAGCGCCTCCGCCCCCTCAGGAGTCTGAGAAGATTTGGCATGGGCCATCGGATCCTCAGAAAGTTCTACAGCTGCACCATCGAGAGCGTCTTGACTGGCTGCATCACTGCTTGATATGGCGAATGCACCACCCTCAACCGCAAAGCGCTACAGAGGGTAGTGAGGTCAGCCCAGTACATCACTGGGGCCGAGCTCCTTGCCATCCAGGACCTCTATACCAAGCGGTGTCAAAGGAAGGCCCAACAAATTGCCAAAGATTCCAGCCACCCTAGTCATATACTGTTCATTCTGCTACCGTCCGGTAAACGGTACCAGAGCATTGGCTCCAGGACCAACAGGCTCAGAGACAGCTTCTACCCCCAAGCCATAAGACCGCTAAATAGCCATAAGACTGCTAAATAGTTCATTAATGGTTACGCGGTCTATCTGCTCTGACACTATCTTGCACTGACTCAATGCACACTCACAAGACTATACACTGAGTGTACATTAGGAACACCTTTCAATGACAGACTGACCAGGTGAATCCAGATGAAAACTATGATCATGGATTGTGTATGTGTACCATTCAGAGGGTGAATGGGCAAGACAAAATATTTAAGTGCCTTTGAACAGGGTATGGTAGTAGGTGCCAGGTGCAGCAATTTGAGTGTGTTAAGAACTGCAACGCTTCTGGGTTTTTCACACTCAACAGTTTCTTGTATGTATCAAGTATGGTCCAGCAACTAAAGGACATTCAGCCTTCTTGACACAACTGTGGGAAACATTGGAGTCAACATGGGCCAGCATCTAGGTGGAACGCTTTCAACACCTTGTAGAGCAACAAGCTCTCACAGTCTCACAGAATTAGAATTTCATCCATGTTTCTCAAACGTCAAATTTCGAAGTTGTTCCAAATGTCAAATTTCGAGGTATTTGAGGTTAAGTTTAGGCATTAACTCCAAAATCTTAAGGTTAGGAATTAAGGTTTAGGATTGTCTTAAATATCACTGGATTCAACCATGCAACCTTTGGCATCAGATGCAGATGCTGATGCCAATCCACCATTTGCATCCACAACACCTTAGCAAAACCCAAACCTATTTCAAGGTAACAGCGCTCACTGTTGCCCCTAGTGGCCAAATGTTTTCTACACTCAGTGTATGTACACACTGTATACCCACACAAATACACACAACACTGACACTCTCACACAAAACCCACACACATTCACATGTACCACATACGCCTGCACACATAACACACACGCACACATACCGACAACACAAACACACATACATACAGACGCGCACACACACACATACACCTTTACACTCATCCAATGCTGCTGCTACTCTGTTCTTTATTTTACTCTTATTATTATCTATCCTGATGTCTAGTCACTTTACCCTGCCTTCATGTACATATCAACCTCAAATACCTTATTATTATCTATCCTGATGTCTAGTCACTTTACCCTGCCTTCATGTATATATCTACCTCAAATACCTTATTATTATCTATCCTGATGCCTAGTCACTTTACCCTGCCTTCATGTACATATCTACCTCAAATACCTTATTATTATCTATCCTGATGTCTAGTCACTTTACCCTGCCTTCATGTACATATCTACCTCAAATACCTTATTATTATCTATCCTGATGCCTAGTCAATTTACCCTGCCTTCATGTACATATCTACCTCAAATACCTTATCATTATCTATCCTGATGTCTAGTCACTTTACTCTGCCTTCATGTACATATCTACTTCAAATACCTCTGTACCCCTCCACATTTATCTGGTACTGGTACTCCCTGTATATAGCTCCACATTGATCTGGTACTGGTATTCCCTGTATATAGCTCCACATTGATCTGGTACTGGTATTCCCTGTATATAGATCTACATTGATTTGGTGATGGTATTCCCTGTATATAGATCCACATTGATCTGGTACTGGTACTCCCTGTATATAGCTCTATATTGATCTGGTACTGGTACTCCCTGTATATATATGCCAATTGATCTGGTACTCCCTGTATATAGCTGCACATTGATCTGGTACTGGTACTCCCTGTATATAGCTGCACATTGATCTGGTACTGGTACTTCCTGTATATAGCTCCACATTGATCTGGTACTGGTACTCCCTGTATATAGCTCCACATTGATCTGGTACTCCCTGTATATAGCTCCACATTGATCTGGTACTGGTACTCCCTGTATATAGCTCCACATTGATCTGGTACTGGTATTCCCTGTATATAGCTCCACATTGATCTGGTACTGGTATTCCCTGTATATAGATCTACATTGATTTGGTGATGGTATTCCCTGTATATAGATCCACATTGATCTGGTACTGGTACTCCCTGTATATAGCTCTATATTGATCTGGTACTGGTACTCCCTGTATATATATATGCCAATTGATCTGGTACTCCCTGTATATAGCTGCACATTGATCTGGTACTGGTACTCCCTGTATATAGCTGCACATTGATCTGGTACTGGTACTTCCTGTATATAGCTCCACATTGATCTGGTACTGGTACTCCCTGTATATAGCTCCACATTGATCTGGTACTCCCTGTATATAGCTCCACATTGATCTGGTACTGGTACTCCCTGTATATAGCTCCACATTGATCTGGTACTGATAATTCCTGTATATAGCTCCACATTGATCTGATACTCCCTGTATATAGCTTCACATTGATCTGGTACTGGTATTTCCTGTATATAGCCTCACATTGATCTGGTACTGGTATTCCCTGTATATAGCCTCACATTGATCTGGTACTGGTATTCCCTGTATATAGCAGCACATTCATCTTGTACTGGCACTCCCTGTATATAGCCTCACATTGATCTGGTACTGGTACTCCCTGTATATAGCTCCACATTGATCTGGTACTTCCTGTATATAGCTTCACATTGATCTGGTCCTGGTATTCCCTGTATATAGCTCCACATTGATCTGGTACTGGTACTCCCTGTATATAGCTTCACATTGATCTAGTACTGGTACTACCTGTATATAACTTCACATTGATCTGGTACTGGTTCTCCCTGTATAAAGCTTCACATTGATCTGGTACTCCCTGTATATAGCTCCACATTGATCTGGTACTGGTACTCCCTGTATATAGCTCCACATTGATCTGGTACTGGTACTCCCTGTATATAGCTTCACATTGATCTGGTACTGGTACTCCCTGTATATAGCTCCACATTGATCTGGTACTGGTACTCCCTGTATATAGCTCCACATTGATCTGGTACTGGTACTTCCTGTATATAGCTTCACATTGATCTGGTACTGGTACTCCCTGTATATAGCTCTCACATTGATCTGGTACTGGTACTCCCTGTATATAGCTCCACATTGATCTGGTACTGGTACTCCCTGTATATAGCTCCACATTGATCTGGTACTGGTACTCCCTGTATATAGCTCCACATTGATCTGGTACTGGTACTCCCTGTATATAGCTCCACATTGATCTGGTACTCCCTGTATATAGCTCCACATTGATCTGGTACTGGTATTCCCTGTATATAGCTCCACACTGATCTGGTACTGGTACTCCCTGTATATAGCTCCACATTGATCTGGTACTCCCTGTATATAGCTCCACATTGATCTGGTACTGGTACTCTCTGTATATAGCTCCACATTGATCTGGTACTGGTACTCCCTGTATATAGCTCCACACTGATCTGGCACTGGTACTCCCTGTATATAGCTCCACATTGATCTGGTACTGGTACTCCCTGTATATAGCTCTCACATTGATCTGGCACTGGTACTCCCTGTATATAGCTCCACATTGATCTGGTACTGGTACTCCCTGTATATAGCTCTCACATTGATCTGGCACTGGTACTCCCTGTATATAGCTCCACATTGATCTGGTACTGGTACTCCCTGTATATAGCTCCACATTGATCTGATACTGGTACTCCCTGTATATAGACTCTCACATTGATCTGGCACTGGTACTTCCTGTATATAGCTCCACATTGATCTGGTACTGGTACTCCCTGTATATAGCTCCACATTGATCTGGTACTGGTACTTCCTGAATATAGCTCCACATTGATCTGGCACTGGTACTCCCTGTATATAGCTCCACATTGATCTGGTACTGGTACTCCCTGTATATAGCTCCACACTGATCTGGTACTGGTACTCCCTGTATATAGCTCCACACTGATCTGGTACTGGTACTCCCTGTATATAGCTCCACATTGATCTGGCACTGGTACTCCCTGTATATAGCTCCACATTGATCTGGTACTGGTACTCCCTGTATATAGCTCCACGTTGATCTGGTACTGGTACTTCCCTGTATATAGCTCCACATTGATCTGGTACTGGTACTTCCTGTATATAGCTCCACATTGATCTGGTACTGGTACTCCCTGTATATAGCTCCACATTGATCTGGTACTGGTACTCCCTGTATATAGCCTCCACGTTGATCTGGTACTGGTACTCCCTGTATATAGCTCCACATTGATCTGGCACTGGTACTCCCTGTATATTGCTTCACTAGTGTGTATTTTATTCCTCTTGTGTTACTGCATCATTTCAAGTCTACACCCTTTGTTTTCGGAATGTGACAAATAACATTTGATTTTGATTTGATTAAATGGGTACAATGTGTTCTCACGTTGCCTATTTCTGCAGTGATTTAAAGAGACTGTTTCATAAAATTCATGTTCAAACTCTTCCTTTCAACACTAAATATGATTTGAACACAAGCAGTAACTGTTAGATCAATATGAAACGTCACTCATTGTTAACACTCTCACACTAGAATACACACACCGTAGTCCCTCTCTCCTTCTCTCTCACTCTCTCTTTCTTTCTCTCTGAATTCAATTTCAATTCAATTCAATTTCAATTTAAGGGGCTTTATTGACATGGGAAACATATGTTTACATTACAAAGCAAGTGAAATAGGTAGCAAACAAAAGTGAAATAAACAATAAAAAATGAACAGTAAACATTATACTCAAAAAGTTCCAAAAGAGTAAATGCATTTCACAAGTCATTATGTCTATATACAGTGTTGTAATGATGTACAAATAGTTAAAATACAAAAGGGGAAATAAATAAACATAAATATGGGTTGAATTTACAATGGTGTTCTTCACTGGTTGACCTTTTCTTGTGGCAACAGGTCACACATCTTGTTACTGTGATGGCACACTGTGTTTCACCCAATAGATATGGGAGTTTATCAAAATTGGATTTCCCACAAATTCTTTGTGGATCTGTGTAATCTGGGGGAAATATGTGTCTCTAATATGGTCATACGTTTGGCAGGAGGTTAGGAAGTGCAGCTCACTTTCCACCTCATTTTGTGGGCTGTGTGCACATAGCCTGTCTTCTCTTGAGAGACAAGTCTGCCTTCAGTGGCCATTCTCAATAGCAAGGCTATGCTCACTGAGTCTGTGCATAGTCAAAGCTTCCTTAATTATGGGTCGGTCACAGTGGTCAAATATTTTGCCACTGTGTACTCTCTGTTTACGGCCAAATAGCATTCAAGTTTGCTCTGTTTTTTTGTTAATTCTTTCCAATGTGTCAAGTAATTATCTTGTTTTCTCTGGATTTGGTTGGGTCTAGTTGTGTTTCTGTCCTGGGGCTCTGTGGGGTCTGTTTGTGTTTGTGAACAGCGCCACAGGACCAGCTTGCTTAGGGGACTCTTCTCCAGGTTCATCTCTCCGTACGTGATGGCTTTGTTATGGAAGGTTTGGGAATCGCTTCCTTTTAGGTGGTTGTAGAACTGAACAGTTCTTTCGTGGATTTTGATAATTAGCGGGTTCTGCTCTGCATGCATTATTTGGTGGTTTTTACGTTGTACACAGGATGTTTCCCTCTCTCTTTCTATCTCCTTTCTTTCTCTCTCCTCTCTCTCTTTCTCTCTCTCTCGTTCTCTTTCTCTCTCTCCTCTCTCTCTCTTTCTCTCTCCTTCTCTCTCCTCTCTCTCTTTCTCCTTCTCTCTCTCCCCTGTCATGCTCTGTCTCTTTTCCCTCTCTCCTCTCTCACCTCTCTCTCGCTCGCTCTCTCTCCTTCTCATCTCTCTCTCTATCTCGCTCCTCTCTCTCTCCTTCTCTCTCTCGTTCTCCTTCATTCAAGTATATTAGCAGTGTGTAGGTTAATATAATATGAGATTAAATATTTAGCACCGTAGTGGGGTATATCACTCTTCCTCACGCTACGAAAGGGGAGATGACATGAGGACAGAACAGAGTGTAGCAGAGACATCCCACTGGGCACAGACATCAATTCATCATTGAAATGATGTGGAAGCAACGTTGATTCAGCCAGTGTGTGCCCAGTGGGATACTTCTTAATCTAACTAAGTCATTGAGACGGGACATTGAAGAGGGGCACTAACAGTAGTTTACGTATATCCACCAGAATGCCAAGGGCCTTAAAACCCAGGGGTCTAGGATAGAAACAGAAACCCTCAGGCTGACGTGACACCTTCTTCCATCTCGATGTCACATGCCTAGACATAGAATGACCAGCAAGGCACAGTGACTTGAATGGGGATGCCTTTTACTAGTTAGCATGCCTGCACACCAGAGGAGGCTGGTAGTCAGGGTCGTGAACGGCGAGATGCCACTGGGCTTAACGGGACAGCCTGCTTCCGTTCCCTCCCTGGCACTAAATGGTTATCTGTGATACCCGATGCTCCGGGGTGGCCTGGGGGTTAGGGGAGGTATCAATGCCATGCCTGTGATGAGCAGCTGTTTCCCCCCTGCCTGCTCCTCCTGTGGGATACGGGAATGCCGCAGGGACGTCATGGGAATTCCCAACTTTAAACTTGAAGCTCCCTGAGGCATTCCCAGCTTTATACTTTAAAAGTAGCAGAGAACTGACTCTAGAAATGTGATGTACTTGTAGAGTATATTATGTATTAAAATAATAGGTCTACAAAGGAACTAAATCAAAAAGGGTAATTTTGATGTATTCATATAAATTGTTTTAATGTTTAATAAATTAATGTTTAAAATTGTATTTCAGAATTGAGTGATGCTCCATATGTTAGAGCGCGCTATGAGGAATATAATGACATCAGGGTGTTGTCTGTATCGTGTAAGGTTCATAGGTCATAGGGTCTTACCTGAGGAAATTGTAGGTCTAAAAAGGGCCTAAAATGGCCACTTTAATTATGATATTCTCAAAACTGGTTTGTGTTACAAATGTAAAAAGCCTTTCAAACATTCTTCATCCCAATGATGTCTCTATGTGAGAATTGCAAGAACAATCTAAGGTACCAAAAATATTTTTTGTAACTAACAGTTTAACAATTTAATGTATGGAAACAAACCGATGGCAGTAACAATGTGTGTGAGTGTGTTTGTCATCTCCTCCCAGGGTTCAACTCCAACATCAACCTACCAGGGAGAGAGGAGCACCCAAGCTCCACCTCCTCCTCCCCGTCTCCACAGCTACAGGACAAGAATGCCAACAACCACGCCCCCCACTCCCCAAGCCACACCCCCATAGAGAATGGCAACCGGCTGTCCAATGGTAAGACCCGAGGGAGGAGTTGGGGTCAGGTGACGCGGTGAACGGTAGGATGTGAAGAGAAGGAGGAGGAGGAGGGAAGGATGGGATGAGAGGAGAACGATCCCAACGATTCCTTTGGTTCCTCCTCATCTCCTCTCCTCTCCCTCATGATCAGTGAGGAGTGAAATGACTGGGTGGGGTTCCCTTCGATATGGTTCTGTCACCTACATTAGCCTATCAAGGTCACATCAGCAAGGTTACAGCAGTGATCACACAGGGAGATGAAGGGGACAATTTGACAGATAGTGACAAATTCACATTCACTCTACACATCCAAGTGCACAAAATAGCATTTTAATTCTGGCAGCATTTAAATCAAGCAGACCAGAGCTCCATTAATTGCAGATCCTTTCTAAGTAACCACTTCTCCCAAGAGGATGATCCCCTAGGTCAGCTTGCTCTGCGCCTCACTCACAACATCAAAACTAAAGACCAATCAAAAAACTCTTTCATTTCTAAAACCAAAAGCAAACAAATTGACTCCAAATGGAAAAACATCTATACTGAACAAAAATATAAACATGCCACAACTTCAAAGATTTTACTGAGTTACAGGTCATATAAGGAAATCAGTCAATTGAAATAAATAAATTAGGCTCTAATCTATTAATTTCACATGACTGAGAATACAGATATGCATAATTTGGTCAGATAACTTATAAAAAAAAAGTAGGGGCGTGGATCAGAAAACCAGTCAGTATCTGGTGTGACCACCATTTGCCTCATGTAGCGTGACACATGCTCAATGGGTGACATGTCTGGTGAGTATGCAGGCCATGGAAGAACTGGGACATTTTCAGCTTCCAGGAATTGTGTACAGATCCTTGCGACATGGGACTGTGCATTATCATGCTGAAACATGAGGTGAAGGCGGCAGATGAATGGCATGACAATGGGCCTCAGGATCTCTTCACAGTATCTCTGTGCATTCAAATTGCCATTGATAAAATGCAATTGTGTTCGCTGTCCGTATCTTATCTGCCTATACCATAACCCACCCGCCACCATGGGGCAGTCTGTTCACAACATAGACATCCACAAACCTCTCTCCCACACAACGCCGAACATGTGGTCTGAGGTTGTGAGGCCGGTTGGACGTACTGCCAAATTCTCTAAAACAACATTGGAGGAGGCTTATGGTAGAGAAATTAACATTCAATTATCTGGCAACAGCTCTGATGGACATTCCTGCAGTCAGCATTCCAATTCCAATCTCCCTCAAAACCTGAGATATCTGTGGCAGTGTTGTGTGACAAAACTGCACATTTTAGAGTGGCCTTTTATTGTGAAATGATCATGCTGTTTAATCAGCTTCTTGATATGCCACACTTGTCAGGTGGATGGATTATCGTGGCAAAGGAGAAATGCTCACTAACAAGAATGTAAAAAATTTGTGCACAACATTTTTGACAAATAAGCTTTTTGTTTGAATGAGACAGTTCTGGGATCTTTGATTTCAGCTCATGAAACATGGGACACAACACTTTATATGTTGTGTTTCTATTTTTGTTCAGTGACAAACTAAATTAAATTACAAACTAAACGTGTTTGTTATTTGTCCCTAAATCCAACATTGGCAGAATATCTCAGCCGAACTAGATGTAAATAGAAGAAAAACCCTCTCCGAATACAGACTGAATGACCACAGTCTGGAAATTGAAAGAGGAAGACACGTTAAATCTTGGCTGCCAAGAGATCAGAGAATATGGAGGTAGTCTGATTTACAGGACGTAGAAACTGAGATTCACTTATTGTGTTCCTGCCCAAAATAGGACAACAGAAGGGAAACATACTACCCCTACTTGGAAAAATACTGTATATACCAAACGTTCGACAAATCCTTGATGTACATAAACTCCCCATTCTTCTTGGAGGGGAGCAGCAGTCAACTAAGCTGGCAGCTAAATGTGTCACCCTGCACCACAACCAGAGAGAGATGGGATGGACTGCGTGGTTGTTGTGTTTTTCTTTTGTTTCTGCTCTCTTTTGGTTTGTTTCCTAATTTAATCATTTTTACTCATTTAATTTCTGTCTGGAATAACAGACATTCAAAATACACATTAAATAATACATCAACAAACATGTAATACACACATACACACACTCCTACGTGCAAACACACACTTATATAAAATCATTTGCACAAGTCTGTGTGCACACGCACGCACACAAAAATGCACACGCGCACACACACACACACACACACACACACACACTACTGACACCTGCATGCACACCGACATTCCATAGATGATGTCATTGTATCTCATTGTGCCTATTCAATGTTCCCACAGATGTTCACTGCTTAATCTCATTGTACCGATATATACAGTATATACTGTATATATTATCTTATTTTTATTATCAAAGTAAAATGCTTTTAAGATATAATATTAAAATTACTATTTGTATTTATACATTTTATTTCTATACATAAAAAACATTGTAATATATACAGTGCCTTCAGAAAGTATTCAGACCCCTTGACATTTTCCACATTTTGTTAGGTTACAGCCTTGTATTAAATATTAAATAAATTAATGTATTAAATATCTTTTTTCCTCCTCAATCTACACACAATACCCTATAATGACAAAGCAAAAACACATTTTTGTACATTTTTTCTAATAAAAAAAAAATTATAAATGAAAAAATGACATTTACATAAGTATTCAGACCCTTTACTCAGTACTTTGTTGAAGCACCTTTGGCAGCGATTACAGCCTCCAGTCTTCTTGGATATGACGCTACAAGCTTGGCACACCTGTATTTGGGGACTCCCCCATCCCTCTCTACAGATCCTCTCAAGTTTTTTCAGGTTGGAGGGGGAATGTTGCTTAACAGCTATTTTCAGGTCTCTACAGAGATCTTAGATCGGGTTTAAGTCCGGGCTCTAGCTGGGCCACTCAAGGACATCCACAGACTTGTCACGAAATCACTCCTGGGTTGTCTTGGCTGTGTGCTTAGGGTTGTTGTCCTGTTGGAAGGTGGTGAACCGTTGCCCCAGTCTGAGGTCCTGAGCTCTCTGGAGCAGGTCTGTACTTTGTTCCGTTGATCTTTGCCTCAATCCTGACTAGTCTCCCAGTCCCTGCCACTGACAAACATCCCCACAGCATGATGTTGCCACCACCATTCTTCACCGTAGGGATGGTGCCAGTTTCCTTCAGATGTGACGCTTGGCATTCAGGCCATCTTGGTTTCATTAGACGAGAGAATCTTGTTTCTCATGGTCTGAGTGTCTTTAGATGCCTTTTGGAAAACTCGGGCTGTCATGTGCCTTTTACTGAGGAGTGGCTTCCGTCTGGCCACTCTACCATAAAGGCCTGTTTGGTGGGGTGCTGCAGAGATGGTTGTCCTTCTGGAAGGTTCACAGAGGAACTCTAGAGCTCTGCCAGAGTGACCATCGGGTTCTTGGTCACCTCCCTGATCAAGGCCCTTCTCCACCGATTGCTCAGTTTGTCAGCCAGCTCTAGCAAGAGTCTTGGTGGGTCCCACCTTCTTCCATTTAAGAATCATGAGGCCACTGTGTTCTTGGGGACCTTCAATGCTGCAGAAATGTTTTGGTACTCTTCCCCAGATCTGTGCCTCGACACAATCCTGTCTCTGAGCTCTACGGACAATTCCTTCAACCTCATGGCTTGGATTTTGCTCTGACATGCACTGTTAACTGTGGAACCTTATATAGACAGGTTTGTGCCTTTCCAATTCATGTCCAATCAATTGAATTTACCACAGGTGGACTCCAATCAAATGTATTTATAAAGCCCTTTTTACATCAGCCAATGTCACAAAGTGCTATACAGAAACCCAGCCTAAAACACCAAACAGCAAGCAATGTAGATGTAGAAGCACGGTGGCTAGGAAAAACTCCCTAGAAAGGCAGGAACCTAGGAAAAGACCTACAGAGGAACCAGGCTCTGAGGGGTGGCCACATCTCAAGGATGATCAATGGAAACAGGATGCACCGGAGCTCAATTTCAAGTCTCATACCAAGGGTCTGAATACTTATGAAAATAACGGGTTTCTGTTTTGTATTTTTTATACATTTTAGAATAAGGCTGTAACGTAACTGTCATGACTGTCGTAGAAAGGGGACCAAAGCGCAGCATGTTGAATGCTCATGATGAAATGTATTTAAACTCAAAACACTAAAGACAAAATAACAAAGACAAAAAAATGAAGACTAAACAAAATACAACAACCCACAAAAACAGTTGGGAAAAAAACCTACTTAAATATGATCTCCAATTAGAGACAACGAGAACCAGCTGCCTCAAATTGGAGATCATCCCCCCAAAAAACAACATAGAAATAGAAAAACTAGAACTAAACATAGAAATAGAAAACATAGAAAAACCCAAACCACCCCCTGTCACGCCCTGACCTACTCTACCATAGAAAATAACATCTTACTATGGTCAGGACGTGACAGTACCACCCCCAAAGGTGCAGACTCCGAATGCACCTACTAAACAAAAACGAAAAAGGGAGGGTAGGGTGGGTAATACTGTTTATGGCGGCTCTATTGCAGTCCACATAACCTTATCCTCCAGCAGCGGAGGCGGCTCCGGTTCGGGGCGTAACCCCCGCTCCACCCGCTGATCCCTCTGCTTTAGTACCACCAGACCGTGGATCATCGCTGGAGGTTCTAGACTGCAGGCCGCTGCTGAAGACTCTGGGCTGCAGGCCACCGCTGAAGACTCTGGGCTTCAGGCCGCCGCTAAAGACTCTGGGCTGCAGGCCGACTCAGGAGGCTCCAGACAGGGGAGCGTCGCTGGAGGCTCCGGACTGGGGACCGTCGCTGCAGGCTCCGTGCCATGGATCATCGCTACAGGTTCCACGCCATGGATCATATCTGGAGGCTTTGTGCCATGGATCATCACTGGAGGCTCCGGGCCATGGATTATCACTGGAGGCTTCGTGCCATGGATCATCTCTACAGGCTCCGGGCCATGGATCATCCCTACAGGCTTCTTGCCATGGATTATCCCTACAGGCTCCGGGCCATGGATTATCCCTACAGGCTCCGGGCCATGGATTATCTCTGGAGGCTTCGTGCTATGGATCATCCCTACAGGCTCTGGGCCATGGATCATCACTGGAGGCTTCGTGCCATGGATCATCTCTACAGGCTTCGGACCATAGATCATCACTGGAGGCTTCTTTCGTGGAGCTGGAATAGGTCTCACCGGACTAGGGAACGTTGCTGGGAGATCTGGACTAGGGAATGTCGCTGGAGGCCAGGTGCGCAGAGCAGGCACAGGGTATATTGGGCCGTGGAGGCACACTGGAGGTCTGGAGCTTATGGCTGGCACAACCCATCCTGGCTGGATAACCCCCGTAGCCCGACAAGCACGAGGCGTTGTGACAGGTCGCACCGGTTTGTGTTGGCGAACTGGGGGTACCGTGCATAGAGCTGGCGCAGGATAACCTGGGCCGAAAAGACGCACCGGAGACCAGGAACGCTGAGCAGGCACACTCCTTCCTGGCTGAATGCCAACTCTAGCACGGCAACTGTGGGGAGCTTGCACCGAGCACACCGGGCTGTAGCTGCACACTGGCGACACAGTGCGCATCCCCGCATAACATGGTGCTTGCTCGATCACTCGCCCCCCACGGTAAGCACGGGGAGTTGGCTCAGGTCTCCAATCTGACTCTGCCAATCTCCCCGTGTGACCCCCCCCCCCAACCATGAGGCAAGTGCGAGAGACAGCCCCCCCCAAAAAAATTGGGGGGGGGGGCTGTCTCTCGCACTTGCCTCATGGTTGGTACAGCGCCTCATAATAACGCCGCTCCGCATAAGCTGCCTCAATCTCCTCCCTCGGATGGCGATGCTCCCCAGCCTGCCTCCAGGGTCCTTTTCCATCCAGAATTTCTTCCCAGGTCCATTCCTCTCCACACTGCTTGGTCCTTTTGTGGTGGGTAGTTCTGTCACGACTGTCGTAGAAAGGGTACCAAAGTGTTGAATGCTCATAATGAAATTTATTTAAACTCAGAACACTAAAGACTAAATAACAAAGAGAAAACGACCCACAAAAACAGTTGGAAAAAAACCCTACTTAAATATGATCTCCAATTAGAGACAACGAGAACCAGCTGCCTCTAATTGGAGATCATCCCAAAAAAACAACAGCATAGAAATAGAAAAACTAGAACTAAACATAGAAATAGAAAACATAGAAAAACCGAAACCATCCCCTGTCACGCCCTGACCTACTCTACCATAGAAAATAACATCTTACTCTTGTCAGGATGTGACAGTAACAAAATGTGGAAAAAGTCTGAAAACTTTCCAAAGGCACTGTATACTGTCCACTTTCTCTTATCATCATCACTATTATCATTATTATTATTTTCTGTTTTTGTTGATGTCATTATCTCAATTTGTTTTAGCAACAGTAGCTTTGTCATTCATGCTAATAAATCTTATTTGAATCTGAATATGTGAATGCTGGGATATTAATAATGAGAGAAACAGACAGACAGACTGAGAGACAGACAGACAGAGATGAAGAGAGGAGATAGATAAGACAGGAGGTAATAAATGATAGATAATAGACAGGAGGTAATACATGATAGATAAAAGACAATACACTGAAGGTAATGAATTATAGCTAAAAGACAATAGACAGGAGGTAATACATGATAGATAAAAGACAATAGACAGGAGGTAATAAATGATAGATAAAAGACAATAGACAGAAGGTAATGAATTATAGCTAGAAGACAATAGACAGGATGTAATACATGAAAGATAAAAGACAATAGACAGGATGTAATACACGATAGATAAAAGACAATAGACAGAAGGTAATGAATTATAGCTAGAAGACAATAGACAGGATGTAATACATGATAGATGAAAGACAATAGACAGGATGTAATACATGATAGATAAAAGACAATAGACAGGATGTAATACATGATACATAAAAGACAATAGACAGGATGTAATACATGATAGATAAAAGACAATAGACAGGATGTAATACATAATAGATAAAAGACAATAGACAGGATGTAATACATGGAGATAAAAGACACTAGACAGGAGGTAATACATGATAGATAAAAGACACTAGACAGGAGGTAATACATGATAGATAAAAGACAATAGACAGGAGGTAATACATGGAGATAAAAGACTAGACAAGAGTAATACATGATAGATAAAATACAATAGACAGGAGTAATCCATGATAGATAAAAGACACTAGACAGGAGTAATACATGATAGATAAAAGACAATATACAGGAGGTAATACATGATAGATAAAAGACAATAGACAGGAGGTAATACATGATAGATAAAAGACAATAGACAGGAGGTAATACATGGAGATAAAAGACTAGACAAGAGTAATACATGATAGATAAAATACAATAGACAGGAGTAATACATGATAGATAAAAGACACTAGACAGGAGTAATACATGATAGATAAAAGACAATATACAGGAGGTAATACATGGAGATAAAAGACACTAGACAGGAGTAATACATGGAGATAAAAGACACTAGACAGGAGTAATACATGATAGATAATCCATGGGTTGATCCAGAAGCTGAGTGTGATTCCATTATTACAGTGAAAGGGTGGAAGTGACAGAGTACTCTCCTCTCCTCCACTGCAATGCTGTTTCCTCCCTCAGGTACTCTGTCTATCCCATCTCTCCACTTCTGTCTTTCAAAGTGGCTTCACTGACTGATGGCTTTCTCTCCTGTGTGTGTGTGTGTGTGGGTGTGTGTGTGTGTGTGTGTGTGTGTGTGTGTGTGTGTGTGTGTGTGTGTGTGTGTGTGTGTGTGTGTGTGTGTGTGTGTGTGTGTGTGTGTGTGTGTGTGTGTGTGTGTGTGTGTGTGTGTGTGTGTGTGTTCAGGGTCAATGGAAGATGAGGGTCACACCAAGTCAAACTCCTCCAGCTCATCGTCTCTGCACAGACATATGGACAGACATCACACCCAGGTAAACACACACACACACAACCTCCTCCTTACTGTGCTGATGGTTAGAGTAGCCCTGTCCCTCTGTTGTGTAACCTCGTTTCGATCAGGTTACCCAACATCCCCTTTTTAAACACAGAAGTCTTTTCAGGGTTTTCTCTCTGTGAATATGCTGGCATTTTAGCACTGCTCCTTTCATTTTGGCAGGTGACACACACACTCGGGATTTGTGTTTGGCATGCTCTTCTGTTTTGGGTGTTGTTGTGTTTCAGTAGGACTAACAGTGCTGGTATTGAACGTTTCATTTCAATTGTGACATGTGAGCTTCTCCTAGTTCCCAAGACACTCAATGCTTGTGGTCTATGGTTACAGGATTGGATTTAATGCCCCCCACACACCTATACACACACTCACACACACACACACACATATCTGCATCATATGAGACGGATCAAGCGGAAACCATGAAGCGTCTTGACAGACCGAGAGTACATCTCTGTTGATAAACACACACACCTGCGCTCTGAGCTTTAATAATTCAAACAGGGCATGAAATATTCAGCAGGACAGAATCCCCCTTTCTGCGAGAGACGCAACACCAATAACACCTCGGTAGCAAACGAGATAAAACCCTACACCCTGATACCAGATCCTGGACTAACTCTCTCCTCTACCACCATAACTCTCCCTAACCATTTCTCTCAACCTGGACTGAGGGGTAGACGTAACATAGTAAATGTGAATCCGGTACACTCCATTTAGTATGATATGTTACGTTTCGTATGGTATGTATTCATTTGTGGATGTATATCATTCATTTCATATGATATGCTATGAATTACAATTTCTATGATACGTTATGAATTGCAATTCGTACAATATGTTATGAATTTGCTAAACATATAATATGTTACAATTCCAATTTATTGTGGCTAGTGTTAGCTAGGTGGTTAGGTGGATAATGCTAACTTTAGCTAGGTGGCTAACGTTAGCTAGGTTAGGGGTTAGAGTTAAGATTATAGTTAGGAGAAGGGTTAGCTAACATGCTAAATAGTTGCAAAGTACAGTGCCTTACAAAAGTATTCAACCCCCTTGGTGTTTTTCCTATTTTGTTGCATTAAAACCTGTAATTTAAATTGATTTTTATTTAGATGTCATGTAATGGACATACACAAAATAGTCCTAATTGGGGAAGTGAAACAAAAAAAAATACAAAAAAATAAACCTGAAAAGGGGTGCGTGCATAAGTATTCACCCCCTTTGCTATGAAGCTCCTAAATAAAATCTGGTGCAACCAATTACGTTCAGAAGTCACATAATTAGTTAAATAAAGTCCACCTGTGTGCAATCTAAGTGTCACATGATCTGCTACATGATCTCAGTATGTATACACCTGTTCTGAAAGGCCCCAGAGTCTGCAACACGACTAAGCAAGGGGCACCACCAAAGAAGCGGCACTATGAGCGGCACTATGAAGACCAAGGGGCTCTCCAAACAGGTCAGGGACAAAGTTGTGCAGATCAAGGTTGGGTTATAAAATAAATCTGAAACTTTCAACATTCCACGGAGCACCATTAAATCCATTATTAAAAAATGGAAAGAATATGGCACCACAACAAGCCTGCCAAGAGAGGGCCGCCTAACAAAACTCATGGACCAGGCAAAGAGGGCATTACTTAGAGAGGCAACAAAGAGACCAAAGATAACCCTGAAGGAGCTGCAAAGCTCCACAGTGGAGATTGGAGTATCTGTCCAAAGGACCACTTTAAGCCATACACTCCACAGAGCTGGGCTTTACAGAAGAGTGGCCAGGAAAAAGCCATTGCTTAAAGAAAAAAAATAAGCAAACATGTTTGGTGTTTGCCAAAAGGCATGTGGGAGACTCCCCAAACATATGGAAGAAGGTACTCTGGTCAGATGAGACAAAAAATGTGCTTTTCGGCCATCAAGGAAAACGCTATGTATACCGCAAACATAACACCTCTCATCACCACAAGAACACCAGGGACTAGGAAACTGGTTAGAATTGAAGGAATGATGGATGGAGCTAAATACCGAGAAATTCTTGAGGGAAACCTGTTTCAATCTTCCAGAGATTTGAGACTGGGATGGAGGTTCACCTTCCAGCAGGACAATGACCCTAAGCATACTGCTAAAGCAACACTCGAGTGGTTTAAGGGGAAACATTTAAATGTCTTGGAATGGCCTAGTCAAAGCCCAGACTTCAATCCAATTGAGAATCTGTGGTATGACTTAAAAATTGCTGTACATCAGCGAAACCCATCCAACTTGAAGGAGCTGGAGCAGTTTTGCCTTGAAGAATGGGCAAAAATCCCAGTGGCTAGCTTATAGAGACATACCCCAAGAGACCTGCAGCTGTAATTGCTGCAAAAGGTGGCTCTACAAAGTATTGACTTTGGGGAGGTGAATAGTTATGCACTCTCAAGTTTTCCATTTTTTTGTGTTATTTCTTGTTTGTTACACAATAAAACATATTTTGCATCTTCAAAATGGTGGGCATGTTGTGTAAATGAAATGATACAAACCCCCCAAAAATCTATTTTAATTCCAGGTTGTAAGGCAACAAATTAGGAAAAATGCCAAGGGGGTGAATACTTTCGCAAGCCACTGTAGCTAAAAAGTAGTAAGCACAGTTGCTAATTAGCTAAAATGCTAAAGTTGTCCGTGACAAGATTCAAACATTCAACCTTTGCATTGCTAGATGTTCGCGTTATATGCCTACCCATCCACCCCGACCAACCACCTTACTTTAGTTTTTGCCTTAAGTAACTTTCTGTCTTATGTAATCATACCAAACGTAATATATCATACCAAACGTAATATATCATACCAATTTGAGTGTCCCGGATTTACGTTTACTATGTTACGTCTACTCTATGAGAACAGGCTGTTTCTCTAAACAAACACACACACACATCACCACAAACTATTGGAGGACCCATGTCAAGGCCAAGAGATGTTGCTGACCATGTAAACCAGAGTTTTCCTGGTCTGGATACATGTTTAGCAAAAATTCCTGGCTCCACATAACCCTCAGCTTGTAACTGTCCTCTCCCATTGACTTCTCCCATAGCCACTGTCAAATCCATTGGCTGGTGTAGAGCAGGCCTCAAGTCATAATGACAACAGGAACATATTCATTTAATATTATGGTCAAAGCAGGAATCAGGACAGGATATTTGCTCTTTCGTCTGATTTCCTCTGACATTACCCGTCTCAAACTGTCCTGGTCAGGAGATTCCAGGATGCATCCGCTCCCCATTGATCCACATTGTTAAAACACAATTAAAATCCTTCTACATAATTATTGATTGGATCTGATAGGGATTGAGATGCGAGTCAAGACGAGGTGCATGTAGCAATGAAGCGAACACGAACTTTCTAGCGGCATTCTGACCGGCTCAGGGCACAGTATTCCCAATAGATTCCCATGAACGCTGAGGAGGTACATGGTGTTCCCGTTCCCTGAGTTAGCTAATGGAGAATCCATGCTCTATCCATTACAGAGACACACACAGAGCCAATGTTCCTAAAAAGGCCGGAATGCCCTCTGTCTTGTGTAAGAGAGGGTTGTGAGTTTTGTCTGCCTGAGAGACACGGGGCGATCACGAAGTAGGAGCTTCTTAGTGTGTAGTGTAAAATGCTGATGTTCCAGCACATTCTGACAGGTCTAGATATTCTTACTCTGACTTACAACAGCCCCTGACAGAGTAGCACTCTCTAGACAGGTTCATTCTGAACCAGTCCTCTCTTTCACTTCCTATAAAGATGTGCTCTTTCCTTCTCCAAATGTTTAACTTGTCTATCTGACATGGTATAATGTGGAGAAGGCATTCCCTTTTGTTTGACTGTGGCAGCGATGGCATATCCTAGGCTACAGAATCCACTGAAGCATTCCATGACACCGACATTTAATATTCAAAGAATACGGTATGCATTCAGCATATGTCAGGTTTCATGTAGTGCTTATTGCTGAAACTGTATGTCCTTAATGGTTCTTTGACCCCATTGACTCTGGAGTGTATTTGTGTATCTCTCTCTCTCTCCTCTCCCTCTCTTTATCTTCTTCCAGAGGGGTCATCTCAACTTCTCACCCTTCGGTGCAGGGGCTGCGCTCTAAGGCAGGGGGGCGCTGGGAGCACTCCTCACGTTTAGGGACGAGGTGAGTGTCATCGTCCATATTGTACCCTACCTCACTGCTCTCCCTTCCTCTCCTTTCAGCACTTCCTCTTCCTGTTGTATCCTTCTTGTATCCTATCACCCTGCTCCCAAGTGAAGTTGCCCGTAACCATAGATCTAGGATCAGATTATCATCCCTGTAATCCTAACCTTAACCATTAGGAGGGGAAATGCGAGTATAAGGGGCAACCTCATCCTACTCTGTTCCACTTATTGCTCAGAAAGGAAACTGCAGCTCTGGGTTTGACTCTGAGCTCGACTCTCTGGTCTGACATTCAGCTAGTTTAAGTGTCAAACTCATTCCACGGAGGGCCGAGTGTCTGCAGGTTTTTGCTCCTCCCTTGGACTTGATTGATTAATTAAGTTCAGTGATTAGTAAGGAAATCCCTCACCTGGTTGTCTACGTCTTAATTAAAAGGAAAAACCAAAAGCCAGCAGACTCTAGAACCTCCATGGAATGGGTTTGACACCACTGAGCCGGGGGGTAGTGATCCCCAGTTAAACCCCTAACCCTCAGTCACTTATGTTGAGCTGAAAGGATTGTACAGGTTTACGCAACATGTCGAAAACTCCACCAAGCCTATAGCAGGGAAAGCTAAACCAATTACTGTATTGTTCATTCCCCAAAATGCCAATGGAGGACGTTATAAGTTATGTTTTAGGGTATGAATTGGAGAAGGAAGTGTGTATAGTCAGGTGGAAAGATGAGTTAGAGTTAGGTAGTGAAGGTCACACATGCAGAGTAGAGAAGTGTGCATAGAAATGGACCGTAGCGACTAAAGTGTATAGGGAAAATCAGGACAGGGCAGTGAGAGAGTTAATGGTATAAATACTCAGAGTAGGTGAGGTGGAGATAAATATCTAACGTTAAGGAAAGTTTACATGAGGTAGCATGTCAGTGAGTGGTTCTATCCTATAGAGCAGCTCAGTGAGAGTTGGGGAGTTAACCATCTAAGTGTGTAAACCAATCTGCTGTATGGCTCAGTGAAGTCACCCCTTGGCTAACCTTTGTATAAGTAGCTTAGGGAGCGAGGAAAGGCGGGCTCTGCGTCCACATAATCACCGCCTCAGTAAATATGTGGACAGGCCCCACTCAAAGATGGACATGTTTGGAGAACGTTAATCGCATGTTTGAAGAACATTAATTGCATGTTTGGAGAAGGTTAATCGCATGTTTGGAGAATGTTAATCACGTTTGAGTGCAGACCTTGGTTCTCAGCTTCTCTGTCGGACGTCCTTGGCTGAGGGATACCCTTGGAGGTTGTCCTTGCACCACACACACACATGCTATGCATGCAACACACACACACACAACACACAGACACACACAAGCACACACACACACTTACAAGCACAGACAAACACATACACACTCATTCACAAAAGTGTGCTAAAGATGGGTGTAAATTCATGTCCACGTCAGTAATCTTCTCAAACGCAAGACAGATGCAGTTTTTTCTCCACTCAGATGACGCGGATGCTATGCTACAGGACTGTTTTTCTAGCACAGACTGGAATACGCCATCAGCTTCATCAATAAGTGCATCGACGACGTGGCCCCCACAGTGACCGTACGTACATATTCCAACCAGAAGGCAAGGATTACAGGCCACATCCGCATCAAGCTAAAGGCAAGAGCTGACGCTTTCAAGGAGAGGGACACTAATCCGGACGACTATAAGATATCACGCAATGCCCTCAGACGAACCCTCAAACAAGCAAAGCATCAATACAGGATTAAGATTGAATCTTACTACACCGGCTCTGACGCTCGTCGGATGTGGCAGGGCTTGAAAACTATTACGGACTACAAAGGGAAACCCAGATGCAAGCTGCTCAGTGGCGCGAGCCTACCAGACAAGCTAGATAAACTTGTATGTTTGCTTCGAAGCAAGCAACACTGAAGCATGCACAAGAGCACCAACTGTTCTGGATGACTGTGTGATAACGCTCTCGGGTAGCTGATGAATTCACAAAGCAGCAGGGCCAGATGGATTACCAAGACGTGTACTAAAAGCATGCTCGGACCAACTGGCAAGCGTCTTCACTGACATTTTCAACCTCTCCCTGACTGAGTCTGTAATACCTACATGTTTCAAGTAGACCACCATAGGCCCTGTTCCCAAGGAAGTAGCACTCACATCAGTAGCCATGAAGTGCTTTGAAAGGCTGGTCATGGCTCACATCAACAGCATCCTCCCGGATACCCTAGACCCACTCCAATTCACATACCGCCCCAACAGATCCACAGATGACGCAATCTCCACACTGCCCTTTCGCACCTGGACAAAAGGAACACCTACGTGAGAATGCTGTTCATTCACTACAGCTCAGCGTTCAACACCATAGTGCCCACGAAGCTCATCACTAAGCTAAGGCTCTTGGGCCTAACATCTCCCTCTGAAACTGGATCCTGGACTTCCTGATGGGCCGCCCCCAGGTGGTAAGGGTAGGCAACAACACGTCTGCCATGCTGATCCTCAACACTGGGGCCCCTCAAGGGTATGTACTTAGTCCCCTCCTGTACTCCCTGTTCACCAACAACTGCATGGCCAAACACGACTCCAACGCCATTATTACGTTTGCTGACGACACAACAGTGGTAGGCCTGACCACCGACAACAATGAGACAGCCTATAGGGAGGAGGTCAGAGGACTGGCAATGTGGTGCCAGGACAACAACATCTCCCTCAATGTGAGCAAGACAAAGGAGCTGATCGTGGACTACAGGAAAGGCGGTCCGAACAGGCCCCTATTAACATCAACGGGTCTGTAGTGGAGCGGGTTGGTGTCCACTTCACCAACAATCTATCATGGTCCAAACACACCAAGATAGTCGTGAAGAGGGCACGACAGAACCGTTTCCCCCTCAGGAGACTGAAAAGATTTGTCAAGGGTCCCCAGATCCTCAAAAAGTTATACAGCTGCACCATCGAGAGCATCCTGACCGGTTGCATCACCGCCTGGTATGGCACCTGCTCGGGATCTGACCGTAAGGCGCTACAGAGGCTTGTGTACGGCCCAGTACATCACTGGGGCCAAGTTTCCTGCCATCCAGGACCTATATAATAGGCGGTATCAGAGGAATGCCCATAAAATTGTTAGAGATTCCAGTCACCCAAGTCATAGACTGTTTTCTCTGCTACCGCACGACAAGTGGTGCCGGAGCGCCAAGTCTAGGACCAAAAGGCTCCTTAACAGCTTCTACCGCCAAGCCATAAGACTGCTGAACAATTAATCAAATGGCCTCCAGACTATTACATTGACCCCTCTTCTTGAACTGCACTATTGGCTTGTAAATAAGCATTTCACGGTAAGGTCTACACTTGTTGTATTCGGCGCGTGTGACAAATAGTTTGATTTGATCTTCTGGATTATTTACAGTTGAAGTCGGGAATTTACATACACCTTAGCCAAATACATTAAAACTCAGTTTTTCACAATTCCTGACAATTACTCCTTGTAAAAATTCCCTTTCTTAGGTCAGTTAGGATCACCACTTTATTTTAAGAATGTGAAATGTCATAATAATAGTAGAGAGAATGATTTATTTCAGCTATTATTTGTTTCATCACATTCCCAGTGGGTCAGAAGTTTACATACACTCAATTAGTATTTGGTAGCATTTCCTTTAAATTGTTTAACTTGGGTCAAACGTTTCGGGTAGCCTTCCACAAGTTTCCCACAATAAGTTGTGTAAATTTTGGCCCATTCCTCCTGACAGAGCTGGTGTAACTGAGTCAGGTTTGTAGGCCTCCTTGCTCGCACACGCTTTTTCAGTTCTGCCCACACATTTTCTATAGGATTGAGGTCAGGGCTTTGGGATGGCCACTCCAATACCTTGACTTTGTTGTCCTTCAGCCATTTTGCCACAACTTTGGAAGTATGCTTGGGGTCATTGTTCATTTGGAAGACCCATTTGCGACCAAGCTTTAACTTCCTGACTGATGTCTTGAGATGTTGCTTAGTTTATACATCCACATAATTGTCCTCCCTCATGATGCCATCTATTTTGTGAAGTGCACCAGTCCCTCCTGCAGCAAAGCACTCCCACAACATGATGCTGCCACCCCTATGCTTCACGGTTGGGATGGTGTTCTTCGGCTTGCAAGCCTCCCCCTTTTTCCTCCGAACATAACGATGGTCATTATGGCCAAACAGTTCTATTTTTGTTTCATCAGACCAGAGAACATTTCTTCATGTGCAGTTGCAAACTGTAGTTTGGCTTTTTTGTGGTGGTTTTGGAGCAGTGGCTTCTTCCTTGCTGAGTGGCCTTTCAGGTTATGTCAATATAGGACTCGTCTTACTGTGGATATAGATACTTTTGTGCCTGTTCACTCCAGCATCTTCACAAGGTCCTTTGCTGTTGTTCTGGGATTGATTTGCACTTTTCGCACCAAAGTACGTTCATCTCTGGGAGACAGAAAGTATCTCTTTCCTGAGCGGTATGATGGCTGCGTGGTCCCATGGTGTTTATACTTGCATACTATTGTTTGTACAGGTTAACGTGGTACCTTTAGGCGTTTGGAAATTGCTCCCAAGGATGAAGCAGACTTGTGGAGGTCTACAATTTTTTTCTGAGGTCTGATTTCTTTTGATTTTCCCATGATGTCAAGCAAACAAGACACTGAGTCTGAAGGTAGGCCTTGAAATACATCCACAGGTACACCTCCAATTGACTCAAATGATGTCAATTAGCCTATCAGAGGCTTCTAAAGCCATGACATCCTTTTCTGGAACTTTCCAAGCTGTTTAAAGGCACAGTCTACTTAGTGTATGTAAACTTCTGACCCACTGGAATGGTGATACAGTGAACTGTAGGTGAAATAATCTGTCTGTAAACAATTGTTGGAAAAATGAATTGTGTCATGCACAAAGTAGGTGTCCTAACCGACTTGCCAAAACTACAGTTTGTTCACAAGAAATTTGTGGAGTGGTTGAAAAACGAGTTTTAATGATTCCAACCTAAGTGTATGTAACTTCCGACTTCAACTGTATGTCTATCCTGTAACCATGGCGCCCATCCCACTTTCGCTCTGTGTGGTATTCATCAACAGCTTCATTTTCTTATATCTAATTTTAAGGTGTATCTTTGACTATGATTTAAACAATTGTTAAAGGGATCTGCGTAGATTATTTTATTCAAAAAAATTACTTGTAATTGCAATATTTCTTAATGTGATATGGAGATCCTTGACCTATATTTCTGTGTCTCTTCAATAACCCTTGATTCCCGTTTCAGCATCTGAAAAAAATAGTTTGATGATGCAAATAAGCGCAAAGACAGATGTAGGGCAACTTTGGAAAAATACGTCAGGGTTGAGAATTGAGTCATACAGTATACTCTATCTCAGAAGACAACCTAGCATTGTTCCCAGGATCATGAAAGCATACATCTCCATTCAACATAAAAATGTATGAGAGATAGTACGCAGCAGTTCCATAGTTCTAGATTAAAATAACTCCTATATCCCTGTGGATATCCCTGTGCACCTGTTGTCCCTCTCCTCCTATAACAACACAACAAAGACGCATTCAGCATTGCCCTGAAAAAGCCCTTCATTTCAAACCTTGGGAACTTATCATTATTCCTATGATAAGTTAACTGGTGGGGAAAACTCAATAGGGACTTTGAAGTGACGTCATTCTCCGTCCCCTATCTAATCAAGCCTCTGGATAGAACCCGGTCCCAGCTCCATTATGATTATGGATTGAAGAGCTGGGAAAGACTCTGCGACCCAGAACCCCTTTATATTAGTCACATTCCAAACAGTGTTTATGTAGGATTAGCAGATCAGAAGAGCAGGGAAAAGAAGGAGGATTGAATGGGAAAGAGAGGGAAGAGGCTTGATGGATAGCTTTTAATTATTAATATACAGGCGGGCCTTAGTTAAGTGTGTGTAGACAATGGTGCTCTGCACTGACGGGAATTAGATCTCATTAGGAAACATGATTGTTTGTTTGTTTTTTCCCATTGGCCAGTTTGGTAGAGTAAATGTCAAGGGGCCCAATTGTGCCAGAATGCCAGAGGGAGACTGGAAAAGGATTACGGGGCATTCAAAGGGTACTGGAATGGGTGGTGTGTTTGTGAATGTTTTAAAGATTCAAGTTTTATTAGTCGTATGTACAGGATACACAGGGTATACACCGTCCAATGAAGTGCTTACTTGCAAGTTCATTCTCGAAAATGTAAATACATTAAGAAGTAATAAAATATAAGAATATGAACATAAAGTAAATGGCTCAATAGAATAAACATTTTAGCATAAGTATAATACAGGAAGGCACAATTTATAGTCTAATATTTACACATGTTTTGGGGAAGAAGGATTGGGGCTCTGTTGCGCCCTCTTGACAAGAGTGATGTTGTTGTTGGTCCATGTCAAGTCTTCAGTGATGTGGACGCTGAGGAATGATGCCAGTTCACTTACTTCCTCCCTATAGGCTGACTCGTCATTGTTGGTTATCAGGCCTACAACATTGGTGTCATCAGCAAACTTGATGATGGAGTTGGTGTTGTGCAAAGCCACGCAGTCATGGGTGAACAGGGAGTACAGCAGAGGACTGAGGACACACCCCTGGGGGGGCCCTGTGTTAAGAGTCAGTGTGGAGGAGGTGTTTTTGCCAATTCTCGCAGCCTGTGTGTGTGTGTGCGTGCATGTGTGTTTTTGTTAGATCCAGCGGGCTATTTGAACGATGGTTGGAATGTCTGACTTAGTGCTGTTTCACAATAAAGAATGGAAAGGGACAGAAAGGAGGAAAGGAGGGATAAAGAGAGGGATAAAGAGAGAATGATTGAAAGAGGGATGGAGAGGAGAAGGCGGGACTGAGAGGCATCAGAGCTTGTTCGACAACATCAACTCAGGATAATCCCAGTCTTACATGAGTATGTGTTTGTGATGTGTGTTTGTGTGTTTGTGTGTGTGTGTCCATGTCTGTATGCATGCCCAGTATGGTTGTCCTGTTGCACGCAGAGCTTTCTCAGAATTGAAGCATGTTGTGTGTGTCCGTCCCGCTGGGTTCCCTGGAATTTCTCTGTTTCCCTAAGCCTGGTGTTCCCAAACCTTTACTGCACATGACCATAAATTGACAATTGAAAATACTGGGGACCCCACTTTCAAAAATGCTACTCCGTAATGTGTTCATATTCACAAAATGGTAGGTCCTGCAGGCTGCCTCTACATATAATGACATGAACACTCATTCTAATATTGTAATAGGTCTTTAGTTGACACTAAAAAGTTGTATTCTATTCCCATTTGAAATGAGATAACAGTTCCTAATTTGTTTGATAAGATTACAGATTTTCTCATGGGACCCCATTTCAATTTCAGGGGACCCCACATGGTGTCCTGACCGTAAGTGTGGGAATCACTGCCCTAAGCCCTGCGTGTGGACTAGGGTTATTGCTCTAGGACGCAGAGTTTGTGTATGTGTGGGTAGGTACATGTCCCAGACTGCGGACTAGATCTGCATCCAGACACATCATAGCCGTATTTCTGTTATTTTGTCTCAGCCGGGTGTGCTTTGAACATTTAACAGCATAATAGACATACATAGGGTATACCAAATACAGATACAAGCACATATTAAACGGTTTGCTAAAATAAGTTAAAAAACATTGTTCATACATTTTTTTAACTAGGCAAGTTTTTAACTAGGCAAGTCTTCACCATACCCTCTCAGTGTTCTAAAACCCGGGGTATGTTGATGTGTACTGGTCTACGTTGTTCTTTCTGATTTCCCCCTGTTCTGCTCCCCCAGTGTTTTGACCCCAGTGGGAGGTGGTCACCCCTGACCTTTGATTGACAGCTGTGAATTACCACTGTTCATCCCAGATGATCATCTTATTACCATAACATTATCATACTATCCCCATATTGATTTATACACTGTCTCTTGGCACAGGTCAGGGTGAATGGACTCAGAGTATAAACACACGTGTGCACAGACAAAGAAACAAAAAAACATGCACGGCTGCTTACACGTGTTTTTGGGAAGGGGTAAATTGTGCAGTATTTAGCAACAATAATAAGAGTCTGGTAGCAGCAGTTGTGTGTGTGTGTGTGTGTGTGTGTGTGTGTGTGTGTGTGTGTGTGTGTGTGTGTGTGTGTGTGTGTGTGTGTGTGTGTGTGTGTGTGTGTGTGTGTGTGTGTGTGTTTTGTGCATTTGTGTGTGTGTGTGTGTGTGTGTGTGGTCCAAGCACAAGCTCCAAGGGCATCCCTCACCCAAGGACATCCGACAGAGAAGGTGAGAACCAAGTCTGCCCCCAAAAATGGAGGGGGGAAAAGTAAGGAACTTGTCTGTGGGGCCAAAATTGGTTAAAGAAAATTGTGATAAATAAAAAAGTATACCGTTTAATTTAAGGACCAAAAAATGTACAGCTGTGCCATATAGATTGCAAAATAGTTGAGAAGAGATTTGTGATGTACCGATTCCATGGTATGTGGGTTATGAACTGATACGCAAAACGACTCCGGATTAAAACATTATTATTAAAAAGAAAAAATTATTATACACAATTCTTGCAATCAATAGAATGCTATATATATATGCGGGATACAACCTTCCCAGCTCTGCAGATTTTGCTGTGAAGAGACAGAATCATTAGATCATTTCTTTTGGTACTGTCCATATGTAGCTTGTTTTTGGTCTCAAGTCCAGAAATGGCTGAAGAATTGCAACATTTACCTGGAGATAGCACTACTGGGTGATCTGAAAAGTCATAGTCAATCGATCAATAATATAATAATACTTATAGCAAAAATGAAGGCAGCTGTGTGGTGTTGCCTTTGATTGGAAGTCCTATATTAGTTGGGTGTGTTTAGCCTTGTGCCTTGCCAGACTGTTTGTTGATCGTTCGTTCTCTTTTTGTTATTTTGGTGTTCATTTTGGAATTTATTAAAAGTCAAGATGAGCATACACATACCTGCTGCGTTTTGGTCCTCCATTACCAACGACGATCGTGTCAGAATCTCCCACCAACACACAGACAAACACACCCAACTAATATAGGACTTCCAATCAAAGGCAACACCACACAGCTGCCTTCAATTGGAAGTCCACCCCAATTAACTCAACATAGAAACAGACTACCTAGACTAAACATAGAATACATGACTCTCAAACAGTGCCCAAAAAACCCCGGAATACTAAATCAAATGCCCTTACTACAAAAACACCACCCTGAACCACATAAAACAAATACCCTCTGCCACGTCCTGACCAAACTACAATAACAATTAACCCTTATACTGGCCAGGACGTGACAGTACCACAGGAAATTCGAGAGGCAGCCCCAATCATTTTTGGGGGGGGGCACAAGGGCAGTTTTGCGGGGCAAGAATGGAGCCCCAGGCCAGCTCCCCGCACTAGCCTGGAGGTACGTGTTCCCAGTCTGGTACGTCCAGTACCAGCACCACGCACCAGGCTTCAAGTGCGTCATCCCAGTCCGACGTCGCCAGAACTGCCCGTCAGTCAAGAGTCGCCAGAACTGCCCGTCAGTCAAGAGTCGCCAGAACTGCCCGTCAGTCAAGAGTCGCCAGAACTGCCCGTCAGTCAAGAGTCGCCAGAGCCGCCCGTCAGTGAGGAGCTGCCAGAGTGGCCAGACTGCCCGGAGCTGCCAGAGTGGCCAGACTGCGGAGCTGCCAGAGTGGCCAGACTGCCCGGAGCTGCCAGAGTGGCCAGACTGCCCGGAGCTGCCAGAGTGGCCAGACTGCCCGGAGCTGCCAGAGTGGCCAGACTGCCCGGAGCTGCCAGAGTGGCCAGACTGCCCGGAGCTGCCAGAGTGGCCAGACTGCCCGGCGATGCCAGAGTGGCCAGACTGCCCGGTGATGCCAGAGTGGCCCGACTGCCTTCCGGGTCTGCCAGAGTGGCCCGACTGCCTTCCGGGTCTGCCAGAGTGGCCCGACTGCCTTCCGGGTCTGCCAGAGTGGCCCGACTGCCTTCCGGGTCTGCCAGAGTGGCCCGTCTACCCGGAGCTGCCGGGGTGGGTCGTCTGCCCGGAACTGCCAGAACCAGAGCCACCTCCAGATATAGGTGGGTTGGGGAGGGGGGGGGGTGTAGCACAGTGCCGTCGTTGACGGCAGCCACCCTCCCTTCCCTCCCTTTAGTTAGGGGGATTTTTTGTTGTTGTTTGGGGTTTTTGTTATTTTTGAGGTGCTTCCGGGGTTAGCACCTTTAGGGGGGGGTACTGTCACATCCTGGCCAGTATAAGGGTTAATTGTTATTGTAGTTTGGTCAGGACGTGGCAGAGGGTATTTGTTTTATGTGGTTCAGGGTGGTGTTTTTGTAGTAAGGGCATTTGATTTAGTATTCCGGGGTTTTTTGGGCACTGTTTGAGAGTCATGTATTCTATGTTTAGTCTAGGTAGTCTGTTTCTATGTTGAGTTAATTGGGGTGGACTTCCAATTGAAGGCAGCTGTGTGGTGTTGCCTTTGATTGGAAGTCCTATATTAGCTGGGTGTGTTTGTCTGTGTGTTGGTGGGAGATTCTGTCACGATCGTCGTTGGTAATGGAGGACCAAAACGCAGCAGGTATGTGTATGCTCATCTTGACTTTTAATAAATTCCAAAATGAACACCAAAATAACAAAAAGAGAACGAACGATCAACAAACAGTCTGGCAAGGCACAAGGCTAAACACAGAACAGTAACAAGTTTAATATTAAGCCAGCGCTAACTAACACCTGTCCTCTAGCGACAGATAGACAATCCCGCACAAGAATCCCAACTGAAAATGCACACTAAATAACCCCCCACTAATTACAGACACAAAACAGCTGCGGGATAGACAGACAAAACCAAAAGACACAGAAACAATGATCGGTGGCAGCTAATAGGCCGGCGACGCCGAGCGCCGCCCGACCGAGGAGGGGCGCCACCTTCGTTAGATACTATGACAGACATGTGTTTTTCTGGATTTTTTTGTTGTCATTCTGTCTCTCACTGTTCAAATAAACCTACCATTAAAATTATAGACTGATAATTTCTTTGTCAGTGGGCAAACGTACAAAATCAGCAGGGGATCAAATACTTTTTTCCCTCACTGTATAGGATCCGAAGTTTTGTGAAACAGCACAGTTAAAAATATATGGCAAATAGAAATTAAACCGGATGGTCTTGAAAAATATCTGAGAGGGGTTGAGGGTAGCGGAAGGATAGTAATAAAAACAAACAAAATGTAACTATTGTAAAATAGATTGTGTCTGTAGCGGGGTGCGTAATTGGCGGCAGACAAGTCAGGCGCAGGAGAGCAGAACTGGGTAATAACCGGAGATTTATTAAGCAAAACCAACGGCATCCAGAACAACAAGATAAATGGGCACAAAAATAACCCGTCGTGCGCTCACGGGGAACGTGCACAGGCACTACAATTAACAATCCCACACAAAGACATGGGGGGAACAGAGGGTTAAATACACAACAAGTAATTGAGGGAATTGAAACCAGGTGTGAGTAAAAATAAGACAAAACACATGGAAAATGAAAAGTGGATTGATGACGGCTAGAAGACCGGCGACGGCGACCACCGAGCGCCGCCCGAACAAGGAGAGGACAGTGTCTGTCAAATGTATATAATATTGATAAGATGGAAGTAGAAGCCTAAGTGTTGTTGTTCATTAGTTTACTCCAATTAGGGGAAGGGTGGTAGGGCTATTAGAAAATAATAAAGGAAAATATATAAAAAAATATTTGTATATAATTTATATACAGTACCAGTCAAAAGTTTGGACACAGCTACTTATTCAAGGGTTTTTCTTTATTTTACTATTTTCTACATTGTAGGATAATAGGGAAGAGATCAAAACTATGAAATAACACATATGGAATCATGTAGTAACAAAAAATGTGTTAAACAAACGTGACACTTGGCATTCAGGCCAAATAGTTCAATCTTGATTTCATCACACCAGATAATCTCATGGTCTGAGAGTCCTTTTGGCAAACTCCTAGCGGGCTGTCATTTGCCTTATACTGAGGAATGGCTTCCATCTACCATAAAGGCCTGATTGGTGGAGTGCTGCAGAGATGGTTGTCTTTCTGGAAGGTTCTCCCATCTTCACAGAGGAACTCTGGAGCTCTGTCAGAGTAACCACCGGGTTCTTGGTCACATCCCTGACCAAGACACTTCTCCCCCTACAGCTCAGTTTGGCTGGACGGCCAGCTCTAGGAAGAGTCTTAGTAGTTCTCTAACTCATCTTTCCACCTGACTATACACACACACTTCCTTCTCTAATTCATGCCCTAAAACACAAACACACATCTGTCTGAGTGTATGCGTGTGTGTTTGAATGTGTGCTTGCCAGTTGTGGCCATTGATCTTTTTTCTTATTTGAAATCGCAACAACAAAGTGACTTAATATTCCATCAATAGAGTGTGAATGAGCTGTCTGTCTGTGTTGGTTGTTTACAAGCCTGTGTGTTGGGGTAGATGAATTACCTCATCTTTACAATGACTACCGCAACACCATGTTTAGGATAAGGTTACGGTTCCAACAGAAACAACTTGATGGTTAAGTTTAGGCATTCATTCTGAATGGTTAAGGTAAGGGTTAAGGTCAAGGTCAGGGTTAACGTAAGGGATAAGGTAAAAACTAAAATGTGTGCCAAGCACTGGGATTGAACACCCTCGGAGCCGAAACTCGTGGCTTACTTCCATCCTGTCCACAACTCCCTAGCAAACTCAAGCCTACTTGATGGTAATAGCGCTCACCGTTGCCACTAGTGGCCGTTTTTTAAGAAATCTCCCAACGTCCTGGGTAGTTGGACAGAAGTCGAATTTCCCCTTGGATCTTGAGCAACCTGGCTGGGATAGCATGATATCAGTGTGTTTGTGTGTGTTCCTGCCTCTCTCATGCATCTCTCTCTCTCTCTCGTGTGTGTGTGTGTGTGTGTGTGTGTGTGTGTGTGTGTGTGTGTGTGTGTGTGTGTGTGTGTGTGTGTGTGTGTGTGTGTGTGTGTGTGTGTGTGTGTGTGTGTGCATGTGTACGTGCTTGGCAGTAGGACACAGTGTGCCTGTCTGCTGTTTCAGTAGCCAGTGTTCCTGGCGTCAGGGCTCAGAATAGCCTGGCAGGGATGTGTAAATTATGGATTAGGTCGCTGAGCACTGTACTGGTACAGGCAATCAATCTGTGTGTGTGTGTGTGTGTGTGTGTGTGTGTGTGTGTGTGTGTGTGTGTGTGTGTGTGTGTGTGTGTGTGTGTGTGTGTGTGTGTGTGTGTGTGTGTGTGTGTGTGTGTGTGTGTGTGCGCGCGCGCGTGTGTATGTGCTTGGCAGTAGGACACAGTGTGCCTGTCTGCTGTTTCAGTAGCCAGTGTTCCTGGCGTCAGGGCTAGCCTGGCAGGGATGTGTAAATTATGGATTAGGTCGCTGAGCACTGTACTGGTACAGGCAATCAATCTGTGTGTGTGCATATGCTTGTGCCTGCCTGTCCGGTGTGTGTGTGTGTGTTCCTGGATTCCTAGAGTGTGTCAGTGCTGTACTGTATGCTTGGCAGTGTGTGTAAAATGTTGCGGTATGAGTCCCTCTGGTTTTATTTAGCTTTGATGCTCTCCTCGGCTCCCTCTCTTAACAGAAGACAAAGACAGGAATCACTATCACCTCCAACCAGCTCTCACAGTCTCATGTCAGAATTAGACATTCATCTATGTTTCTAAAACGTAAGATTTCAAGATGCTTAAGGTTAAGTTTAGGCACCCTGAATGGTTAAGGTAATCGTTAAGGTTTGGGATAGACTTGAAACAAAAATAATAAAAACTATCGCTGGATTCGAACAGGAATCGAACTCAAAAGCAGCAGAAAAGGTAAAATAAGGTCACCAATACATGACTGGCCCTTTTGAACCAGAGGCTTACGCCCATCCCCATCCACAACATCCCTGCAAAACCGGAACCGTAACAGCGCTCACTGTTGCCCTGCCGGTTGCTGCCTCGTGCCACCATTCTGTCAGAGCCCATTGTTGTCTCACACACACACTCGTGCAGACACACAAACACACAGACACACCTTGCATCCGTCGGTGTTGGCGTTGATATATAGACTTTCCAGAACAGGATCTGGAAATTATATGTCTTTTAAGATTTCAATCAAAATGGGGCGTCCCCCTGCCTACCACGGTTTCATTTCCTCTGCCTCCGTTCTAATGGGACTGGAAAGAAACTGGCACACTGAGAGGGAATAGAGAGGGAATCAGCTCAATGGTTATGTCTTTATTCAGAATGATGGATCAGGGCTGGATGGCCTATTTCTCTTCAGCTGATATGGAGGTTTGCTTCAGCCAGATCATGATGAGAATATGATTCTGTATGATGTATAGATTTTCCTCCAGGTCTTTCAGAAAGCCATTGATATCTGAGATAAGATTAGTTGTTTTGGTCTTCCCTATTCTCCACCATTACCCCACTGCTTGTCATTACACACCACTCAGCATGTTTCTGGGTCCTACTCACCCTGGCCATATCTACTGGACTGGACTGTGCTCTATGATGTCTGCCTATTGCTTTCTCTAGGATTGATAATAATTAACCCCTCTCCTTCTGCTAGGTGATCCAGCATCTGCGTGGGTGTAGGGAAACGCGGGTGCTGACCTGGGTGAGGGGCGGCCGACTGGAGGAACCAACGGGACACCAACGGAACACTATGAAACCCGGACACTACGCTGGTCTGGGCCAATAGGAGGTCCTCTCCATAGTGGGTGGATGACCGACCGACCACCTCTCTCCTCTCCTCACACAGCCTCTCCTGTCTACACCCTGCTTCCTGCCCCTCCCTCCTGCCCAAGTCTGCCACCCCATTGAGCAAAGGACAGGTCCATCAGAGAGTGAGATAATGCATAAGATAAGACAATCCAACCGACAAGAGCATTTACAAAGAAAGGAGGGAGAAATGGAATAGAGCAGCAATCACAATCCATGTCCCTCCTTCCTCTCTCTTTGTCTCTCTCTCTCTCTTTCTGTCTCTCTCTCTGTCTCTCAGCCTCTCTCTCTCTCTCTCTCGCTCTTTCATCTGATAGTAGGAGGGGGCTTGGCGTGACAGGGCAGGGATTGCAGAAGTTCTGTGAACAGGGACTCTCCTCCAGCTCAGAACCCAGAGAGGGAGCCTCGTCATTGGGCTAGATCGTGCCTATGTGCAGAACAGAGCATGTGTATACCCTCCCTGTACATATCATCTGTTGAATCTCACTGGTCTGGTGTTCAGAACAGTCATCATCTCTAGGACCAGGAGGTTTTCCAGACCATGTGATCTGAGCAGGTAAAACTCCTGTCTAGTCCTCTGAACTCCTTCAGGTATCAGCTACCGCTTTAGCCTCTCACAGGCTACTAGGTGCTTCAGGTGCTTCTGTAACCCTGGCAACAATAGATCAGAGGTCAAGGAAACCCCAAGGTGTACTTCTTTCACCCCCAGCTAGCCACCAGCCTTTCGCTTTAGCACAAAACTGTATGGAAGAGCCACAACAAACACCATAGTGAGTGCAGATATGTACTGCCCCCACCGGCCCAGTGATGGATACTAATCCCAGAAAACACGCTAAAAGTATTACTGACTAGACAACACAAAAGCAAAGCTGTATTGACAACGATGGGGATAGTAGCTAGTTCATGTAGAAAGAATGCCATTGATCAGATTGTATCGATGTTCTGTAAGGTTTTTACTGGCCTTAGTGCCATATAACAGGAGGCCAGTCAAACTCAGCTACAGATAATGTATTTTACTGATGTGTTCATGTGTAAAGCACACAAACAGACTGAATAGGGAACAGTGTAGATGACCAACACACAACTATCTCTGGCAGTCCCTCAATGTACTTCTTATTTAGATTTATTTTACAAACATGTCAGAGAAATAAACTGTAGTTTCTTAATTAGTACTTTCTTCACATATATTCATATCGTTTGATGTGTTCCATCTTAAGTAAAACAATGTTAGGAGTCTACAAGTTTCTGTAGAATTCAAGGCTGCAACTCAAGCACAACTGAGTTCTCAAGTAAAGCTACCCTCAACCTTCTCATTCCCCCACCCTGTCTCCTCATTACCCTCCCAACCTCAACAATATCCATCACCCCCTCCAGGATGCTGTAGGGGTTAGAGGGTGTTGCCAGGGTAACCTCCCTGTTAAAAATGGCTGACGTTTAATGTGGTTTTGACTAGATGAGCTACAGCATATGTCAGAATTGACTTTTCATAGCAGGTTAGAAGAATGTACGCAGCAGGTTAGGAGAATTAGGTTGTTAGGAAAAGGGTTAGAGTTAGCTAAAATGCTGTATCCCATCTAGCCATGACCGTTTAATGTCCAAATGTTTTATTTACTATAGCAGAAGAGCACAGAAATGGAAAGATGGAAAGAGAAAATTGTCTATATGGAAGATAGTTTCATGCAATGACTGAGGCAAAGAGCAGAGGTTTATTTTATAATGTGAATACCTTTTTTTTGCCATATGATTGCCTATTGATATGAAACTTCTTTATACTGTATTTATCTTGTGTGTTTGTTTGTTTCCCTGTGACCCCATTGTAAAACTGTTGTCAATTTTCCAGTGGAGAAAGACTGATGTTTCCATCATTTATTTGTCTGATTGTTGTTAGGATGTTAAATTGCACAATATTGATGTGTGGAGTGGTGTCCACATCGTAAAAAAGTAGCTAAAAATTGCCTTTAACCACTGATATAGGATCAAATATTTTCAACATCCCCCTAATGGTTACGGTTAGGATTGGGGAAGGGTAATCTGATCCTAGATCTGTAGTAAGGGGCAGCACCTAACACTGGCCATGGTAAATTGGATGGGTGTGTCTGTGCAAGCCATTTGATCATAGAAGATTGATGTGACTGTAAAACCCAGGAAGTAGCTCTGATTGTTTTCTCATGTACACTGATCATCCTCCAACACATCTGATTGATCCTTTAATAGGAATTAGCAACGCCATCACTAGCTCTATGTTGGTTGTTGACCGCACCGTGTGTGTGTGTATATGAGTGATAAGAAACACTCAATTTTAAACAGTAATGAAGCTAGACAACATCAGACACAGATTCGGAGTGAGCCACTTAACCAGACATGGCCGTGCCAGACCTTTGGTGAGGGCAGGTGCTCAAAGCAACCCCCCACCCCCCACAAAAATAAACCCTAATTCCACTTTTCTACTGCTCCTGTAGCCAAATTCTAATTTGAATTTAAAATACAAAAAAGGCCGTGATTTTCTGCAAAAGATGGTCACTCATCACACATTGTAGGCTAATCACGATAGAACCAAATATGAAAAAGGGATTTAAGTAGCTGTCTGCTAAAACCACTACTGGGGTGGGCTATATGAGCTGATCATCTCTAATGTAGGCTAGATGATTCAGCTATTTAGGTAGGCTATGTTGTCAAAACAAGCGAACTAGTCTTTACTTGATTTAAAGTTTTGCTACTGACACAGTCGAATTGCAGTTGCCCCCTTTCCTGTCCCTGACCATGAGACAACACATGCTAGCAACTCCAAAGTAACCTGCTGTCGATATTCATTTCAAACTCAATACCTGGTGCCTGTGGGTAGCTAGTTCGTGCATGTGACGAAGAGTGGGGGATGGGATTTTCATCTTTCTTTTAAGAGTTTATGAAATTATCTAGATTGATAGACAATTTGTTGCATTTAAAGTTACAAGAGAGAAAAGAAACCAAAATAAATTAATAAAAGTAATTCGTTTTTTTTTTCATAGGAGGGCAAAAGGGCAGGTGCTCCAGGTCCACTAGGACTCTATGTGGGTACGTCCCTGCAACCTTCTGAACACCCAAGCTCTGCATTTCACTGACTGTGTGAATGTATAGATGGTACTGTCCAAACCAATGTGTACACTGTCTGTGCACCTGAAGGGAAACCCTTGCAAATGTATGTAGCTCATTACATGCGGCTGTATCTACAGTGTATCTGAATGCTTACTGTCCTCTGTGCTTGGAAAACCTATTGATACTGGGATCATTTATTACAAGCTAACGATGGTGGAATATCTCAAAGTGATAGCGTTAGAGTATCATGTCAATACATGTAATTGGATGATGCTTTAGGAATGGAACGCAGGTGAAACAACACACATCTGGACAGAGCAATACAGTCGGTCATACTGTAGTTTATCATAACACACAGACAGTTCAATCAAATGTATTTATAAAGCCCTTCTTACATCAGCTGATGTCACAAAGTGCTGTACAGAAACCCAGCCTAAAACCCCAAACAGCAAGCAATGCAGGTGTAGAAGCATGGTGGCAAGGAAAAACTCCCTAGACAGGCCAGAAATAGAGGAAGAAACCTAGAGAGGAACCAGGCTATGAGGGGTGGCCGGTCCTCTTCTGGCTGTGCCGGGTGGAGATTATAACAGAACATGGCCAAGATGTTCAAATGTTCATAGATGACCAGCAGGGTCAAATAATAATAATCACAGCGGTTGTCCGAGGGTGCAATAGGTCAGTACCTCAGGAGGAAATGTCAGTTGGGTTTTCATAGCCGATCATTCAGAGTATCTCTACTGCTCCTGCTGTCTCTAGAAAGTTGAAAACAGCAGGCCTGGGACAGGTAGCACGTCCGGTGAACAGGTCAGGGTTCCATAGCCGCAGTCAGAACAGTTGAAACTGGAGTAGCAGCATGGCCAGGTGGACTGGGGACAACAAAGAGTCATCATGCCAGGTAGTCCTGAGGCATGGTCCTAGGGCTCAGGTCCTCCGAGAGAGAGAAAGAAAGAAAGAGAAAAAGAAAGAGAAAAAGAGAGAAAGAGAGAGAATTAGAGAGAGCATACTTAAATTCACGCAGGACACCGGATAAGACAGGAGAAATACTCCACATATAACAGACTGACCCTAGCACATAAACTACTGCAGTATAAATACTGGAGCCTGAGACAGGACAGGTCGGGAGACACCGTGGCCCCATCCGACGATACCCCCGGACAGGGCCAAACAGGCAGGATATAACCCCACCCACTTTGCCAAAGCACAACCCCCACACCACTAGAGGGATATCTTCAACCACCAACTTACCATCCTGAGACAAGGCCGAGTATAGCCCACAAAGATCTCCGCCACGGCACAACCCAAGGAGGGGCGCCAACCCAGACAGGAAGACCACGTCAGTGACTCAACCCACTCAAGTGACGCACCCCTCCTAAGGACGGCATGGAAGAGCACCAGTAAGCCAGTGACTCAGCCACTGTAATAGGGTTACAGGCAGAGAATCCCAGTGGAGAGAGTGGAACCGGCCAGGCAGAGACAGCAAGGGCGGTTCGTTGCTCCAGTGCCTTTCCGTTCACCTTCACACTCCTGGGCCAAACTACACTCAATCATAGGACCTACTGAAGAGATGAGTCTTCAATAAAGACTTAAAGGTTGAGACCGAATCTGCGTCTCTCACATGGGTAGGCAGACCATTCCATAAAAATTGAGCTGTATAGGAGAAAGCCCTGCCTCCAGCTATTTGCTTAGAAATTCTAGGGACAGTAAGGAGGCCTGCGTCTTGTGACCTTAACGTACGTGTAGGTATGTACAGCAGGACCAAATTGGAAAGATAGGAAGGAGCAAGCCCATGTAATGCCTTGTAGGTTAGCAGTAAAACCTTGAAATCAGCCCTTGCCTTAACAGGAAGCCAGTGTAGAGAGGCTAGCACTGGAGTAATATGATCAAATTGTTTGGGGTTCTAGTCAGGATTCTAGCAGCCATGTTCAGCACTAACTGAAGTTTATTTAGTGCTTTATCTGGGTAACCGGAAAGTAGAGCATTGCAGTAGTCTAACCTAGAAGTGACAAAAGCATGGATTAATTTTTGTGCATCATTTTTGGACAGAACATTTCTGATTATTGCAATGTTACGTATATGGAAAAAAGCTGTCCTTGAAACAGTCTTGATATGTTCGTCAAAACAGAGATCAGGGTCCAGAGTTATGCCGAGGTCCTTCACAGTTTTATTTGAGACGACTGTACAACTATCAAGATTAATTGTCAGATTCAACAGAAGATCTCTTTGTTTCTTGGGACCTAGAACAAGCATCTCTGTTTTGTTCGAGTTTAAATGTAGAACATTTGCAGCCATCCACTTCCTTATTGCTGAAACACAGGCTTCCAGGGAGGGCAATTTTGGGGCTTCACCATGTTTCATTGAAATGTACAGCTGTGTGTCATCCGCATAGCAGTGACAGTTAACATTATGTTTCCGAATGACATCACCAAGAGGTAAAATATATAGTGAAAACAATAGTGGTCCTAAAACACAACCTTGAGGAACACTGAAATTTACAGTTGATATGTCAGAGGATAAACCATCCACAGAGACAAACTGATATCTTTCTGACAGATAAGATCTAAACCAGGCCAGAATTTGTCCGTGTAGACCAATTTCCAATCTCTCCAAAAGAATGTGGTGATCGATGGTATCAAAAGCAGCACTAAGGTCTAGGAGCATGAGAACAGATGCAGAGCCTCAGTCTGACGCCATTAAAAGGTAATTTACCACCTTCACAAGTGCAGTCTCAGTGCTATGATGGGGTCTAATACCAGACCGAAGCATTTCGTATACATTGTTTGTCTTCAGGAAGGCAGTGAGTTGCTGCGCGACAGCTTTTTCTAAAATATTTTTGAGAGGAATGGGAGATTCGATATATGCCGATAGTTTTTTAATATTTTCTGGGTCAAGGTTTGACTTTTTCAAGAGAGGCTTTATTACTACCACTTTTAGTGAGTTTGCTACACATCCAGTGGATAGAGAGATGTTTATTATGTTCAACATAGGAGGGCCAAGCACAGGAAGCAGCTCTTTCAGAAGTTTAGTTGGAAAAGGGTCAAGTATGCAGCTTGAAGTTTTAGAGGCCATGATTATTTTCATCAATATGTCAAGAGATATAGTACTAAAAAACTTGAGTGTCTCCCTTGATCCTAGGTCCTGGCAGAGTTGTGCAGACTCAGGACAACTGAGCTTTGGATGAATACGCTGTTTTAAAGAGGAGTCAATAATTTGCTTTCTAATGATCATGATCTTTTCCTCAAAGAAGTTCATGAATTTATCACTGCTGAAGTGAAAGCCATCCTCTCTTGGGGAATGCAGCTTTTTAGTTAGCTTTGCTAACTATGATGATCGAGCAGCAGTGAGGGCTCTTCGATACTGCTTGGTACTGTCTTTCCAAGCTAGTCGGAAGACTTCCAGTTTGGTGTAACACCATTTCCTTTCCAATTTTCTGGAAGCTTGCTTCAGAGCTCGGGTATTTTCTGTATACCAGGGAGCTAGTTTCTTATGACAAATGTTTTTTATTTTTGGGGTGCGACTGCATCTAGAGTATTGTGCAAGATTAAATTGAGTTCCTCAGTTAGGTGGTTAACTGATTTTTGTACTCTGACGTCCTTGGGTAGGCGGAGGGAGTCTGGAAGGGCATCTAGGAATCTTTGGGTTGTCCGAGAATTTATAGCACGACTTTTGATGATCCTTGGTTGGGGTCTGAGCAGATTATTTGTTGCGATTGCAAACGTAATAAAATGGTGGTTCGATCCACAATATTTATTCCACGGGACAAAACTAGGTCCAGAGTATGACTGTGGCAGTGAGTAGATCTGGAGACATGTTGGACAAAACCCACTGAGTTGATGATGGCTCCAAAAGCCTTCTGGACTGGGTCTGTGGACTTTTCCATGTGAATATTAAAGTCACCAAAAATTAGAATATTATCTGCCATGACTACAATGTCCGATAGGAATTCAGAGAACTCAGTGAGGAATGCTGTATATGGCCCAGGAGGCCTGTAAACAGTAGCTATAAAAACTGATTGAGTAGGCTGCATAGATTTCATGACTAGAAGCTCAAAAGACGAAAACGTCGTTTTTTTTTGTAAATTGAAATTTGCTATCATAGATGTTAGCAACACCTCCGCCTTTGCGGGATGTGCGGGGGATATGGTCACAAGTGTAACCAGGAGGTGAGGCCTCATTTAACACAGCAAATTCATCAGGCTTAACTTCTCTAGGGCCGGCGGGACGAAATCGTCCCACCTACGTAACAGCCAGTGGAATCCTGTGGCGCGTTATTCAAATACCTTAGAAATGCTATTACTTCAATTTCTCAAACATATGACTATTTTACACCATTTTAAAGACAAGACTCTCATTAATCTACCCACACTGTCCGATTTCAAAAAGGCTTTACAACGAAAGCAAAACATTAGATTATGTCAGCAGAGTACCCAGCCAGAAATAATCAGACACCCATTTTTCAAGCTAGCATATAATGTCACAAAAACCCAGACCACAGCTAAATGCAGCACTAACCTTTGATGATCTTCATCAGATGACACACCTAGGACATTATGTTATACAATACATGCATGTTTTGTTCAATCAAGTTCATATTAATATCAAAAACCAGCTTTTTACATTAGCATGTGACTTTCAGAACTAGCATACCCACCGCAAACTTCCGGTGAATTGACTAAATTACTCACGATAAACGTTCACAAAAAGCATAACAATTATTTTAAGAATTATAGATACAGAACTCCTCTATGCACTCGATATGTCCGATGTTAAAATAGGTTTTCGGTGAAAGCACATTTTGCAATATTCTAAGTAGATAGCCCGGCATCACAGGGCTAGCTATTTAGACACCCTGCAAGTTTAGCACTCACCAAAGTCAAATTTACTATAAGAAAAATGTTATTACCTTTGGTGTTCTTCGTCAGAATGCACTCCCAGGACTTCAATAACAAATGTTGGTTTGGTCCCAAATAATCCATTGTTATATCCAAATAGCGGCGTTTTATTCGTGCGTTCAAGACACTATCCGAAAGGGTAAAGAAGGGTGATGAGCATGGTGCATTTCGTGACAAAAAATGTCTAAATATTCCATTACCGTACTTCGAAGCATGTCAACCGCTGTTTAAAATCCATTTTTATGCCATTTTTATCGTAAAAAAGCGATAATATTCCGACCGGGAATCTGCATTTAGGTAAACAGACTAAAGAAAATAAAGCATGGGGTCGACTCGGGCACGCGCCTAAGCCCATTGTCCTCTGATCGGCTACTTGCCAAAAGCGTAAATGTGTTTCAGCCTGGGGCTGCCTCGATATCATTCAGCTTTTTCCCGGGCTCTGAGAGCCTATGGGAGCCGTAGGAAGTGTCACGTTACAGCAAAGATCCTCAGTCTTCAATAAAAAGAGCCAAGAAGAACAACAACTTGTCAGACAGGCCACTTCCTGTAAGGAATCTTCTCAGGTTTTTGCCTGCCATATGAGTTCTGTTATACTCACAGACACCATTCAAACAGTTTTAGAAACTTTAGGGTGTTTTCTATCCAAAGCCAATAATTATATGCATATTCTAGTTACTGGGCAGGAGTAGTAACCAGATTAAATCGGGTACGTTTTTTATCCAGCCATGTGAATACTGCCCCCTACCCCCAACAGGTTAAGCCATGTTTCAGTCAGGCCAATCACATCAAGATTATGATCAGTGATTAGTTCATTGACTATAACTGCCTTTGAAGTGAGGGATCTAACATTAAGTAGCCCTATTTTCAGATGTGAGATATCACAATCTCTTTCAATAATGGCAGGAATGGAGGTAGTCTTTATTCCAGTGAGATTGCTAAGGCAAACATCGCCATGTTTAGTTTTGCCCAACCTAGGTCGAGGCACAGACATGGTCTCAATGGGGATAGCTGAGCTGACTACACTGATTGTGCTAGTGGCAGACTCCACTAAGCTGGCAGGCTGGCTAACAGCCTGCTGCCTGGACTGCACCCTATTTCAATGTGGAGCTAGGGGAGTTAGAGCCCTGTCTAGATAAGATGAGAGCACCCCTCCAGCTAGGATGGAGTCCGTCACTCCTCAACAGGCCAGGCTTGGTCCTGTTTGTGGTGAGTCCAGAAAGAGGGCCAATTATCCTCAAATTCTATCTTTTGGGAGGGGCAGAAAACAGTTTTCAACCAGCGATTGAGTTGTGAGACTCTGCTGTAGAGCTCATCACTCCCCCTAACTGGGAGGGGGCCAGAGACAATTACTCAATGCCGACACATCATTCTAGCTGATTTACACGCTGAAGCTATGTTGCGCTTGGTGACCTCTGACTGTTTCATCCTAACATCGTTGGTGCCGACGTGGATAACAATATCCCTATACTCTCTACACTCGCCAGTTTTAGCTTTAGCCAGCACTATCTTCAGATTAGCCTTAACGTTGGTAGCCCTGCCCCCTGGTAAACAGTGTATGATCGTTGGATGATTCGTTTTAAGTCTAATACTGTGGGTAATGAAGTCGCCAATGACTAGGGTTTTCAGTTTGTCAGAGCTAATGGTGGGAGGCTTCGGCGGCTCAGATCCCGTAACGGGAGCAGTAGAGACCAGAGAAGGCTTGGCCTCTGATTCCGACTCACTGCTTAATGGGGAGAACAGGTTGAAAGTTTCTGTCGGCTGAATGAGCAACACCGGTTGAGCATTCCTACAGTGTTTCCTTCCGGAAGCCATGAGAAGGTTGTCCGTCTGCGGGGACTGTGCGAGGAGATTTATACTACTATCTGTACTTACTGGTGGCACAGACGCTGTTACATCCTTTCCTACACTTAAATTACCCTTGCCTAACGATAGCGTCTGAAGCTGGGCTTGCAGCACAGCTATCCTCACCATAAGGCGATCGTTCTCCTGTATATTATGAGTACAGCGACTGCAATTAGGAGGCATCATGTTAATATTACTACTTAGCTTCGGCTGGTGGCGAACCACGTCCAGATAAAGCGTCCGGAGTGAAAAAGTTGAATGAAAAAATTCGAGCGAGGGTAAAACTAAAAATATAAACGGTAATTAAAAAGTAAACACCATAAAGTTGGCAGGTAGCAAAGTACGGTTAGCAACAAAACGCACAGCAGCACGTAAACAAGTCTACAAGTTGTGACCGGAAATGACTAAAAAAAAAATGTGTTCTACATGTATATATGACTATCAGACAGAGTTTATACAGTACACACACCTATTACACTGAGACAGCCCCAGTCAATAGCAGTATCAAATCAATATTTATTTTGGGTATAGGAAGGTGCACCACTCTTACTTCGATGTGCTGAAGTCCACCACTAAACAGGGTTACGGTTCGTCATGTGTGCATCATGTGTTTATTAATCCCAAACTACTATGAATTGTAAAGGCTGGTTTATACTTGGTCTTAAGACATGTCTGTAGACAATTAGAATGTGACAGGTGTCGCTGGTCATTCATTTATACTCCGGTGGAATGCCTGTAGACTGTCGGTTCCCTTTTCAGGGACAGATGAAGCATGTTCAACTTTGACCTTGTCGCAGCGTCTGTTGACATGTTTACCTCGCTGAGACAGCAACGAAACAGTGCACAAGTTCAACAATTCTCCGGTAGAATGCCCTGCTTTTATTTCGTCACGCTCAAAACGTTAAGTTCTTTTCTGTAATTAGCTCGCCATTACCTTGTAAATAATGATCTTGTTGAGTTTATTTTCCTGTAATAATGAATAAAAAATGTGCTGTAGTCAAGACATTGTCAGCTATGATCTGGTCATTATTTAAATAAGATAGAAACTAACCAAAACATTGTTTAGAAGCGTTTAATTGCCTGGCTTGTCAGATTAATGTATACTAAATGGATGAGTGCTTCTACATCTCACTGCTTGCTGTTTGGGGTTTTAGGCTGGGTTTCTGTACAGCACTTTGTGACATCGGCTGATGTAAAAAAGGCTTTATAAATACATTTGATTGATTGATAAGTGTTTAAATACAGCAGCTACGCTTTTTGGAGCATCGGGCTGTGGTGTCATGCAGCCTGTCGTTTTTGAGTTTATTATTTTTCATAACGACAACGACAAATTTGATGTCGGATGACAATAGAATGTTCATGACGTCACATTTTTACATTTTTTTTTTTTAACATTTTAGTCATTTAGCAGACGCTCTTATCCAGAGCGACTTACAGTAGTGAATGCATACATTTCATACATTTTTTTTTTTTTCTGTGCTGGCCCCCCGTGGGAATCGAACCCACAACCCTGGTGTTGCAAACACCATGCTCTACCAACTGAGCTACAGGGAAGGCACTGGGAAGCACAGGGAAGTCACTGCGACTGTCTGCAAACATGTCGATAGACCAACTGTAAACCAGCCTTAAAGTGATGAAAACATGCTGAGGATGAAGAAGTATGGCTACTGTTGTAAGGCATTTTAGACAGGATATTAGTGCTTTGTCTCCCTGCATGATCTGACCACTCATCATTGCCCTCCGGTGCTCAGTAGTTAACACTTTACAATGTGAATATCCTTTTACGCTTTACACTGTGAACCACTGCACACAATTTCACACTGCCATTTCACACTGCAATTTCACACTGCCATTTCACACTGCCAATTCAGATGTCAATTCTGACTGCCATTTCACTCTGCCATTTCTCCAATGTGATTGTCACCTTTCAATGTTTCCCCTTCCACAGCAACCTAATATACAGTACAAGCTACACACGTATTCCCCCCCTACGCACACACACACACACACACACACTCACACACACACACACACACACACACACACACACACACACACACACACACACACACACACACACACACACACACACACACACACACACACACACACACACACACACACCATACCCTCAATGTGTTGTCTGACACTCATTTTTCATTCATAGTCAGATATCCCTTTATCATAATATTCCTAGATCAGATGTCTGGTGCTACAACCAGTGCAGAATGGGCATTGTGCTGTTCCCAGTCCATGTACAGTATTCCACTGACACACAGTATATTTTAGCACATGGGCATATCACTGCCTTGTTGTAATGGTTCTTGTTGTTTCCTGTTTTACCTGCACACATTGTGTGTAAAAAAAAACTAAATATTATATATGTGTTGTATCATACTTTTTTTCATAAATACCTGTACAGCAATAAAGCACAATTGTGTCCATTCCCTTGTCGTGTGTGTGTGTGTGTGTGTGTGTGTGTGTGTGTGTGTGTGTGTGTGTGTGTGTGTGTGTGTGTGTGTGTGTGTGTGTGTGTGTGTGTGTGTGTGTTTAACTATTCTTGTGGGGACCACAAGAATAGTAAACAAACAAAAATTGACCAATTGAGGACATTTTGTTAGTCCCCACGATGTCAAATGCTATTTCTAAGGGGTTTAGGGTCAAGGTTAGAATTAGTGTTAGGGTTAGAATTAAGTTTAGGGTTAGTGTTAGGAGTTGGCGTTACTCTTACGGTTAGGAGCTAGGGTTAGGTTTAGGGTTAAGGTTAGATTTTTGGGTTAGGGTTAAGGTTAGGGAAAGAGTAAGGGTTAGGTTTAGGGTTAGGGAAAATATCATTTTCAATGGGACTGAATTGTGTGTCCCCACAAGGTTAGCTGTACAAGACTGTGTGTGCATGCGCTCGCTCATTTGTTTGTACGTATGTAGCTACATATGTTTTTGTATTGTGTATCTATTCATTCTCTGACGTGTTGGTGTCTGCGTGTGTGCGTCGGCTCGCTTGTTTGAATACATGTACCTGTGTTTGTGTGTCTAGGCAGACCCTCTACCATGACAATATTAACCAGCCCATTATTGTGTAAACAGTGTAGCAGGTGAAAGGCAGCGTATCATAATGTGTCATGTTTACAGCCACTCACAGAGAGATTAGCACAGTGTGACACAGCCACAAGTACGCAAGTGACTTGTGGTTTTTGTCAGGTTACCGGGGGTTATTGCATCAGCGTCATCACCCGTCAGAGGCATAGCTGACACAAACACACACTTAGTCACACACACACACACACACACACACACACACACACACACACACACACACACACACACACACACACACACACACACACACACACACACACACACACACACACACACACACACACACACACACACACACACACACAGCCTGAAGTGTCAGTAATACAGAGGCTGGTTGTGGTGAGGTGTGGCAGGGTTGTATAATATTCAACAACCCCTCTCAGTCTCACTGCAGAATTAGACATTTTTGCACTTTTATCAAAACATCACATTTTGGAATTTCTGCAAAAACATCACATTTGGAAGTCAAAGTTAAGGGTTATCAAATCAAAATTAAATTAAATTTTATTGGTCACATACACATGGTTAGCAGATGTTAATGTGAGGGCAGCGAAATGCTTTTGCTTCTATATCCGACCATGCTGTAATATCTAACAAGTAATCTAACAATTTCACAACAACTACCTTTTACACACAAGTGTAAAGGAATGAATAAGAATATGTACATATAAATATAAGGATGAGCGATGGCCGTTCAGCATAGGCAAGATGCAGTAGATGGTATAGAGTACAGTATATACATATGAGATGAGTAATGTAGGGTATGTAAACATGATATAAAATGGCATCGTTTAAAGTGGCTAGTGATACATTTATTACATCAAATTTGTAATTATTAAAGTGGCTAGAGATTTGAGTCAGTATATTGGCAGAGGCCACTCAATGTTAGTGATGGCTGTTTAACAGTCTGATGGCCTTGAGATAGAAGCTGTTTTTCAGTCTCTCGGTCCCAGCTTTGATGCACCTGTACTGACCTCGCCTTCTGGATGATAGCGGGGTGAACAGGCAGTGGCTCGGGTGCTGTAGGTGTCCTGGAGGGCATGTAGTTTGCCACCGGTGATGCGTTGGGCAGACAGCATTACCCTCTGGAGAGCCTTACGGTTGAGGGCGGTGCAGTTGCCGTACCAGGCGGTGATACATCCCGACAGGATGCTCTCGATTGTGCCTCTGTAAAAGTTTGTGAGTGTTTTTGGTGACAAGCCAAATTTCTTCAGCCTCCTGAGGTTGAAAAGGTGCTGTTGCGCCTTCTTCACCACGCTGTCTGTGTGCGTGGACCATTTCAGTTTGTCGGTGATGTGTACGCCGAGGAACTAAAAACTTTCCACCTTCTCCACTACTGTCCCGTCGATGTGGATAGGGGGGTGCTCCTTCTACTGTTTCCTGAAGTCCACGATCATCTCCTTTGTTTTGTTGACGTTGAGTGTGAGGTTATTTTCCTGACACCACACTCCGAGGGCCCTCACCTCCTCCCTGTAGGCCGTCTCATCGTTGATGGTAATCAAGCCTACCAGTGTAGTGTCGTCTGCAAACTTGATGATTGAGTTGGAGGCGTGCATGGCCACGCAGTCATGGGTGAACAGGGAGTACAGGAGAGGGCTGAGAACGCACCCTTGTGGGGCCCCAGTGTTGAGGATCAGCGGGGTGGAGATGTTGTTTTCTACCCTCACCACCTGGGAGCGTCCCGTCAGAAAGTCCAGGACCAAGTTGCACAGGACGGGGTCGACACCCAAGGTCTCGAGCTTAATGACGAGTTTGGAGGGTACTGTGGTGTTAAATGCTGAGCTGTAGTCGATGAACAGCATTCTTACATAGGTATTCCTCTTGTCCAGATGGGTTAGGGCAGTGTGCAGTGTGATGGCGATTGCATCGTCTGTGGACCTATTGGGGCGGTAAGCAAATTGGAGTGGGTCTAGGGTGTCAGGTAGGGTGGAGGTGATGTGATCCTTGATTAATCTCTCAAAGCACTTCATGATGACGGAAGTGAGTGCTACAGGGCGATAGTCTTTTAGCCCAGTTACCTTGGCATTCTTGGGAACAGGAACAATGGTGGCCCTCTTGAAGCAAGTGAGAACAGCAGACTGGGATGGGGATTGATTGAATATGTCCGTAAACACACCAGCCAGTTGGTCTGCGCATGCTCTGAGGACGCGGCTAGGGATGCCGTCTGGGTCGGCAGCGTTGCGAGGGTTAACACGTTTAAATGTTTTACTCACGTTGGCTGTGGTGAAGGAGAGCCCGCAGGTTTTGGTAGCAGGCCATGTCGGTGACACTGTATTTTCTCAAAGCGAGCAAAGAAGTTGTTTAGTTTGTTTGGGAGCAAGACATCATGGTCCGCGACGGGGCTGGTTTTCTTTTTGTAATCTGTAATTAACTGTACACCCTGCCACATACCTCTCGTGTCTGAGCCGTTGAATTGCGACTCTACTTTGTCTCTATACTGACGCTTAGCCTGTTGGATTGCCTTGCGGAGGGAATAGCTACACTGTTTGTATATGTTCATGTTTAGGTTAAAGGTTAGGTTTTTGGATAGGGTTAAATCATGAAGTCTAGGCATTTATTGTGAATGGTTAAGGCAAGGGTTAAGGTAAGGGTTAAGGTAAAGGTTAAGTTAAAGGTTAAGGTAAGGGTTAAGGTAAGGGTTAAGGTAAGGGTTAAGGTAAGAGGTTAAGGTAAGAGGTTAAGGTAAGAGGTTAAGGTAAGAGGTTAAGGTAAGGGTTTCAGGTAAGGGGTTCAGGTAAGGGGTTCAGGTAAGGGTTAAGGTAAGGGTTAAGGTAAGGGTTACGTTAAGGGTTAAGTTAAAGGTTAAGGTAAGGGTTAAGGTAAGGGTTAAGTTAAGGGTTAAGTTAAGGGTTAAGTTAAGGGTTAAGGTTAAGGTACGGGTTAAGGTAAGAGGTTAAAGTAAGGGTTTCGGCTAAGGGGTTCAGGTAAGGGGTTAAGGTAAGGGTTAAGGTAAAGGTTAAGGTAAAGGTTACGTTTGGGATAGGGTTAAAACAAAACAATTGAAAGATTGTCCATCACTGGGATTGAACACGCAACCTTCAGGTCCAGAGATTACACCCATCCACCACCTCCGTCCTCAACACCCTAGAAAAACCCAAGCCCACATGATGGCCCCTAGTGGACATGAACAGAGGTCCAATTTCAAAGTCAATCTTGAGCAATCTGGTAATATTAGGTCCCGTAAAGATAAGAAAAACAGAGAGATTGTGAGCTGATCACATGTTTTGTCACAGAACGTCTCAACACATAAAATTGTGTGAGTGTTCTTGTGCGTGTGTGCCTGTGTGTGTCTAGCAGAGTGAGATAAGGGAGATATAGAGAGAGCGTGCCCTGTATATTTGCTCAGAAGCAACCGTTTTCCCTGCAGTCACCATGGAGAGAAGCGATTTCTCCTGCAACACATTAATTTACAGATTATTATCCATGACATTTGCGTGCACGTTGCCCATCTCCCCCAGATGCCAGGCCTCTATACTCTCAGCATGGCCCGGAGAGTCTCTCTGCTGCTGCTGTTGACATTTACAGGGAAATGTGAAGTACCTGCCAGGTATTTGAGCTGCAGGTAGTTTCTGTAGCACATTCAGGTCACGGCAGGCAGGTGGGAGAGGCTGCAGTCTGCTTCCCACATTAGGGAGACATTTGCATCTCACACTATATGCAAACAAGCAGGAGTAAAGTGTAAGGATTGTTAGCGTGAATTGAAAGTAAATTAGGCTCCACGGGGCCACAGCTCAATGTGTGTGAGTCTTTGTTTGCTCTGTGTAGTCCAATAGGTGCCTTTTTACAAGCAATGACTGGTTTTTACCTTCAGG
>NC_138315.1:36472500-36760000 GCF_965601325.2 Salmo salar
ACTGCATACAGCACATGTATCCCCTTACTGCCTACAACACATGTATCCCCTTACTGCCTACAACACATGTATCCCCTTACTGCCTACAACACATGTATCCCCTTACTGCCTACAACACATGTATCCCCTTACTGCCTACATCACATGTATCCCCTTACTGCCTACAGCACATGTATCCCCTTACTGCCTACAACACATGTATCCCCTTACTGCCTACAACACATGTATCCCCTTACTGCCTACAACACATGTATCCCCTTACTGCCTACAACACATGTATCCCCTTACTGCCTACAGCACATGTATCCCCTTACTGCCTACAACACATGTATCCCCTTACTGCATACAACACATGTATCCCCTTACTGCCGACAACACATGTATCTCCTTACTGCCTACAACACATGTATCCCCTTACTGCCTACAACACATGTATCCCCTTACTGCCTACAACACATGTATCCCCTTACTGCCTACAACACATGTATCCCCTTACTGCATACAGCACATGTATCCCCTTACTGCCTACAGCACATGTATCCCCTTACTGCCTACAGCACATGTATCCCCTTACTGCCTACAACACATGTATCCCCTTACTGCCTACAACACATGAACACAAATCCAAAGCTCCCCTCCCCCAGTGGCTTGATATACTGGCATGTCAATGCAGAGCTTTCTGGTGCGTTTTGGATATGAAAACTGCACAATGGAAACAGATGATGAACCTGTGCTACTCTCCTCCGTACCTCCGCTGGAACGGTAGAACTACACAAATACTCCTATATTCATCCCTCGTTCATTTTGTCAGCAGGTCTGGAGACAGAGAGGATGTGTCTGATGATGGAGCTAATTAACACAGCAATTAACCAGATTCTATCCTGCTGACGGGGTGGACACACTCACACACACACACACACACACTCACACACACACACACACACACACACACACACACACACACACACACACACACACACACACACACACACACACACACACACACACACACACTCACACACACACACACACACACTCACACACACACACACACACACACACACACACACACACACACACACACACACACACACACACACACACACACACACACTCACACTCACACTCACACTCACACACAAACAAATGTCTCAAACACACTCACACACACAAACACTAATGCCTCAAACACACACCTCTCACTCAGACACACATATCTCTCTCTCACACACAGTCTTGTTTAACTTACACACAATTGATTCCCATACAAAATCCTATTTTCACTAACCCTAAACGTAATCCTACAAGAAATAGCCTTTATCCTTTTGGGGCTGACAAAATGTTGGTCCCCAATTGTTTTTGACTATTCTGGTGGGGACTTCTGCTCCACACGCTAGCAACCCAGTGGTTCTAGTGAGAGCAGTAGTTAGTTAAAAGCCCGTTTCTCAGGTAGTCCGCTTCCTCCTGCCTGGATCTCTGATCAGTAGGCCATGGGAACATAGAAAAAAACACAATTGCTGGGAACTTTATTAAATGATGTTAATAACCTCAGTAATGTTTCATTGGTAACTGGAAGCATATTCTGGGCCGTGTAACCGTTGTATAGCAATGCTGTTTTTCTTCCCCAGGCCATTCCACTCTATAGCTCTATAGTATGTTAGCTGTGTATCATGTTTATATTAATACACACACACACACGCACACACACACACACACACACACACACACACACACACACACACACACACACACACACACACACACACACACACACACACACACACACACACACATGGTGCTATGTCCAATATTCCTAACCTACAGTAGAACCCATGCCTTAGAAATATGATTAATTGTGCTTAAACTGATTTGTTAGAAAAAAATCATAGCAGTACAGGAACGCTGTGCAAGAAAAAACATTTGTCAACAAAAATGCACAGTTAAGATGTTTGTGGCCTCCTTTAGGCTTTTCTATAGTCTATATACTGTACTCTTTCTACGTTGGTGTAGCCTGTCAGCTACATGAAAAGTTTGCTATTCCATTATCCATTGAACACTGCCAGTCATGAGTTGTGAGAGTGGAGATATGATAAGGCGGCAATAGCCAAGCATTTAGAGCATTGGGACAGTAACCAATACAACATGAGATTTTATGAGATAAGAAGGGGAAATTTGTTGGGATCACCCTTAACTTTCCTCTGCCACAATTCTATAGGACTATGTGTAGACGCTGGGTTTGATAAGGCCAGTCTGACTAGTCTGACTAGACCAGGCTCTATATTTAATTTGACCTTTATTTAACTAGGCAAGTCAGTTAAGAACAAAGTCTTATTTTCAATGACAGCCTAGGAACAGTGGGTTAACTGCCTTGTTCAGGGGCAGAATGACAGATTTTTACCTTGCCACCTCGGGGATTCGATCTTGCAACCTTTCAGTTACAAGTCCAACACTCTAACCACTAGGCTACCTGCTGCCCCGGCAGGGCTAGGTATGATCAAATGATGCCCCATCAACAAACACCTCCCCAATAGAACATGCAGACCTACAGATCTCCCTGATTCTCTTCTTTAATCAAGCTCTCGCCAGCTAATTCAATCTCATGAATTTCCCATAATCTCATTTATTTTCTTTTATGGGAAAATAAAGGAGAGGAGAGATAGGAACTCTGATTGGAGGGAGAGAGAGTGGGGAGTACACATCCTTTTGTTTCTATGTATTTATGCTTAAATACAGTCAGGTCCAGAATTATAGGATCCCTTGATAAAGATGAGCAAAAAAGACTGTGCAAAAAAAATAATGTTTTTAATTAAATTATAATAATGCAATTGCTCAGAGAGAAGAGATCCTTTATGTCATTTATCTGATCTTATGGACTGCCCTCTTCAATTCTAACCACAGGTTTTCAATGGGTTCAAGTCCAGAGACAGATATGGCCATTGCAAAATGTTCATTTTGGGTAACACTTTACTTGACACTCTGTGTCATAACATGTCATTACACGGTCATAACCATGTCATAATATTTCATAACAGCTGACATAACTTGTCATAACCTGTCATAATATGGTCATAACTGTCATGACACGTATATTTAGACCTGTTGTGACATATATTGGGTAATGTTTTTGGCTGGTTATGACACCAACATAAGAGTGTCAAAACCCACAAAACCTACCACACAAGGCAACACATTCCATTACACCATAGCCTACTTGTCAACAGTATGTTTATGTTATAGATTTTTGTATTTATTGACCATGTTAAATGATTATTGTAATTGTGCACACATTGATGTCAGACATGCACCTACACCAATGCTCTGTTGCTGATGACTGGGATGAATGCAGAAGCAGATTTGTCGCTGATGACTGACATAAGGGCATGTACAGTATGTGATAGGCATATCTGGCTTATATGATTATGATGGTCATAATGCCTCTTGACAGTGTCATAAAGTGTATTTTCTTAGTCCAAGTAAAGTGACACAGGATGGTCATGATGTTTTTTGACAGTGTCATAAAGTTTACTTAAAATATGATGAAAAAAACATGACTGTAAAGAATTAATTGCAGCAACAATAAGAAAGGACTTAAGAAACAAACTTTCAAACGAAAGAAAACTTCTTGGCAGGGAAAAAATACATTTGAATAAATGTGGGTTTTGACACTCTCATGTAGGTGTCATAACCAGCCATAAAATATATATATATATATATGTCACATTAGCTGTAAATATATGGGTCATGACAGTGTTATGACCATATTATGTCAGGTTTTGACAAGTTATGTCAGCTGTTATGACATATTATGACATGGATATTACCATGTTGTAGTTAACATGTTATGACACTGGGTGTCATGTAAAGTGTTACTGGATTTTGATGTGTGCTTGGGGTTATTGTCTTGCTGGAAGATCCACTTGGCTAAAATGTCATTGGTGGACCAACATTGTTGCTAACCTAAAACAAAGACTTGATTTTGAGTTTCAGAAATAGAGACAAAATTGTTTAATTGATTAGGGGCAATGAATTGCCATGTGATTTGTTTATGAATATACGCTATTCTTTACATGACATTCTTCCTCTCCCTTGTATTTCTGTTAGCAGCATTGGGCTTAGTGCTAACTGACCGTTATAACACTTGAGGAGAGCTGTGTCTCTGTGTATGCAGTTATATTCTCCTATTCTGTATTCTTTTTTTACCCCCTTTTTTTTCTCCCCAATTTCGTGGTATCCAATTGGTAGGTACAGTCTTGTCTCATCTCTGCAACTCCCGTACGGACTCGGGAGAGGTGAAGGTCGAGAGCCGTGCGTCTTCCGAAACACAACCCAACCGCACAGCTTCTTGACACAATGCCCATCCAACCCGGAAGCCAGCCGCACCAATGTGTCGGAGGAAACACCGTACACCTGGCGACCTGGTGACCTGGTCAGCGTGCACTGCGCCCGGGCCGCCACAGGAGTCGCTAGTGCACGATGAGACAAGGACATCCCTGCCGGCCAAACCCTCCCTAACCCGGACGACGCTGGGCCAATTGTGCGTCACCCCATGGGCCTCTCGGTCACGGCCGGCTGCGACAGAGCCTGGACTCGAACCCAGAATCTCTGGTGGCACAGCCTTAAACCACTGCGCCACCCGAGAGGCCCAATTCTGTATTCTCAACATAGCTCATCCTATGTAAGTACTTCTGTACATACCTACTTATATATTGTCCATACTGTCTATACACACCACGTATTTATATGCCGGACTCTGACATTCCTCGTTCTGCTATTCCTAGTTCTGCTATTCCTAGTTCTTTATACCTCATTCTGATATTCCTCGTTCTGCTATTCCTAGTTCTGCTATACCTAGTTCTTTATACCTCATTCTGATATTCCTCGTTCTGCTATTCCTAGTTCTGCTATTCCTAGTTCTTTATACCTCATTCTGACATTCCTCGTTCTGATATTCCTCGTTCTGCTATTCCTAGTTCTTTATACCTCATTCTGATATTCCTCGTTCTGCTATTCCTAGTTCTGCTATACCTAGTTCTTTATACCTCATTCTGATATTCCTCGTTCTGCTATTCCTAGTTCTGCTATTCCTAGTTCTTTATACCTCATTCTGACATTCCTCGTTCTGATATTCCTCGTTCTGCTATTCCTAGTTCTTTATACCTCATTCTGATATTCCTCGTTCTGATATTCCTAGTTCTTTATATTCCTCGTTCTGATATTCCTCGTTCTGATATTCCCAGTTCTTTATATTCCTCGTTCTGATATTCCTCGTTCTGATATTCCTTTGAAGGAGGTATGGTACTAGGGGCCAGGCGCACCGGTTTGTGTCAAGAACTGCAACGCTGCTGGGTATTTTCCGCTCAACAGTTTCTCGTGGTCATCAAGAATGGTCCACCACCCAAAGGACATCGAGCCAACATGACACAAGTGTGGGAAGCATTGGAGTCAACATGGGCCAGCATCCCTGTGGAACGATTGTAACACCTCGTAGAGTCCATGCCCTGACAAATTGAGGCTGTTCTGAGGGCTAAAGGGAGGAAGAAGGGGTGCAACTCAATATCAGGAAGGTGTTCCTAATGTTTGGTCTACTCAGTGTACATAGAGGCCAGGGCATGGTGACAGTGACCAGTGTTTCCAGACAGCCAGTAGTAATGACCTGAGATAGTAATATCTGGCCTGTCCTCCGTCCACTCACTGCAGAGAGGAACGTCCCAGGCAGTCAGTGATAATATCAGCTCCACCATCACTAAGCACAGCTATCGGAAATCATTACCACCCTTTAATGACACTGCAATGGTATAATTGACAATGAAACACACACACACATGCACATAAATCCACACACACTCGCGCATGCAGTGCATGTAAACCTAACAGACACACATGCATGTGCATGCACACACACACATTCATGACATTGTAATTGTGTGTGTGAGAGAGAGGAATGAGCGTTCAGTGTGTGTGTGTGTGTTACTGAAAGCATAGCAGTCCTAAGGTCGATAAATCTGGTAGAATCATTTCAGAACAGGGAAATAGTGGGATCCTCATAGCTGAGTGTAAATGTACTCTTTACAACATATTGTATGTTCATTCATGCATTCATTGGCCCATCTGATAAGAACAGTAATTATTTAGATGATGTGAATATCAATATATTTATCTGGAGGGTCTGGGGGGATTTTTGATATGTATGAAAGGGTGTTTGTGTGTGTGAATTAAAACCTGTTCTGGTCTCCCTCCCTCCCTCGCTCTCTCTCTCCCCCTCCCTCCCTCCCTCTCTCTCTATCCCCTCCCTCCCTCCCCCCTCTCTCTCTCCCCCTTTCTCTTTCTCTCTATTTCTCTCTAGTAAAAAGTAGGACACTGGGGATCAGTAGTGTCTGGGAAAGTACCATTTTTCCCAGCCAGGGTGCCTCTGTTCCCCATGCGGTCAAAATGGTCTGTTCCTCATTGACTCCAACGCATTAGTATTCAGCAGGCATATCACAAGGCAGTTCCCTAGCAGCCAGGTGACGCACCGTCTGGTACACACACACAGACAGACAGACAGACAGTCACACACACACACAGACAGACAGACAGACAGACAGACAGACAGACAGACAGACAGACAGACAGACAGACAGACAGACAGACAGACAGACAGACAGACAGACAGACAGACAGACAGACAGACAGACAGACAGACAGACAGACAGACAGACAGACAGACAGACAGACAGACAGACAGACAGACAGACACACAGACAGACAGACACACAGACACACAGACACACAGACACACAGACACACAGACACACAGACACACAGACAGTCACATGGCGATGCATTGTCTGCTCAATACTGCCGGGCTGCTTCTATCGTTTTCCCATTCTCTTCCTCTGTGGGTCTCTGTGTATCAGCGAGGATAAAGCACCTGTGATCCAATACTAGTCTCAGTTCACTGTCAGTTTTTTGACAAAGGGGGAATTCAGACCCAAGTTACACGCACATACTCTACAAGTATTCTGACCTTCTGACCCTGACCTTGGGCAAATGCATGTCAGCTAGGTATTCATTTGGGGTGGAGATCATAGAAATTGATGTGTGTCAGAGATTTGTCTACAGATATGCCGTATTCGGACCTTGACTTACTTCCCTCATAATTTCACCACCTTTATGTGTGAGGTAACCATGAATAGGGTTGAGGTTCCAAGTGGAAAAACATCAAATAAATGTTTTCCCAATATCAATATATATTTTTTGCAATTTGGATCATGTTAAATATTAGCCACTATGGATAGTCACCATCAGTAAAACCCAGTCACATTTTTAACTGTCATTTTAGTGTTAGTTTCCTTTAAAATTGTAGCCTACATTTGGCATCATTCCATTACAAAGTTAGTTTCCCTTTCTTTCCTCTGTCACGTCCTTGTGGTTGATCCTGAGGGTAGCTAACAATACTGGATAATATTTAACATATTACAAGTTGTTCAATAATTTGGGACATGTAGTCCACTTCATGTAATCATCATGGAATGCAGACCAAGCCTGGCCGTTTAAACCTGGAGCCTGGTGCCTGGTTTACTACGACTGGACCTTTGTCATATCAGATCCATGATCTGTGAGGATTATGGTCGATTCATGGGCTTATTTGTCAACTCCTGTTGTTACACTTTTCTCCTCTTTCCAATATTTAATATTTATTTAATGGATTGAACAACTTTCAGGATTAATCAAACCACTGTTTTTAATTTACCAATATATTTTGTGCATAAAGGCTCTCCAAAACAGTTTTTTATGAAGTAGGTAGATTTCTTAAATATGTTCCTAACCGTTAATAATCTACAAGATCAGAGAATGTTTAAATCTACCAATTGGTACGCTTACATTTTCATGGCCTTCTCTCATTGATCCCTAATATTCTGAACCCATTCTCTCCATGTATTATACTGTCTTTCAAGCTAATTTGAATTAAAGGTACACCGTATTTAAAGGGATGTCTTTAGATAAATGTACTGATATCCCCATTGAATGAAAAATCCATGAGAAAATCTGTTGGCCATCAAGTGGGAGGGTTTTCAGCGGTTGAATAAAATGTATTCAGTGCGCATAAAGGAGCCACTCCCAAAGAGCTCTTTGGGCACATGCATAAGGTAAGTCTGAATACCACATACTGAGAAGTTTAAATCAAAACACTTACATTTCCTATGTCTGAATTGGGCCCAAATTGAACTTCATACGGTGCCTTCAGAAAGTATTCATACCCCTTGACTTATTTCAAATGTTGTTGTGTTACAGCCTGAATTCAAAATGAATTAAATAGATTGTATTGTTCTCACCCATCTACCCCATAATGTCAAAGTGAAAACAGGATTTTAGAAATGTTTGCAAATGTATTTAAATTGAAATGCAGAAATGTATCATTTACATATGTATTCAATCAAATGTATTTATAAAGCCCTTCTTACATCAGCTGATGTCACAAAGTGCTGTACAGAAACCCAGACTAAAACCCCAAACAGCAAGCCATGCAGGTGTACATATTCACAACCCTTAGTCAATACATGTTAGAATCACCTTTGCCAGCGATTACAGCTGTATCTTTCTGGGTAAGTCTCAAAGAGCTTTGCACACCTAGACTGTACAATAATTGGTAATTATTATTTTTACAATTCTTCAAGCTCTGTCAACTTGGTTGTTGATCATTGCAAGACAGCCATTTTCAAGTCTTGCCATAGATTTTACATTTTTACATAAAAAGTATAATAATTCAAGCCGATTTAAGTCAAAACTGTAACTATGCCACTCTGGAAAGCAACTTCAGTGTATATTTGGCCTTGTGTTTTAGGTTACTGTCTCCCAGTGTCTGTTGGAAAGCATACTGAACCAGGTTTTCCTCTAGGATTTTGCCTGTGCTTAGCTCTATTCCATATTTTTTTAAATACTCCCTAATCCTTGCCGATGACAACCATGCCCATAACATGATGACGCCACCACCATGCTTGAAAATATGAAGTATGGTACTCATGGTGAAATCCCTGATCAGTTTCCTTCTTTTCCTGCAACTAAGTTAGAAAGGACACCTGTATCTTTGTAGTGACTGGGTGTATTGATACACCATCCAAAGTGTAATTAATAACTTCACAATGTTCAAAGGGAAATTCAATGTCTTCTTTTACATCCTTTACCCATCTACCAATAGGTGTCCTTCTTTCGGAGGCATTGAAAAACCTCCCTGGTCTTTATGGTTTAATCTGTGTTTGATATTCACTGCTCGACTGAGGGACCTTACAGATAATTGTATGTGTGGGGTACAGAGATGAGGTAGTTATTCAAAAATTATGTTAAACACTATTATTGGACACAGAGTCCCTGCAACTTATTATGTAACTTGTTAAGCACATTTTTATTTCTCAACTTATTTAGGCTTGCCAAACAAAGGGGTTGAATCCTTATTGACTCAAGAAATTTCAGCTTTTCATTTGTAATTAATTATTTAAAAAAATCTCGAAAAACATAATTCCACTTTGACATTATGGGGTATTGTGTGTAGGCCAGTGACCAAACAAAATCGACTTTTTATCAATTATAAATTTGTAACACAACAAAATGTGGAAAAAACCAAGGGGTGTGAATACTTTCTGAAGGCACAGTTTGTTCTGGCCTGCCTTTAGAATAGCATATCTGTGTGTTCTATTTCTACACTGTGACACTGCGCTCACCTCTCCTGTTGTGTGTGTTATGGTAAAGGCTGAAGTCACGCCAATGGTGTAATGTTGACACACAACACAATGGCAGGAGCAGGGGAATCCGGGCTGAGAGATGGGCCAATGTCAGTGTTTGGCCAACAGGCTGGTGATGACTCACTGGTAGCTGTTAAAGACTCATTCGTGTCTTCAGCACTTGTCCCGCCTGTCAGAACTGTTGAAATACCAAACACCAACATTTTAGTAAATACTTTCTTAACACTTATTTTTCTTAAAAATGCATTGTTGGTTAAGGGCTTGTAAGTAAGCATTTCACTGTAAGGTCTACACCTGTTGTACTCGGCACATGTGACAAATACAATTTGATTTGATTTGATTATAATAGTGGTCAGGGAAAAGTTCATCTAGAATACTGATCTGTACAAATCTGCTATCTTAATTTGATCACTCTGTTGTCGCAGAGAATTGCAACAGGAAATGCACATTTTGGTGCATTCAAGGTTTAAAAAGGCTTCTAAAGTTTGTAATTTCCACTTAAAATTTTCTGGCTTGATTTGCCCTATTGAAAAATGTACCAACCCCTACAAAAATGTCCATTATAATCCAAATAAGAATTAACATTTCCTATTGCTGCAGGATTATTTTCCTGCTGTGAGAAGCAGGGTCAAATGAAGACTACATCTGCACCTGTAGAGAAGGATGTTTTCATAGGAGTTCTATCTGGGATCTGGAACACCCCGCAGTGTGCTTGGCAGACAGGTTTTGTGTACGGTCCATACCAGTGGAGGCTGCTGAAGGGAGGACGGCTCATAGTAATGACTGGAATGGCATTAATGGAATTGTATCAACCACATGGTTAGATACTATTCAATTTTCTCCATTCCAGACATCATTAAAAAGATGGCACCAATAGAGATGGCAGCTTCGCTTCTAGTCCTTAGGAAACTGTGCAGTATTTTGTTTTTTATGTATTATTTCTTACATTGTTAGCCAAGAAAACCTTAAGTGTTATTACACACAACTGGGAAGAACTATTGGATATCAGAGAGATGTCAACTTACCAGTACAACCAGCACTACGACCAGGAATATGACTTTCCAAAGCGGATCCTTTGTCTGCACCTCCCAGGGCATTTGAACTGATTCCAGAGGCCGACCCAAAACAACGCCGCCAGAGGAGAGGGTGCCGGAGCGGTCTTCTAGTGAGGCTTCAGATGCGCGCACACCACCCACCACTTCCGAGTATATTACTCGCTAATGTCCAGTCCCTAGTTAACAAAGCAGACAAAATCAGGGCAAGAGTTGTTTTCCAAAGAGATATCCGGGATTGTAACATACTCTGTTTCACGGAAACATGGCTAGCCGGGGACATGCTGTCGGAGTCCATACAGCCAACGAGAATTTCAGTGCATCGCGCCGACAGGAATTAACATCTCTCTGGGAAGAAGAAGGGCGGAGCAGTATGTTTCATGATTAATGACTCATGGTGTAGTTGTAACAACATACATGAACTCAAGTCCTTTTGTTCACTTGACCTAGAATTACTCTCAATCAAATGATGACCGTATTATCTCCCAAGAGATCTCTCCTCGGTTATCGTCACAGCCGTGTATATCCCCCCCCCCGCAAGCGGATACCAAGATGACCATCAAGGAACTTCACTGGACTTTATGCAAACTGGAAACCACATATCCTGATGCTGCATTTATTGTAGCTGGGGATTTTAACAAAGCCAATTTGAGAACAATGCTACCTAAATTCTCTCAGCATATCGATTGCTGTCCACGAGCGAATAACACGCTGGACCATTGCAACTCTTACTCCCGCGATGCATACAAGGCCCTCCCCGCCCTCCTTTTGGCAAATCTGACCATGACTCCATCTTATTGCTCCCCTCCTATAGGCCGAAACTAAAACAGTGTCAGGGACATAACCTCTCACTCAATGTCAGCAAAACAAAGTAGATGATCATGGACTTCAGCAAACAGCAAAGGGAGCACCCCCCTGTCCACATTGACGGGATAGCAGTGGAGAAGGGGGAAAGTTTAAATTCTTTGGTGTACATATCACCGACAAACTGAAATGGTCCACACACACAGACAGTGTGGTGAACAAGGCGCAACAGCACCTCTTCAACCTCAGGAGGCTGAAAAAATGTGGCTTGTTACCGAAAACCCTCACTAACTTTTACAGGTACACAATTGAGAGCATCCTGTCAGGCTGTATCACCGCCTGGTACGGAAACTGCACCGCCCACAACCGCAAGGCTCTCCAGAGGGTGGTCTGTACAACACATCACTGGGGGCAAACTACCTGCCCTCCAGGACACCTACAACACCCGATGTCACAGGAAGGCCAAAAATATCCTCAAGGACAATAACCACCCGAGCCACTGCCTGTTCACCCCTCTACCATCCAGAAGGCGAGGTCAGTACAGGTACATCAAAGCCGGGACAGAGAGACTGAAAAACAGCTTCTATCTCAAGGCCGTCAGATTGTTAAACAGCCACCACTATCACAGAGAGGCGGCTGCCTACCTACAGACTTGATATCTTTGGCCACTTTAATAAATGGAACACTAGTCACTTTATTAATGCCACTTTAAGAATGTTTACATATCTTGCATTACTCATCTCATATGTATATCATGTATACTGTATCCTTCACTATCTATTCTTTACTATCTATTGCATCTTACCCGCTCTGTCACTGCTCATCCATATATTCTATACTTAAATATTCTCATTCCTTTACTAGATTGTGTGTATTAGGTTTTGTTGTGAGATTGTTAGATGTTACCTGTTAGATATTGCTGCACTGTCGGATCTAGAAGCATAAGTATTTCGCTACACTCACAATAACATCTGCTAACCATGTGTATGTGGCCAATAACATCTGCTAACCATGTGTATGTGACCAATAACATCTGCTAACCATGTGTACGTGACCAATAACATCTGCTAACCATGTGTATGTGACCAATAACATCTGCTAACCATGTGTACGTGACCAATAACATCTGCTAACCATGTGTACGTGACCAATAACATTTGATTTGATTTGGGATTTGATTTGAGCCATCCTCCCCTCAGAAGCATCCGCTGTTCCATACCATCTGAGGCTACCAGCTGCATCCTATTTAAAGCTTGTTATATACTCAATCGAAAATGAATGGCACACTACGTCAATTAAGTCATTATAGAGCATATATGTCTCAAGTTTGTTTGAAATTGTATGTGGTGTGTCCAGACTATGGTTAGACGTGGCATGGCATGAAATGATTTTGTTCTTCCACAATGTAACACTTCAACAACATGCCACATAGCACTGAGCTGTGCTGACACTGTGTCCTCTAATTGTGTTGACCCATCTCCTTCTCTTGCTGTTGATTTGAAGGAAGTAGATGAAGTGCTGCCCTTTCTGTATTTCTCCTTGTACAACGTTGTGTTCCCAACCAAGGAACGCACACACCTACAACACACCACACACACGCACGCACGCACGCACACACACCACACACACACACACACACACACACACACACACACACACACACACACACACACACACACACACACACACACACACACACACACACACACACACACACACACACACACACGGTTTTATTTATCTAACCTTGTGGGTACACATAATTTATAACCATTCAAAATCCTATTTTCACTAACCCCAAAAACTAACCGTGACACTAACCCTAAACCTAATTCTACCTTAACTCGAAACCCCCTTAGAAATAGCATTTGACCTTGTGGGGTCTAACAAAATGTACCCAGTTGGTCACATTTTTGTTTGTTTACTATTAGTTAAACACATCCACCCGCACACAGACAGACACACACACACACAACACACACATTGACTGAGGGTTGTGGACTGTGTCAAATGCCTCTGTGGCATGAATGATGGCTGTGTACACACTGCAAACAGAGATCTGTCCACAGCCAGGATAGGAGAACAACATGTCCATAGCAGAGCCCCACAGAGTGCATTAACAAACAGAGATCTGTCCACAGCCAGGATAGGAGAACAACATGTCCATAGCAGAGCCCCACAGAGTGCATTAACAAACAGAGATCTGTCCACAGCCAGGATAGGAGAACAACATGTCCATAGCAGAGCCCCACAGAGTGCATTAGCAAACAGAGATCTGTCCACAGCCAGGATAGGAGAACAACATGTCCATAGCAGAGCCCCACAGAGTGCATTAACAAACAGAGATCTGTCCACAGCCAGGATAGGAGAACAACATGTCCATAGCAGAGCCCCACAGAGTGCATTAACAAACAGGCTGTAGTAGCTGTTCTCTCAGTGGCTAAACTCTGGATGCTCCCTAAACCACTGTGAGGTAACTGGGCTTAAAACACCTGGATCAAACACCAAACACACAAGTCTTCAGGTCAGGTCTTTCTTTTCTCTCTCTCTCTCTCTCTCTCTCTCTCTCTCTCTCTCTCTCTCTCTCTCTCTCTCTCTCTCTCTCTCTCTCTCTCTCCATCACTCTCTTTCTCCATCATTCTCTTTCTCTCCCTCTCTCCCTCTCATAACACTGGGCCAGATAACAGCATGTTGACTTCTTAGGAGTTGTTATGACGACGTCTTACGGTGAATGGGTGTTATGAAGAAGTAGTGGTAACTCAGTCAGTTCAGTTAACTTTCTTTCTTACTCATCATTGGGTATGTTTACCTTCACATAATAATATGATTAGTGTGAATACTCAGATTAATATAATCAAATCATAATTTATTGGTCGCATACACAGATTTGCAGATGTTATAGCAGGTGCAGTGAGATGCTTTTTCTAGCTCCAACAGTGCAGTAATAATACCTAACAATATAAAACAATACGCACATATCGGAATGAACAATGTCAGAATCCGGAATATAATGGTGTGTATAGACAGTACGGACAGTATATGAATAGAAAAGGTGTGTACAGCAGTAGTTACATAGGATGATCCATGACTACAATACAGTGTACACTGAGTATTCCAAACACTTAGAACACCTTCCTAAAATTGAGTTGCACCACTCCCTTTTGCCCTCAGAACAGCCTCAATTCATTGGGCATGGACTCTACAAGGTGTCGAAAGTGGTCCACAGAAATGCTGGCCCATGTTGAATCCAATGCTTCAAACAATTGTGTCAAGTTGGCTGGATGTCCTTTGGCTGGTGGACCGTTCTTGATACACACGGGAAACTGTTGAGCATGAAAAACCCAGCAGCGTTGCAGTTCTTGACACAAACTGGTGCGCCTGGCAACTACTACCATACACCGTTCAAAGGCACTTAAATATTTTGTCTTGCCCATTCACCCTCTGAAAGTCACACAAGCACAATCCATGTCTCAATTGCCTCAAGGCTTAAAAATCCTTCTTTAACCTGTCTCCTCCCCTTCATCTACACTGATTGAAGTGGATTTAACAAGTGACATCAATATGGGATCATAGATTTCACCTGGATTCACCTGGTTGACATTGCTGCGGGGACTTGCTTCCATTCAGCCACAAGGGCATTAGTGAGGTCGGGCACTGTTGTTGGGCGATTAGGCCTGGCTCGCAGTCGGCATTCCAATTCATTCCAAAGGAGTCCGATGGGGTTGAGGTCAGGGCTCTGTGCAGGCCAGTCAAGTTATTCCACACCAATCTCGACAAACCATTTCTGTATGGACCTTGCTTTGTACACAGGGGTATTGTCATGCTAAAACAGGAAAAGGCCTTCCTCAAGCTATTGCCACAAAGTTGGAAAAACAGAATCGTCTACAATGTCATTGTATGCTGTAGTGTTAAGATTTCCCTTCACTGGAACTAAGGGGCCTAACCCAAACCATGAAAAACATCCCCAGACCATTATTCCTCTGGCTTTACACTACTCCAGCCAACGCTTGGCATTGCGCATGGTGGTCGTAGGCTTGTGTGCAGTTGCTCGGCCAAGAACACAGTGGCCTCCCTAATTTAAGATCCGCCCCTTTTTTTAAATTTTTGCCTAAAATGACATACCCAAATCTAACTGCCTGTAGCTCAGGACCTGAAGTAAGGATATGCATATTCTTGATACCATTTGAAAGGAAACACTTTGAAGTTTGTGGAAATGTTAAATTAATGTAGGAGACTATAACACATTAGATCTGGTAAAAGTTAATACCATCATCTTTGAAATGCAATAGAAAGGCCATAATGCAATTTCGATTTTGGCCAATAGATGGCAGCAGTGTATGTCCAAAGTTTTAGACTGATCCAATGAACCATTGCATTCATGTTCAACATTTTGTATCAAAACTTCCCAAATGTGCCTAATTGGTTTATTAATACATTTTAAAGTTCATAACTGTTCACTCTCCTCAAACAATAGCATGGTATTATTTCACTGTAATAGCTACTGTAAATTGGACAGCGCAGTTAGATTAACAAGAATTGAAGCCAATATCAGATATGTCTATGTCCTGGGAAATGTTCTTGTTACTTACAACCTCATGCTAATCACATTAGCCTGCGTTAGCTCAACCATCCCGCGGGGGACCCACCGATCCTGTAGAGGTTTTAAATGGAAAAAGTTTTAAACCGCCAAGACTCTTCCTAGAGCTGGTCGCCCGGTCAAACTGAGCAATCGGGGGAGAAGGGCCTTGGTCAGGGAGGTGACCAAGAACCTGATGGTCACTCTGACAGAGCTTTGTAGTTCCTCTGTGGAAATGGGAGAACCTTCCAGAAGGACAACCATCTCTGCAGCATTCCACCAATCAGGCCTTTATGGTAAAGTGGCTAGACGGAAGCCACTCCTCAGTAAAAGGCACATTACAGCCCACTTGGAGTTTGCTAAAAGGTTCCTGTAATGGAAATTATATGATTAAAGGTTTGACTAAATTATTTCACTCAGAAACCATATAACCTGTTGAAATGTATTTGAAATTATAAGGCTATAATAATGGGTTAAAAACTATATTCCAATACTGTGTTTGAGTAAGACACTGTTATTATTTCAAAATGAACAGGGCATAGTTGATAAGACCACCTTGTGAGAGGAACAAGAAAATGGGCCTCCCTAAGTTATGGAGGGGAACAACTGCCCGAAACGGCTAGCCTGGCAAAAGATAAGGAGACAGGTGGTCTGTGTACTGTGGAAAAATACAGCCGCCTAAAGTGGGGTGGAGTTCTCTACTGATGTAAGTTCATTTGTATGACAAAATGTGTAGTATAAAAGGCTGTGTGCATTGTATGGATTTTAGAGCTCTCGTAAATAAACATTCTGACCAATTGTAAGCTGGCTCTCCGTCTGCTTCATTCAACCAGAATCTTACACCCTCTGGGGGGCAGACTGAGTAGTTTAATTGAAGTTCGGTTTAAGAACATTGATAACTTAATTCCCGTAACAATTCCTAAAGGACTCTCAGACCATGAGAAACAAGATTCTCTGGTCTGATCAAACCAAGATTGAATTCTTTAGCCTGAATGCCAAGCGTCATGTCTGGAGGACACCTGGCACCATCCCTACTGTGAAGCATGGTGGTGGCAGCATCATGCTATGGTGATGTTGTTCAGAGGCAGGGACTGGGAGACTAGTCAAGATTGAGGCAAAGATGAACGGAGCAAAGTACAGAGAGATCTTTGATGAAAACTTGCTCCAGAGTGCTCAGGACCTCAGACTGGGGCGAAGGTTCACCTTCCAACAGGACAACGACCCGAAGCACACAGCCAAGACAATGAAAGAATGGCTTCGGAGACTTGTCCTTGAGTGACCCAGCCAGAGCCCGAACTTGAACCCGATCGAACATCTCTGGAGAGATCTGAAAATAGCTGTACAGCAACGCTCCCCATCCAACATGACTGAGCTTGAGAGGATCTGCAAAGAAGAATGTGAGAAACTCCCCAAACACCGGTGTGCCACACTTGTAGCATCATACCTAAGAAAACTCCATGCTGTTATCACTACCAACGGTGCTACAACAAAGTACTGTGTCAAGGGTCTGAATATTTATGTAAATTTGATATTTCATTTATTTGTATTTTTTATAATTGAGCAAAAATGTCTACAAACTTGTTTTTGCTTTGTCCTTATGGGGTTTTGTGTGTAGATCGGTGAGAGAAAAACAACAATGTAACCTCTACGGAATCGGTGTCCCTCCACCCGGATGGTTGAGCTAATGTGCGCTAATGTAATTAGCATGACGTTGTAAGTAACAAGAACATTTCCCAGGACATAGACAGGTCTTATACGGGCAGAAAGCGTAAATTCTTGTTAATCTAACTGCACTGTCCAATTTACAGTAGGTTTTACAGTGAAAAAATACCATGCTATTGTTTGAGGAGAGTGCACAACAACAAAAAACTTATCACGGCAACTGGTTTGATACGTTCACCTCTGAAGGTAAATAATGTACTTACATTCAGTAATCTTGCTCTGATTTGTCATCCCAAGGGTCCCAGAGATAAAATGTAGCATAGTTTTGTTTGGTAAAATGAATTTTATATTCAAATGTAGGAACTGGGTTCTAATTTTTTAACCCCTGCTGTTTAGATTTGGGCATGTCATTTTAGGCGGAAATTGAAAAAAAGGGTCAGATCCTCAATTTTAGAATAAGGTTGTAATGTAACAAAATGTGGAAAAAGTCAAGGGGTCTGAATACTTTACGAAGGCACTGTATCGCAGTTGTAATACATTTTCCATCAATAATACTGTTTTCACATTAGGCAATACACCTGCACTAAGTCTTATCAAAGGTGTGATCATTGAAGACATCTTTCACAATCAGGTGTACTGTAATCTAATTAAACAAATTAAATGAATGAAAGAAAGAAAGAAACCTGCATTCAGCATTTAGCCATAGGTTCTCATTGACATCACAGTGGCTCAGTTGGTAGAGCATGGTGTGTGCAACGCCAGGGTTGTGGGTTTGATTCCCACGGGGGGCCAGTACAAAAAAAAAAAAAAATATTTATGAAATGTATGCATTCACTACTGTAAGTCGCTCTGGATAAGAGCGCCTGCTATAAATGACTAAAATGTAAATGTAGTAAAGAAGTGTGAAACCCCCATCAAAAAGACCCCAGCAACTTCTGATCTTGTCAATATCAGATTATATCTAAATTACTGTGAAGTAAAATCATAATAGTCATAATAATACATTACAGTGTACAATACATCATACTTTATATGTTTAGACTTTTCACACATACATTTTCATTATATGGTTCTTAACATCTGTAGTAGACAAACCAGTCTAACATCTATAGATTTACCAAACAGTTCATTTATTATTAAGACAAACCAGTTTAACATCTATAGATTTACCAAATGGTTAAGATATTATTAAGACAAACCAGTTTCAAATCTATAGGTTTACCAAATGGTTAAGATATTATTAAGACAAACCAGTTTAACATCTATAGATTTACCAAATGGTTAAGATATTATTAAGACAAACCAGTTTAACATCTATAGATTTACCAAATGGTTAAGATATTATTAAGACAAACCAGTTTAACATCTATAGATTTACCAAATGGTTAAGATATTATTAAGACAAACCAGTTTAACATCTATAGATTTACCAAACACTTAAGTTATTATCAATTAATTAAGAGCAGTGGGATTAAGTAACAGTAAAATTTATTTTAACAAATGAGAAGACAATCATGGCAAAAGTAATGTGAGCATTGCGAAAAGCAATTACATTAAATGAACATACATTTCTAGATGAAACACTGATTAAGTCTAGTGAAAAAGTGACCGTGTGACCGTGTGTGTGGTACTTAGTCAATCGAAAATGTGCTTACAGTTTTTAAACAACTGCCTTTTTACCTGTCTGTTTTTAGTGTTGTATTAAGCATTGTGAAAATGTACCATATAGTCGTGAAATGTTCACCAAAGCGAACAAAAGTCATTTGAAAGATTTCTCAGAAATACAGATGTTTTAATCAGCGTACACTTACTTCGATCATGACCTTACGCCGATTAAGATAAGCAGAGTAAGGTGTTGACTAATGCCATACTCGGCACAGAGCCATAATCAGCTTAATATTGAATTATTAGTGTACAGTTGAAGGCGGAAGTTTACATACACTTAGGTTGGAGTCATTAAAACTCGTTTTTCAACCACTCCACAAATATCTTGTTAACAAACTATAGTTTTGGCAAGTCGGTTAGGACGTCTACTTTGTCCATGAAACAAGTCATTTTTCCAAAAATTGTTTACAGACAGATTATTTCACTTACAATTCACTGTATCACAATTCCAGTGGGTCAGAAGTTGACTGTGCCTTTAAACAGCTTGGAAAATTCCAGAAAATTATGTCATGGATTTAGAAGCTTCTGATAGGCTAATTGACATCATTTGAGTCAATTGGAGGTGTACATGTGGATGTTTTTCAAGGCCTACCTTCAAACTCAGTGCCTCTTTTCTTGACATCATGGGAAAATCAAAAGAAATCAACCAAGACCTCATAAAACTTATTGTAGACCTCCACAAGTCTGGTTCATCCTTGGGAGCAATTTCCAAACACCATGAAGGTACCACGTTCATCTGTACAAACAATAGTACGCAAGTATAAACACCGTGGGACCATGCAGCTGTCATACCGCTCAGGAATGAGACGCATTCTGTCTCCTAGAGATGAACGTACTTTGGTGCGAAAATTGCAAATCAATCCCAGAAAAACAGCAAAGGACCTTGTGAAGATGCTGGAGGAAACAGGTACAAAAGTTCCTATATCCAAAGTAAAACGAGTCCTATATCGACATAACCTGAAAGGCCGCTCAGCAAGGAAGAAGCCATTTCTACAAAACCGCCATAAAAAGCCAGACTACAGTTTGCAACTGCACATGGGGACGAAGGTTGTACTTTTTGGAGAAATGTCCTCTGGTCTGATGAAACAAAAGTAGAACTGTTTGGCCATAATGACCATCGTTATGTTTGGAGGAAAACGGGGGAAGCTTGCAAGCCGAAGAACACCATCCCAACCGTGAAGCACGGGGGTGGCAGCAACATGTTGTGGGGGTGCTTTGCTGCAGGAGGGACTGTTGCACTTCACAAAATAGATGGCATCATGAGGTAGGATAATTATGTGGATATATTGAAGCAACATCTCAAGACATCAGTCAGGAAGTTAAAGCTTGGTCACAAATGGGTCTTCCAAATGGACAATGACCCCAAGCATACTTCCAAAGTTGTGGCAAAATGGCTGAAGGGCAACAAAGTCAAGGTATAGGAGTGGCCATCACAAAGCCCTGACCTCAATCCTATGGAATATTTGTGAGCTCAACTGAAAAAGCGTGTGCAAGCAAGGAGGCCTACAAACCTGATTCAGTTACACCAGCTGTGTCAGGAGGAGTGGGCCAAAATTCACCCAACTTATTGTGGGATGCTTGTGGAAGGCTACCCGAAACGTATGAAGATAAACAATTTAAAGGCAATGCTACCAAATACTAATTGACTGTATGTATACTTCTGACCCACTGGGAATATGATGAAAGAAATAAAAGCTGAATAAATCATTCTCTCTACTATTATTCTGACATTTCACATTCTTAAAATAAAGTGGTGATCCTAACTGACCATAGACAGGGAATTTTTACTTGGATTAAATGTCAGGAATTGTGAAAAACTGAGTTTAAATGTATTTGGCTAAAGTGTTTGTGAATTTCCGACTTCAACTGTACATGTAAATGTACTCATTGATTTCCTTTCCTGTACTCTATTCTGAGTATGTACTGACTGTGAAATCCACAGTAGTAGCATCAGAGAAAAAAGAGCTGAATAGCAGAGCTTCAGCTGTGTAAGAGAATGACATGTCCAAGAGTAGGTCATCCCTGTCTGTTAGTATAGGAGAAAGTGTTGAGTTAAGCACAGGCTTATTTTTGCCCTGGCTGGCGTGTGTGTGTGTGTGTGTGTGTGTGTGTGTGTGTGTGTGTGTGTGTGTGTGTGTGTGTGTGTGTGTGTGTGTGTGTGTGTGTGTGTGTGTGTGTGTGTGTGTGTGTGTGTGTGTGTGTGTGTGCGTGTGTGTGTGTAAATGTTGGTTTGTATGTGTGTGTTTGTGTGTATGTGTGTGTGTGTGTGTGTATGTGTGTGTTTGTGTGTGTGTATGTGTTCCTCGTGTCGGGAACAGAACATGATGCAGCTGAAACTGGGGCTAATTTGGAGAGCTGTTTCCATTCCTTCCTCTGGCGCCCTGCGTTCTTCAGATCTGTCAACAGGGTGCGAGAACACCCCTCAGCCCCTCAGCTTCTTATCCTCTGAGTCAACAAATACACACACACACACTCACACACACACACACACACACACACACACACACACACACACACACACACACACACACACACACACACACACACACACACACGAAGAGACAGAATATTCTTTGTTTAGAACACACCACTATAGCGATGTTTCTCAATATGCTTACTACTGCGCTCCACACCCTCATGCTCCGAGTTCGTTCTCCGGAGACATTCTCTTGAGTACTTTCTTCAGTAACACTTTCATAGTCATAATATGTCATAAAAACTGACATAACTTGTCATAACCTGTCATAATATGGTCATAACACTGTCAGGACCTATATATTTACACCTGTTGTGACTTATATTGCGTTATTTTATGACTGGTTATGACACCTATATTAGCGTCTCAAAACCGACATTTATTATAAAAATTTGGGTTTTCCCAGCTAAGAAGTTTCCTTTTGTTAGAAAGGTTGTTAAATCCTTTGTTGTTGTTCTAATGAATTCTTTACAGTCATGTTTTTTTCCATCATATTTGAAATAACTTTATATACTTTATGACACTGTCATGAAGCATTGTGACCATCCTGTGTCACTTCACTTGGACTAAGAACATACACTTTTTGACACTGTCAAGAAACATTATGACCTTCATAATCATATAAGCCAGATAGGCCTATCACATACATGCCCTTATGTCAGTCATCAGTCACAAAGAGGGTGTCTTGTCCTGCTCTTAAAATCTGCTCCTGCATTCAACCCAGTCATCAGCCACAGAGCATTGGGAATAGCTGCATGTCTGACATCAATGTATGCGTAGTTACAATGATAATTTAACTACTATGATCAATTTCAGATAATGTTCTATAACATAAACATACTGTTGACAAGTAGGCTATGGCGTAATGGAATATTTTGTGGGTTTTGATACTCTTATGTTGGTGTCATTACCAGCCATAAAATAATGCAATATTTGTCACAACAGGTCAAAATATATGTGTCATGACAGTGATATGACCATATTATAACAGGTTATGACAAGTTATGTCAGCTGTTATAACGTATTATGACATGATTATAACCATGTCATAACGTGTAATGACGCTGGGTGTCAAGTAAAGTGTAAAGCGCCTTCTTAGGATGAGAGTGTGGACAGCGCATAAAATGTTACATTTGAGAAGCACTCTCACTGCATGCTACTTCATTACCTTTGACCAATACAGAAGAAACAAGAAAACTACACAAAGCTAATGCAAACATTTTACTTCGTAATTATTAGCTAGTTATACAATATGTGAATTGTATTATTCTAGGAAGCCAGCTAGTTTTATATGTAAAAAAAGGACCTTAGCTAATCGTTGCAACATTAGTTTAAGAATTCTTTGTGGGTAGCTACCAATTCTTTGTCAGTTAGCCTGCGATCTACACACACTACAGTAAATATTTTAGGCAGTTAAGAATGCCAAAATGAACACAGTATGTATTCATTAATGTACCAATTTAAAATATATATTGTAGTCAGGAAACAAAGTAGATGTGAGTGGGCAACTTTTCATTCCAAAGTCGGAGTTCATTTTCTCTCTCTTCAGCTTTAAACCAGCCATCATTGTTTTCAAGAAATTTGGAGTCGTTCAAGGAACCACACATGCGGAAGATTTCCGCTACTCTGCGTCTCACAGAGACATGGCGGTTGGAACCAAATATCTCAAATTTGGACTAATCAGACCAAAGGACAGACTAATGTCCAATGCTAATGTTTCTTGGCCCAAGAAAGTCTCTTATTATTATTGGTGTCCTTTAGTAGTGGTTTCTTTGCAGTAATTCAACCATGAATGCCTGATTCACACAGTCTCCTCTGAACAGTTGATGTTGAGATGTGTCTGTTACTTGAACTCTCTGAAGCATTTATTTGGGCTGCAATTTATGAGGCTGGTAACTCTAATGAACTTATTCTCTGCAGCAGAGGTAACTCTGGGTCTTCCTTTCCTGTGGCGGTCATCATGAGAGCCAGTTTCATCATAGCGCTTGATGGTTATTGCGACTGCACTTGAAGAAACTATCAAAGTTCTTGAAATGTTCTGAATTGACTGACCATGTCTTAAAGTATAATGAACTGTCGTTTCTCTTTGCTTATTTGAGCTGTTCTTGCCATAATATGGACTCGGTCTTTGACATAATAGGGCTATCTTCTGTATACCACCCCTACCTTGTCACGACACAACTGATTAGCTCAAATGCAATAAGAAGGAATTAAATTCCACAAATTCACTTTTAACAAGGCACACCTGTTAACTGAAATGCATTCCAGGTGACTACATCATGAAGCTGGTTGAGAGAATGCCAAGAGTGTGCAAAGCTGTCATCAAGGCAAAGGGTGGCCACTTTGAAGAATTTGAAATATTAAATATTTTTAGATTGGTTTAAAACTTTTTGGGTAACTACACAATTCCATATGTGTTATTTCACAGTTCTGACGTCTTCACTATTATTCTACAATGTAGAAAATAATAAAAATAAAGAAAAACCCTTGAGTAGGTGTGTCCAAAATGTTGACTGGTACTGTATATATATACTGTATATATGTATACATATATATATATATATATACAGTTGAAGTCGGAAGTTTACATACACTTTAGCCAAATACATTTAAACTCAGTTTTTCACAATTCCTGACATTTAATCCAAGTAAAACTTCCCTGTCTTTGGTCAGTTAGGATCACCACTTTATTTTAGGAATGTGAAATGTCAGAATAATAGTGGAGAAAATGATTTATTTCAGCTTTTATTTCTTTCATCACATTCCCAGTGGGTCAGAAGTTTACATACAGTCAATTCGTTTTTGGTAGCATTGCCTTTAAATTGTTTATCTTGGGTCAAACGTTTCGGGTAGCCTTCCACAAGCTTCCCACAATAAACTGGGTGAATTTTGGCCCATTCCTCCTGACAGAACTGGTGTAACTGAGTCAGGTTTGTAGGCCTCCTTGCTCGCACATGCTTTTTCAGTTCTGCCCACAAATTTTCTATAGGATTGAGGTCAGGGCTTTGTGATGGCCACTCCAATATCTTGACTTTGTTGTCCTTCAGCCATTTTGTTGCAACTTTGGAAGTATGCTTGGGGTCATTGTCCATTTGGAAGACCCATTTGTGACCAAGCTTTAACTCCCTGACTGATGTCTTGAAATTTTGCTTCAATATATCCACATAATATTACTCCCTCATGATGCCATCTATTTTGTGAAGTGAACCAATTTTCCTCCAAACATAACGATGGTCATTATGGCCAAACAGTTCTATTTTTATTTCATCAGACCAGAGGACATTTCTCCAAAAAGTACAATCTTTGTCCCCATGTGCAGTTGCAAACTGTAGTCTGGCTTTTTTTGGGCGGTTTTGGAGCAGTGGCTTCTTCCTTGCTGAGCGGCCTTTCAGGTTATGTCGATATAGGATGAGATTTTACTGTGGATATAGATACTTTTGTACCTGTTTCCTACAGCATCTTTACAAGGTCCTTTGCTGTTGTTCTGGGATTGATTTGCACTTTTCGCACCAAAGTACGTTCATCTCTAGGAGACAGAATGCGTCTCCTTCCTGAGTGGTATGACGGCTGTGTGGTCCCATGGTGTTTATACTTGCGTACTATTGTTTGTACAAATGAACGTGGTACCTTCAGGTGTTTGGAAATTGCTCCCAAGGATGAACCAGACTTGTGGAGGTATACAATATCTTTTGATTTACCCACGATATCAAGAAAAGAGGCACTGAGTTTGAAGGTAGGCCTTGAAATACATCCACATGTACACCTCCAATTGACTCAAATGATGTCAATTAGCCTATCAGAAGCTTCTAAATCCATGACATAATTTTCTGGAATTTTCCAAGCTGTTTAAAGGCACAGTCAACTTCATGTATGTAAACTTCTGACCCACTGGAATTGTGATACAGTGAATTGTAAATGAAATAATCTGTCTGTAAACAATTGTTGGAAAAATGACTTGTTTCATGCACAAAGAAGATGTCCTAAATTACTTGCCAAAACTATAGTGTGTTTCCTTGCTCTGAGGCTAGGAAACACTGTTACCACCGATAAATCCACTATAATTGAGAATTTCAATAAGCATTTCTCTACGGCTGGCCATGCTTTCCACCTGGCAACCCCTACCCCCGTCAACTGCCCGGCACCCTCCACAGCAACCCGCCAAAGCCCCCACCATTTCTCCTTCACCCAAACCCAGATAGCTGATGTTCTGAAAGAACTGCAAAATGTGGACCCATACAAATCAGCCGGGCTAGACAATATGGACCCTCTCTTTCTAAAATTATCTGCCGAAATTGTTGCAACCCCTATTACTAGCATGTTCAACCTCTCTTTCATTTCGTCTGAGATTCCCAAAGATTGGAAAGCTGCCACGGTCATCCACCTCTTCAAAGGGGGTGACACTCTAGACCCAAACTGCTACAGACCTATATCTATCCTACCCTGTCTTTCTAAGGTCTTCGAAAGCCAAGTTAACAAACAGATTACCGACCATTTTGAATATCACCGTACCTTCTCCACTATGCAATCTGGTTTCAGAGCTGGTCATGGGTGCACCTCAGCCATGCTCAAGGTCCTAAACGACATCATAACCGCCATCGATAAGAGACATTACTGTGCAGCCGTATTCAACGACCTGGCCAAGGCTTTCGACTCTGTCAATCACCACATTCTTATTGGCAGACTCGACAGCCTTGGTTTCTCAAATGATTGCCTCGCCTGGTTCACTAACTAATTCTCTGATAGAGTTCAGTGTGTCAAATCGGAGGGCCTGTTGTGCGGACCTCTGGCAGTCTCTATGGGTGTGCCACAGGGTTCAATTCTAACAGGGTTAAATTCAGGGTTAAATTCGTATACATCAATGATGTTGCTCTTGCTGTTGGTGATTCTCTGATCCACCTCTACGCAGACGACACCCTTCTGTATACTTCTGGCCCCTCTTTGGACACTGTGTTATCTAACCTCCAGACGAGCTTCAATGCCATACAACTCTCCTTCCGTGTCCTCCAACTGCTCTTAAACGCAGGTAAAACTAAATGCATGCTCTTTAACCGATCGCTGCCCGCACCTGCTCGCCCGTCCAGCATCACTACTCTGGACGGCTCTGACTTAGAATACGTGGACAACTACAAATACCTGGGTGTCTGGTTAGACTGTAAACTCTCCTTCCAGACTCACATTAAACATCTCCAATCCAAAATTAAATCTAGAATCGGCTTCCTATATCGAAACAAAGCATTCTTCACTCATGCTGCCAAACACACCCTCGTAAAACTGACCATCCTACCAATCCTGACTATAATTCTCAATTATAGTGGATTTATCTGTGGTGACAGAGTTTCCTATCCTCAGTGCAGTGGGCAGCTGGGAGGAGGTGCTCTTGATAATTGGTGTTTGCTCCGGAATCGACATTAGCCAATAGTCACTTGGATAGCAGCTAGTTAGCTGCAAGATTCAGGTGTAAATGTCCAGAACTTGCGGTAGAAATTCGGGGATATGGAGAGAAAATAGGTCCGGTATGCCCTGGTCTGAGTCGCGTTGTACAAAAACTGGCGATAGCTTTTCGAGCTATGGGATAGCTGATGACCGCCAACCGTGGTTAGCTGAATACTAACGTTAGCCAGTGAACTGGCTACCTTCTGGCTAACTTCTGGCTAGCTTCTGTTGTGGATTTCAAATTTGAGGTGAATAACACTTTTTTTCACAATTGGTGAGGCGGGTTGCAGGAGAGTGTTTTGAAGTTGAGTTTAAAAAATATATATATATAAATAGATATGGGAAGAAAATATGTAAATATATATATACACGGGACACGACAAGACGAGGACAAAGGACGTCTGACTGCTATGCCATCTTGGATGGAATAACCAGGTGGTAGCAGGCTAGTGATATTTAACAGATAGAAGCTGTTTTTCAGTCTCTCGGTATTAGCTATGATGTGCCTGTACTGACCTCGCCTTCTGGATGGTAGTGGGGTGAACAGGCCGTGGCTCAGGTGGCTGAGGTCCTTAATGATCTTCTTGGCCTTCCTGTGACACTGTGTGCTTTAGATGTCACCGGGTGCTGTAGGGCTCCCGAGTGGCGCAGCGGTCTAAGGCACGTAATCTCAGTGCAAGAGGGGTCACTACAGTCCCTGGTTTGAATGCATGCTGTATCACATCCAGTCGTGATTGGGAGTCCCATAGGGCGTCGCACAATTGGCCCAGCGTCGTCCGGGGTAGGCTGTCATTGTAAATAAGAATTTGTTCTTAACTGACTTGCCTGGTTAAAAAATGTTTCCAGAAGGGCAGGCAGTGTGCTCCCGGTGATGTGTTGGGCTGACCTCAACACCCTCTGGAGGGCCTGCGGTTGCCGTTGGTGCAGTTGCCATACCAGGCGGTGATACAGCCTGACAGGATGCTGTCAATGGTGCATCTGTAAAGTTTTTGTTGTTGTGTAAAAGTGTGTGTGTGTGTGTGTGTGTGTGTGTGTGTGTGTGTGTGTGTGTGTGTGTGTGTGTGTGTGTGTATTCATGAAGGCATGCTTTTTACAAGACTCTTCCATATATAATTAACACACACAGTCAGTGGGTCACAGCCTATTACAGTAACTTGTGGTTAATTCTCTCTGCCCTACAGGGAGAGAGAGGAGAGAAGAGGAGTGTGGATATGATCTGGCACACAACGCACCCCAACGATAACACAAACAATGCTATCGGTAACCATGACGACACACACACACGGGCGGAACTCCGCGCGAGACTGGAAAATCTGGAGAGACTTTTGAATGACTGATAACATGGAGATTAGGTGGAAGGTATGGGCTATCAGGTAGACCTTGGGAAAAACACATACCTTTTGCTACCTCAACAAATATAGTGTGTTTGAATGGGAAATATCAATAAAAGCTTGTCCGATTAAAATAAGTGTCACCGTAGTTTGAAACTGCACTAAAACGGCAAAACACAACTGATAATGAGACAACGTCATCCCCTATTGCTCATACTGAGAAGAGGTACATATTGTTGAAAAGACAGAAATCTCCCTGACATTTACTCTATCTGTCTTCTAATCTGAAATATCTGATGTGAGGCACTGACTGATCATAGTGGAGTGTGTGTGTGTGTGTGTGTGTGTGTGTGTGTGTGTGTGTGTGTGTGTGTGTGTGTGTGTGTGTGTGTGTGTGTGTGTGTGTGTGTGTGTGTGTGTGTGTGTGTGTGTGTGTGTGTGTGTGTGTGTCGGGGGGAGCCGAGTTGGAGGTCACATTGACCCTGATGGCAGGTTGACCTTGAGGTCACACACACAAATACGAATATGCGCAAACATATCCAATCAAAGTCAGAAGGACTGACGCACAAACAGACCAAACAGAGACAGAAGAGGGGAGGAGGAGAGAGGGTCAAGGCTGACGCAGGTGTCTGCAGACACTTTTGGTGGCCGTCCAAGTATGGATTGGATCACCACTACCACCATGGGACAAATAAGAAACAGAGGGGAGAGGGGAAGGGAGGGGAAGCAGGGAGAGCGAGAGACATACAAAGACAGGAAGGACCCAGGTAGGTAATAGGTAAGAGGATACCATTATTAAATGAGGTGAGATGATACCATTATTAAATGAGGTGAGATGATACCATTATTAAATAAGGTGAGATGATACCATTATTAAATGAGGTGAGAGGACATCATTATTAAATGAGGTGAGAGGACATCATTATTAAATGAGGTGAGAGGATACCATTACTAAATAAGGTGAGAGGATACCATTATTAAATGAGGTGAGAGGACATCATTATTAAATGAGGTGAGAGGATACCATTACTAAATGAGGTGAGAGGACACCATTATTAATTGAGGTGAGAGGACACCATTATTAAATGAGGTGAGAGGACACCATTGTTAATTGAGGTGAGAGGACACCATTATTAATTGAGGTGAGAGGACACCATTATTAAATGAGGTAAGAGGATACCATTATTAAATGAGGTGAGAGGATACCATTACTAAATGAGGTGAGAGGATACCATTATTAAATGAGGTGAGAGGATACCATTACTAAATGAGGTGAGAGGATACCATTATTAATTGAGGTGAGAGGACACCATTATTAAATGAGGTAAGAGGATACCATTATTAAATGAGGTGAGAGGATACCATTATTAAATGAGGTGAGAGGACACCATTGTTAATTGAGGTGAGAGGACACCATTATTAAATGAGGTGAGAGGACACCATTTTTAAATAAGGTAAGATGACACCATTATTAAATGAGGTGAGAGGACACCATTATTAAATGAGGTGAGAGGACACCATTATTAAATGAGGTGAGAGGATACCATTATTAAATGCTGTAAGAGGATACCATTATTAAATGAGGTGAGAGGACACCATTATTAAATAAGGTAAGATGACACCATTATTAAATGAGGTGAGAGGACACCATTATTAAATGTAGCGAGATGAGATGAGAAAGAGACCTGGAGGTGGAGAGGAGAGAGAGGCCTGGAGGGAGAGAGGAGAGAGAGACCTGGAGGTGGAGAGGAGAGGGAGAGCTGGAGGTGGAGAGAAGAGAGAGGAGGGAAAGAATGGACAGAGATACCAGAGAGGAGGAGTATGGAAAGGGAAGTTGGAGGAAAAGGAAGACGATAGAAGACAGGAGAGAAAGGAAGAAAAGTGTAGAAGGTGGTTTGTTTTATGGGGAGGCGGGGCTGGAGACTGATCAGGGGAGAGTGCACAGGGGTGGGGAGAGCATTAGGGAGGCTCGTTAGTATGGAAGTTATTGGTTCCTTTGGTCACAGCAGAGTGATAGTTTGATTGGGGAAGTATCATACCCGGTTCTTAGAAGATGGCATTTTATAGGTTTAGCATTAAACTTTGACCTTTTGTTACATCCTATGGAGTAGGAACCATAATCTGGGGACACGCAGAGAATCACACCACTACCTTTAGATATATGCTTGCTTTAGTGTGTGGCCATTACGGTCCCTGTGTGTGTCCATTGTATTACGTTTATGTGCCCTGTGTGTATCTATATATTAGATATTAAGGCTGGTGTATCCTGCTAGTATTATGTGACTATGAAGTCAAACAATCCATAACATTACATCATATTACATTTCAGTCATTTACCAGACGCTCTTATCCTGAGCAATTTACAACATGTGCATTAAAATACAGAGTAGGAAACGTCTACATAATATGAACAAGGAAGTATTACCTTCTCCAAAAGTAAACATATTGGTAGAGTAAGAGGCTAAGAGCTTTCATATAAATGCTGTGATCAAAGTTTACAGTAACACCGATGTAATGACACTCACACACACTAGGCTAAAGTCCCGGCATGTAATGAAATGTAATGTAATATAATAGGGCTGGTCTCCTGCTAGGCTTATCTGCTCTGAGGACAGATGCACCAACACTCTTATATAACCCTGGCCTGATGCTGCCCAGTGTGGCCTCAGAAGACAGAACAGACATTGGACAGAACCGAACAGGACAGACCATAACATACCAGGACAGACCAGACCAGGACATGCCATGACAGACCAGATGAGGACAGACCAGGACAAGACAGACTAGAACATACCAGACAAGGACAGACCAGGACAGACCAGGAAAGACCAGACCAGGACAGACCAGACCAGGACAGACCAGACCAGACCAGGACAGACAAGGACAAAACATTGTGGATGGGCGTAAGCGTCTGCCTCTATTTCCAAAGGTTTCAAGTTAGAATTCAGCGATAGAAAGTTGATTTAGAGATTTTTTGTTTTAAGTCTATACCAAACCTAATTTGGAGGTAATGCCTAACCTTAAGATATCGTATTTTAAGAACATACAGCTGGCGGGTTATACACTCTATCGGCAGGACAGAACAGCAGCCTCTGATAAGACACGGGGCAGGGGCCTGTGCATTTATGTAAACAACAGCTGGTGCACAATATCTAAGGAAGTCTCAAGGTTTTGCTCACCTGGGGTAGAGTATCTCATGATAAGCTGTAGACCACACTCTCTACCTACAGAGTTTTCATCTGTGTTTTTCATAGCTGTATACTTGACACTCAGACCGAGGCTGGCACTAAAATTGCACTCAATGAGCTGTATTCTGCCATAAGCAAACAGGAAAACGATCATCCAGAGGCGGCACTCCCAGTGGCCGAGGACTTTAATGCAGGGAAACTTAAATCAGCATTACCTTGTTTCTATCAGCATGTTAAATGTGCAACCAGAGTGAGAAAAATTCTAGACCACCTTTACTCCACACACAGAGACACATACAAAGCTCTCCCTCCCCCTCAATTTGGCAAATCTGACCATAATTCTATCCTCCTGAGTCCTGCTTACAAGCAAAAATTAAAACAGGAAGAACCAGTGACACGGTCTATAAAAAAGTGGTCAGATGAAGCAGATGCTAAACTACAGGACTGTTTTGCTAGCACAGACTGGAATATCTTCCGGGATTCTTCCAATAGCCTTGAGGAGTACATCACATCAGTCACTGGCTTTATCAATAAGTGCATCGAGGACGTCTACCCAGAGTGACTGTACGTACATACCCCAACCAGAAGCCATGGATTACAGGCAACATTCGCACTAAGCTAAAGGAAAGAACTGCCGCTTTCAATGAGAGTGACTCTAACCCAGAAGCTTATAAGAAATCTTGCTATCACTCCGACGAACCATCAAACAGGCAAAGCGCCAATACAGGACTAAGATCAAATCGTACTACACCAGCTCCAACACTCGTCAGATGTGGCAGGGCTGACAAACTATTACAGACTACAAAGGGAAGCACAGCCGAGAGCTGCCCAGTGACACGAGCCTGCCAAACGAGCTAAATAACTTCTATGCTCGCTTCGAGGCAAGCAACACTGAAACACGCATGAGAGCATCAGCTGTTCCGGACGACCATTTGATCACGCTCTCCGCAGACGATGTGAGTAAGTCCTTTAAACAGGTCAACATTCACAAGGCCGCTTGGCCAGACAGATTACCAGGACATGTACTCCGAGCATACGCTGACCAACTGGCAAGTGTCTTCACTGACATTTTCAACCTCTCCCTGTCTGTGCCTGTAATACCAACATGTTTCAAGCAGACCACCATAGTCCCTGTGCCCAAGAACACAAAGGTAACCTGCCCAAATGACTACCGACCCGAAGCACTGAAGTTTGTAGCAATTAAATGCTTTTAAAGGCTGGTCATGGCTCACATCAACACCATTATCCCAGAAACCCTAGACCCATTCCAATTTGCGTACCGCACCAACAGATCCACAGATGATGCAGTCTCTATTGCACTCTACAATGCCCTTTCACAACAGGACAAAAGGAAGACCTATGTGAGAATGCTATTCATTGACTACAGCTCAGCGTTCAACACCATAGTGCCCTCAAACTCATCACTAAGCTAAGAACCTTGGGACTAAACACCTCCCTCTGCAACTGGATCCTGGACTTCCTGACGGGCTGCCCCCAGGTGGTAAGGGTAGGTAACAACACATCTGCCATGCTGATCCTCAACACGGGGGCCCCTCAGGGTTGCGTACTCAGTCCCCTCCTGTACTCCCTGTTCACTCATGACTGCATGGCCATGCACGACTCCAACACCATCATTAAGTTTGCTGATGACAAAATAGTGGTAGGCCTGATCACCAACAACGATGAGACAGCCTATAGGGAGGAAGTCAGAGGCCTGACTGTGTGGGGCAAGGACACCAACCTTTCCTTCAACGTGATCAAGACAAAGGAGATGATTGTGGACTACAGGAAAAGGAGGGACGAGCATGCCCTCATTCTCATCGATGGGGCTGTAGTGGATCAGGTTGAGAGCTTCAAGTTCCTTGGCGTCCACATCACCAACAAACTAACATGGTCCAAGCACACCAAGACAGTCGTGAAGAGGGCACAACAAAACCTATTCCCCCTTGGGTGACTGAAAAGATTTGGCATGGGTCCTCATATCCTCTAAATGTTTTACAGCTGCACCATCGAGAACATCCTGATAGGTTGCCTCACTGCCTGGTATGGCAACTGCTCGGCCTCCGACCGCAAGGCACTACAGAGGGTAGTGCGTACAGCCCAGTACATCACCCAGGCCAAGCTTCTTGCCATCCAGGACCTCTATACCAGGCGGTCAGAGGAAGGCCCTAAAAATTGTCAAAGACTCCAGCTACCCTAATCATATACTGTTCTCTCTGCTACCACACTGCCAATGGTACCGGAGCGCCAAGTCTAGGTCCAAGAGGCTCCTAAATAGCTTCTAGCCCCTAGCCATAAGACTCCTGAACAGCTAATCAAATGGCTGCCCAGACTATTTGCATGAGGTTGTAAGTAACAAGAAAATTTCCAAGGACATAGACATATCTGATATTGGCAGAAAGCTTAAATTCTTGTTAATCTAACTGCACTGTCCAATTTACAGTAGCTATTACGGTGAAAGAATACCATACTATTGTTTCAGGAGAGTGCACAATTTTGAACATGAACAGTTATTAATTAACAAATTAGGTACATGTGGGCAGTCTTGATACAAAATTTTGAACAGAAATGCAATTGTACATTGGATCAGTCTAAGACTTTGCACATACACTGCTGCCATCTAGTGACCAAAATCTAAATTGCACCTAGGCTGGAATAATACATTATGGCTTTTCTCTTCCATTTCAAAGATGATGGTACAAAAAAAATACAAAAGAACAGTTGTTTTTTCTTTGTATTATTTTTCACCAGATCTATTGTGTTAAATTCTCCTACATTCCTTTCACATTTCCACAAACCTCAAATTGTTTCCTTTTAAATGGTACCAAGAATATGCATATCCTTGCTTCAGGGCCTGAGATACAGGCAGTTAGATTTGGGTATGTCATTTTAGGCAAAAAATTTAAAAAAAGGGGCGGATCCTTAAAAGGTTTTAAGGGCTTGTAAGTAAGAATTTCACTGTAAGATTTACACCTGTATTTGGCGCATGTGACAAAAATTATTTGATTAAATTTGATTTAATGTCCAAAGTTAACACTAACCTTAAAAATGTGGAATTCATGTCTAAACTTAACCTTTAACTTTGAAATTTGACGTTTGCAACAGCTTCGACATTTGACGTTTGAGAAACGTATATGAACATCTAATTCTGACATGAGACTGTGAGAGCTAGTTGTATAGTTTATAGTATATTTCAGCCACAATAGAATGGGAGACAAAAGTGGAAATTGAGTCGCTATAGCTCGATGTTCAAATTATCATGGAAGAATAACTGATTTTGGGGACAGTTCTTCCAGTGCTATGTAACCTCTGTAGAGTATACCCAATATGGTAGTACTTCATGAACTACATTTGTATATTTCACAAACTCTGACTTGTTTGTGAACTGTGGGACAGACGGGTTCAGAACAGAGTGTCCGAGCTTGAGTACTTTATGACTGTATGCACGTGTTTATTCAGGATTGCATGTGCGTGTCTGAGAAAGGATTTAGCCAGTATTGTATTTGCATTGAGAAAAAAAATACATTTTCAACATGTAAGTACACAACTGCCATATTTGTGTATTACTCCAGAGTTACTTGAGCATCACTTTCTGCAGTTGATTGACAGGTGAGCATTAGATCAGTGTCCCAGTGAGCAGTGTCCCAGTGAGCAGTGTCCCAGTGAACAGTGTCCCAGTGAGCAGTGTCCCAATGAACAGTGTCCCAGTGAGCAGTGTCCCAGTGAGCAGTGTCCCAGTGAACAGTGTCCCAGTGAGCAGTGTCCCAGTGAGCAGTGTCCCAGTGACGTTGGAGTGCTATTTGGGCATCGATCCAGCATTAGTGCTGTTGTGTGTGTGGTCCGTGGTTATGTCTCCGCTCTCTCCCCCCGTTTCTACTGATAGTGATCAGAGGAAATCTTTATGAGTTCCGTTTTAGCTCAACAGTCATGCCACACACACACACGTACACACACAGATCAGATACACACACACACACACACACACACACACACACATACACACACACACACACACACACACACACAACATTCAACTGGCCAGTGTGTCCTGTGTCAAACAGAGGAAGCTGATGATTAGTACCCTGAGGAACAAAGAGGACCAGAGGAGGGGGAGGAGGTTGGGAAACAGAGAGGCACAGAGGAGGGGGAGGAGGGAGGGAGGGGGACAGAGAGGCACAGAGGAGGGGGAGGAGGGAGGGGAATAGAGAGGCACAGAGGAGGGAGGGGGACAGAGAGGCAGAGAGGAGAGAGGGGAACAGAGAGGCACACAGGAGGGGGAGGAGGGAGGGGGAAAGGAATACAGGAAGAGATTATCAACACTATGGATTGGCCAATCGGAAGCTTTCAGTATCCTGCCGCTCCACTGGGCTGGGAGGGAGGGGGAATGGGGGGAGAGAGGGAGGAAGAGGGAGAGAGGGGGAATGGGGGGAGAGAGGGAGGAAGAGGGAGAGAGAGAGGGAATAGATAGAGATAAAAAGAGAGAATGAGGGGGATGGAGAGAAACCAAAATAGGATGAGGGATGTAAAGAATTGCTTTCCGACTTCTCTGGCCCACAGAGAGTGAGAGTGGCGCTACAGAAAGGGAAAGTAGTATGATTATTGACACAGGATGTGGAGGTCCGGACAACAGGAAGATGACTCTGCCGTCTAATAAACCCAACCCAACCTACAACCCTTTTGACGCTGCTAAGAGCCAGGATGACCCATACATGGCCTATTACCAATGGTTTGGCTTTTCTTGGCTTGTGTGTGTGTGTGTGTGTGTGTGTGTGTGTGTGTGTGTGTGTGTGTGTGTGTGTGTGTGTGTGTGTGTGTGTGTGTGTGTGTGTTTGAGTTGGTGGGGCAATTACGTTAAGCCTGCTCCATAACGTAATTGCCCCACCAATTCTCTTATTGTGTATTATCTGATTGTGTGTGGGTGTTCTCTTCTACTTTCTTTTCACTATCTCTCCTGTCTTTCTGTTTTATGTCTATCAGCCCACAGTGTGAACTGTTGATGTGCTCTGGTATGCCTATATGCCTACTTATTCATAGTCAGATAAGTCAACCTGGCCACAGCCACAGCACAGCATAGACTTGTGCTTTGGATTAGAATGGGAGGAGGAACGGTGTGTTTGTGTAATTGTTCATCATACTTCAACGCCTATCTACCACAGACAAAAACACACTCCCAGACCAAAACACACAAACACACAGAAATGCATGGATATGCACACACACACGCACCCGCACACACACACACACACACACACACACACACACACACACACACACACACACACACAGACACGCACACGCACACACACACACACAGACACACACACACAGACACACAGACAGACAGACAGACAGACAGACAGACAGACAGACAGACAGACAGACAGACAGACAGACAGACAGACAGACAGACAGACAGACAGACAGACAGACAGACAGACAGACACAACTTCACACACAGTCACACTCCAGCTGTCAGCCAACCCTGGTTCCAATGAGCAAGTGGGTTAAAAAACAAATGACGTGCTTAGCCTTTTAGTATGTTCTGGACAATGTTTTTCCTGTGGCAGGAATGCGGACAGGAATGTGTTTTGCTCCGGTAGTGCTTCGCTTCTACAAAAAAAGACAGCGAAAGAGAGAGAGAGAAAGTGAAACAGTGAGCGAGAGAACCAAAACATTTATGAAAAATATAGAGAAAGTGCATAACAGAAAGCAGAGAGCCTAAAGGAGGAGAGGACTAAAACATAGCTCCATTAGTCTTGTGTGTAAACCACTGGGCCGTAGTCAAACCCACAGACCACTGGGCCGTAGTCAAACCCACAGACCACTGGGCCGTAGTCAAACCCACAGACCACTGGGCCGTAGTCAAACCCACAGACCACTGGGACGTAGTCAAACCCACAGACCACTGGGACGTAGTCAAACCCACAGACCACTGGGCCGTAGTCAAACCCACAGACCACTGGGCCGTCGTCAAACCCACAGACCACTGGGCCGTAGTCAAACCCACAGACCACTGGGCCGTAGTCAAACCCACAGAGCACTGGGCCGTAGTCAAACCCACAGACCACTGGGCCGTAGTCAAACCCAAAGACCACTGGGCCGAAGTCAAACCCACAGACCACTGGGCCGTAGTCAAACCCACAGACCACTGGGCCGTAGTCAAACCCACAGACCACTGGGCCGTAGTCAAACCCACAGACTACTGGGCCGTAGTCAAACCCACAGACCACTGGGCCGTAGTCAAACCCACAGACCACTGGGCCGTTGTCAAACCCACAGACCACTGGGCCGTAGTCAAACCCACAGACCACTGGGCCGTAGTCAAACCCACAGATCACTGGGCCGTAGTCAAACCCACAGACCACTGGGCCGTAGTCAAACACACAGATCGCTTAGTACTGCAGGAGAGGGTTCTGAGAACTTATCTTGATATATCTGCATCTAATCTGTGTGTGTGTGTGTGTGTGTGTGTGTGTGTGTGTGTGTGTGTGTGTGTGTGTGTGTGTGTGTGTGTGTGTGTGTGTGTGTGTGTGTGTGTGTGTGCGTGCCTGTGCGTTGGTTACAGATCCCAGTATGTGCTGTAGGCCCATCCCTCACCCAGGGGCCCAGTGACAGATGAGGTCTGTGGACCCGGGCTCTCTGTCTGGATCTACAAACAGGGACAGAGAGATAGATGAATGGAGGACAAATGGAGGAAGGAGGCAGGGGTGAGGGAGGAGAAAGTAGGAGAAAGTGAGATGGAACCAGGGAGGAGGGGGTATTAGAGGGAGGAGAGGTAGAGATATCGGAGGACAATCTTTATTGCTATCCATCATTGCTCCGCCAATTCATCAAGTCATGTTGTGGGAGACCAACGGAGAGTTTCCCGACCAGGGAGGTGTCTGGTGTCTGTGTGTTTATGAGAGGGGATGGGGGATGGGGGGGGGGGGGGGGGGGGGGGATGGGCGTGCCATATGTAGCTTCATAAACTGACTGGTTTGAGCCCTAAATGCTGATTGGCTGAAAGCTGTGGTATTTCAGACCGTATACCATGAGCATGAAAAAAAGTTTATTTTTACTGCTCTAATTACGTTGGTAACCAGTTTATAATAGCAATAAGGCACCTCTGGGGGTTTGTGATATATGGCCAATATACCACAGCTAAGGGCTGTTCTTAGGCACGACACAACGCAGGCCGTATTGCTTAAGTATGACTGGCTGTCCATGTAAAGTTAATGTGTGTGCGTGTGTGTGTGCTTGCATTCGTGCGCGTTTGTGCGTACATACTCAAACAATCCCTTCCCTTTTTCAGAAGTAAAGGAAGAGAGGATGTCAATATAATGTTTATTATGAGATAACATGATGAATGTTCTAACTATAAGGAGCAAAGGCTGCACTATATCAAACAGTGAGCATGAGCTGAGACCAAGCTGGACAGCTTTATACTGTATTGTTGAACAAAGCAATCTACCTGGAATGCCCTTAAAGGGAAAGGCCTAACTTTTGTTTTGGGTGTTATTTTGGTGTGTCTGCCTTTGTTATGGCCCCACTGTCTTCCTATTGGAAGGTCTCCTGAGGGAAGACTGTGTGCTGTTCCTGACGAGAGTCTGCCTAATTATTTATTTATCTCCACCCTTCCCCCCTCTGGCCTCCATCGCTCATATAATGGAGCACTAATACCCAAAGAGACCCCCACCACCCTCTCCGCTCCTCCTCTGCCTCCCCTCTACCTCCATCCTCCCCGCCTCTATAATCAATGTCTATCTTTGTCTGGAGTCTGTCTGTTCGGCTCCCTCTCTCACAACAAAACACAACTTGCAGGCAGGCGCCAACTCACATGCACACATGGCCCAGCTCCTCTCCCTTATGTCAAAATTATACTCCATATTATACAACAATCCCCCATACCTCTACCGCTCTCTCTCTCTCTCTCTCTCTCTCTCTCTCTCTCTCTCTCTCTCTCTCTCTCTCTCTCTCTCTCTCTCTCTGTCTCACTCTATCTCTCTGTCTCTCTCTCTCTCTCTGTCTCTCTCTCTCGCTCTCTCTCTCTCTCTCTCTCTCTGTCTCTCTCTCTGTCTCACTCTCTCTCTCCCTCTCTCTCTCACTGTCTCACTCTATCTCTGTCTCGCTCTCTCTGTCTTTCTCTCAACCTAAAGGAAGTCACAGCTATGACATGGTAACATGGTCTATATGGTAACATGGTCTAAATGGTAACATGGTGTATATGGTAACATGGTCTATATGGCAACATGGTGTATATGGTAACATGGTCTATATGGTAATGTGGTCTATATGGTAACATGGTGTATATGGTAACATGGTCTATATGGTAACATGGTCTATATGGCAACATGGTGTATATGGTAACATGGTGTATATGGTAACATGGTCTATATGGTAACATGGTCTATATGGTAACATGGTGTATATGGTAACATGGTCTATATGGTAACATGGTCTATATGGTAACATGGTCTATATGGTAACATGGTGTATATGGTAACGTGGTCTATATGGTAACATGGTCTAAATGGTAACATGGTGTATACGGTAACATGGTCTATATGGCAACATGGTGTATATGGTAACATGGTGTATATGGTAACATGGTCTATATGGTAACGTGGTCTACATGGTAACATGGTCTATATGGCAACATGGTGTATATGGTAACATGGTCTATATGGCAACATGGTGTATATGGTAACATGGTCTATATGGTAACATGGTGTATATGGTAACATGGTTGATATGGTAACATGGTGTATATGGTAACATGGTCTATATGGTAACATGGTGTATATGGTAACATGGTTGATATGGTAACATGGTTGATATGGTAACATGGTGTATATGGTAACATGGTAACATGGTCTATATGGTAACATGGTGTATGGTAACATGGTGTATATGGTAACATGGTCTTTATGGTAAAATGGTGTATGGTAACATGGTGTATATGGTAACATGGTGTATGGTAACACGGTGTATATGGTAACATGATGTATATGGTAACATGGTCTATATGGTAACATGGTGTATGGTAACATGGTGTATATGGTAACATGGTCTATATGGTAACATGGTGTATATGGTAACATGGTTGATATGGTACATGGTTGATATGGTAACATGGTCTATATGGTAACATGGTGTATATGGTAACATGGTCTATATGGTAACATGGTGTATATGGTAACATGGTGTATATGGTAACATGGTCTATATGGTAACATGGTGTATGGTAACATGGTGTATATGGTAACATGGTCTATATGGTAACATGGTGTATATGGTAACATGGTCTATATGGTAACATGGTGTATATGGTAACATGGTCTATATGGTAACATGGTGTATATGGTAACATGGTTGATATGGTAAAATGGTTGATATGGTAACATGGTGTATATGGTAACATGGTTTATATGGTAACATGGTGTATGGTAACATGGTGTATATGGTAACATGGTCTATATGGTAACATGGTTGATATGGTAACATGGTGTATATGGTAACATGGTCTATATGGTAACATGGTCTATATGGTAACATGGTCTATATGGTAACATGGTGTATGGTAACATGGTGTATATGGGTAACATGGTCTAAATGGTAACATGGTCTATATGGTAACATGGGGTATATGGTAACATGGTCTAAATGGTAACATGGTCTAAATGGTAACATGGTCTATATGGTAACATGGTGTATATGGTAACATGGTCTATATGGTAACATGGTCTAAATGGTAACATGGTCTATATGGTAACATGGCGTACATGGTAACATGGTGTACATGGTAACATGGAGTATATTGTAACATGGTCTAAATGGTAACATGGTCTATATGGTAACATGGCGTACAAGGTAACATGGTGTACATGGTAACATGGTGTACATGGTAACATGGTGTATATGACTTCCAGCTCTCACAGTCTCACGTCAGAATTAGACGTTCATCCATGTTTCACCAACATCAAATTTGAAGTTTAAGTTCTGGTATTAATTCAATTTTCACCTAAAATGACATATCCAAATCTAACTGCCTGTAGCTCAGGCATTGAAGCAAGGATATGCATATTCTTTGAAAGGAAACACTTTGAAGTTTGTGGAAATGTGAAATGAATGTTGGAGAATATAATACATTATATCTTGTAAAAGAAAATACAAATAGAAAACCAACCGTTTTGGATTTTTTTTTATACCATCATCTTTGAAATGCAAGAGAAAGGCCATAATGTATTATTCCAGCCCAGGCGCAATTTAGATTTTGGCCACTAGATGGCAGCAGTGTATGTACAAAGTTTTAGACTGATCCAATGAACCATTTTATTTACGTTCATAATTTTGTATCAAGAGTGCCTAATTGGTTTAATAATAACTTGAAGTTTATAACTGTGCACTCTCCTCAAACAATAGCATGATATTACTTCACTGTAATAGCTACTGTAAATTGGACAGTGCAGTTAGATTAACAAGAACTTAAGCTTTCTGCCAATATCAGATATGTCTATGTCCTGGGAAATGTTCTTGTTACTTACAACAGTCTACGTTAGCTCAACCGTCCCGTGGGGGACCCAACAATCCTGAAGAAAAACTATCCAAAACAACTTTCTATCGCTTGATTCAAACTTGCAACCTTGGAATCAGAGGTAGTACTTTACCTCCATCCCCACCAAAACCGAAACCTACTAACCCACTGTTGCCCCTAGTTGCCCCTTGCAACCAGTTTCCACGTAATTTCCCGACGTCCTCAGATATGAATAGACGTTGAATACTGACTTGTATTACGGGTGACCTGGTTGGTATATGTCTCCGTTCAGCTCTCATGCATCACACACTGACTGAGAGCGATAAGCATGAGCTCCAGGGAATAGATCATGGAGAGATGGAGAAAACAGAGAGAAATAGAGGAGGAACTCTAGTACACTTGATTTCTCTCTCCCTCCTTTTTCCCCTACCTCTTCCTCTCTCTTTCCCTGTCTCTGACTCTCTCTCGCCCTCTCGCCCTCTCTCTCTGTCTCTGTCATATCCCCTCTCTGTCTCTCTCACTTAGTCTGACTGCCTTTTCTTGGGAGATTCCGAGATATTCCACAAGATTCCCAGAGATCTGACAGGAAAGAATGCAAATATGGAAATGAAGGAATTCTTTGACCATATTTGTACATTTGCTGCTTGACCAAACATCAAGGGAAAACATTGTCACAAACACACAAACATGAGCATGCTGTGACAAATACATAGACATACCCTAAAAAGTACCCAAACCAAACAAAACACTCACACACTGTGTGCTACCCTCTGAAACTGATCTTTTTCTCACTTCAAACACCTATTCAAATGTCACTTCCTATCTGTATGAACTCACTTTGTTTGATAACAACTGAGAGATCCATTCTCACACAACACACACTCACTCACTCACACACACAGAACGCACTTCCTCATGTGTCACTGTTTCACAATGTTGCGTAATCGTGTCATTCGAGAATATAGTAAACAAACCGAACTTCTTCTTTCCATTGAAGCTTATTAACCTAAAACAAAATCTTTCTCTCTTTCTTATTTCTTTGTATCTCTCTCTCTCTCTCTCTCTCTCTCTCTCTCTCTCTCGCTCTCTCTCTATTCAATTCAATTCAAGGGGCTGTATTGGCATGGGAAACATATGTTAACATTGCCAAAGCAAGTGAGGTAGACAATATACAAAAGTGAAATAAACTATAAAAAGGAACAGTAAATATTACACTCACAGAAGTTCCAAAATAATAAAGACATTACAAATGTTATATTATGTATATATACAGTGTTGTAATGATGTACAAATTGTTAATGTACGAAAGGGAAATGAAAGATTTCTCACTTCTCTTTCTTTCTCTTTCTCTCTCTTTCTATTTCTCACTTCTCTCTCTCTCTCTCTTCTCTCTCTCTCTTCTCTCTCTCTTCTCTCTCTCTCTCTTTCTATTTCTCACTTCTCTCTCTCTCTTCTCTCTCTCTCTCTTCTCTCTCTTTCTCTTTCTTCTCTCTCTTCTCTCTCTCTTTCTATTTCTCCCTCTTCTCTCTCCCTCTCTCTCTCTCGCTTGCTCTCTCTCTCGCAGACCTTTCTCTGGGGTATAATATAATAAACTATATTGTATTGTGTTTCCTATCGCAAACTAGCAATCTAACGGCACTCATGCGTTATCAAACATGGTGTCTGAGTCCTACTTTTTACTGTTGCACCCACACACACACACACACACACACACACACACACACACACACACACACACACACACACACACACACACACACACACACACACACACACACACACACACACACACACACACACACACACACACACACACACACACACACACACACACACACACGCCTTGGCCCTCCATTGTTTTAGATGCTTGATATAGTTATCTTGTTTATGAACAAGAAGAGAGAGCAACAGGGCTGAAAGGAAGAGATGGGCAGTAAAAAAACGCTGTAATGAATCATAAACACACACACACACGCACACACACACACACAAACTCACACACACACACACACACATGTTCCAGTGGTTCTGAGAAGAGCCTTGGAATGGGAGTCGGAACTGTGTCTGTCTGAAGGTGAACAAACAGGGAAGAGGGACTTATATAAAATGTCCCAGAAGGGCATTCCACAGGCTTGTCTGAACACAAGAGTGAGGGGCAAGAAGGAAAATATATGAGGAAATAAACAGAGAGAGAAAGGGAGAGTGTAGTAATGAATGCATGGCAAGTAGGGCTGCAGGTAGCCTAGTGGTTAAGCGCTTTTGCCCAGTAACCGAAAGGTTGTTGGTTTGAATCCCTGAGCTGACTAGGTGAAAAAATCTGTTGATGTACCCTTGAGCAAGGCACTTAACTCTTGTTGCTCTGGATAAGATTTTCTGCTAAATGACTAACATGTAAACGTGAAGTTATTGAGAAAGAAATAGATTCCTGCCAGATCTCCCTATGATGCTGTGTTTCTTGTAAGTGGGGTTTGATTTCATAACAACAACCAATTTATGACTTTATAAAGTGTTTCCCAGACACCAAGCCCTGTGATTCCTGAGAAATGAGTCAATATGTCCCATCTGTGTGTGTGTGTTTTGGTCAGCCTGTATTTCATCTCAAGACATTCCCAGCTGTTTTTCCAGGTAGGGTTCTCATGCTACTCACGGCCGGGCACATTGACTGTGGCCCCGCCCACACCTGGCCACCAACTGAATGGAGCTCACCTCAGCCACACCCCTTCCCACCTCTGATCAGAGAGAGAAGAACAACAAAGACAGGACAGGAAAACAACTGATGGGGGAGAGAGAAGAAGAGAAGAGAGAGAGAGATGGGGGACAGGGAGAGAGAAAGAAATAAGGAGGAAGAAGACGAGAGAAGGAGAGAGATAGTGAGGGAAAGGAGGAGCGGCAAGATGGAATGAAAAGGGAGAGTGCGAGGAAGAGAGGGAGTGTGAGGGATGCAATGAGCTCATGCTCTGTCTCCCGACCCAGCCCACCAAGAGTGACTCATCCCTGGCAGGTGTGTGTGTGTGTGTGTGTGTGTGTGTGTGTGTGTGTGTGTGTGTGTGTGTGTGTGTGTGTGTCTGTCTGTCTGTCTGTCTGTCTGTCTGTCTGTCTGTCTGTCTGTCTGTCTGTCTGTCTGTCTGTCTGTCTGTCTGTCTGTCTGTCTGTCTGTCTGTCTGTCTGTCTGTCTGTCTGTCTGTCTGTCTGTGTGTGTGTGTGTGTTAAGGAAAATAGGATTTTGAATGGGACTGAATTGTGTGTCCCCACAAGGTTAGCTGTACAAGACTGTGGGTGTGTGTGTGTGCGTGTGTGTGCGTGCGTGTGTGTGTTTACATCTGCTGTATGTCAGGTCTGGGCGTGTCTAAAACCCAACAGATAGAGAGCATGTTTCCTCAAGCACATCATTTCACCAGAACTTACAGAGAGGATCTCAACAACAGGCTAGTTAGTTCCAACACTGTCTGCCTGGTGTTTTAATCAACCTAACACAGTCATGAAGCAAGACGGAGATCAAAGTGATCTCCCCGATGAAAGGGAGAAAAGCCAGTAAGGAAAGGGAAAAAATAGGAGACATGATAAAGATGGAGGACAGGGGAAACTGATGAAAGAGATGGACAGTAGAAAGAACCAAAGAAAAAAGAGTAGAGAGAGAGATGTTTCCTGTTACTCCTGGCCCTGTTCTCATTTCAAGAGCCAAAACACGACGTCCCACACTACCACAACCCTGTTCTGTCCTGTCCTGTTCTGCTGGAGTTATAACTACGACTCCCAGACATCCTGCCCCTAGCCCTGCTCCTTACCCCCTTGCCTCCTACTCCTCCTCCCCTCCCTCAGCAACAGGACAACACCCCTGGACCCTACTCAATGAGTGTGTGTGTGGTTGTGTGTGTGTTTATGCGTGTATGTGTGTGGGGGTATTCATGGTGGTGAGTAGCAATGAGCTGTAGGAGTATACTGTAAGTATGTGTGTGGTGGTGAGTGTTAACGAGGCGTGTATTTATGTGTGTGTAGTGTATGTTTGTGTTTGAGGTACATGGTGGTGAGTGTTAACGAGGCGTGTATTTATGTGTGTGTGTGTAGTGTATGTTCGTGTTTGAGGTACATGGTGATGAGTGTTAACGAGGCGTGTATTTATGTGTGTGTGTAGTGTATGTTCATGTTTGAGGTACATGGTGATGAGTGTTAACGAGGCGTGTATTTATGTGTGTGTGTAGTGTATGTTCATGTTTGAGGTACATGGTGATGAGTGTTAACAAGGCGTGTATTTATGTGTGTGTGTAGTGTATGTTCATGTTTGAGGTACATGGTGATGAGTGTTAACGAGGCGTGTATTTATGTGTGTGTAGTGTATGTTTGTGTTTGAGGTACATGGTGGTGAGTGTTAACGAGGTGTGTATTTATGTGTGTGTAGTGTATGTTTGTGTTTGAGGTACATGGTGGTGAGTGTTAACGAGGCGTGTATTTATGTGTGTGTAGTGTATGTTTGTGTTTGAGGTACATGGTAGTGAGTGTTAACGAGGTGTGTATTTATGTGTGTGTAGTGTATGTTTGTGTTTGAGGTACATGGTGGTGAGTGTTAACGAGGCGTGTATTTATGTGTGTGTAGTGTATGTTTGTGTTTGAGGTACATGGTGGTGAGTGTTAACGAGGTGTGTATTTATGTGTGTGTAGTGTATGTTTGTGTTTGAGGTACATGGTGGTGAGTGTTAACGAGGTGTGTATTTATGTGTGTGTGTAGTGTATGTTTGTGTTTGAGGTACATGCTGGTGAGTGTTAACGAGGTGTGTATTTATGTGTGTGTAGTGTATGTTCGTGTTTGAGGTACATGGTGATGAGTGTTAACGAGGTGTGTATTTATGTGTGTGTAGTGTATGTTCGTGTTTGAGGTACATGGTGGTGAGTGTTAACGAGGTGTGTATTTATGTGTGTGTGTAGTGTATGTTCGTGTTTGAGGTACATGCTGGTGAGTGTTAACGAGGTGTGTATTTATGTGTGTGTAGTGTATGTTTGTGTTTGAGGTACATGGTGGTGAGTGTTAACGAGGTGTGTATTTATGTGTGTGTGTAGTGTATGTTTGTGTTTGAGGTACATGCTGGTGAGTGTTAACGAGGTGTGTATTTATGTGTGTGTAGTGTATGTTCGTGTTTGAGGTACATGGTGGTGAGTGTTAACGAGGTGTGTATTTATGTGTGTGTGTAGTGTATGTTTGTGTTTGAGGTACATGGTGGTGAGTGTTAACGAGGTGTGTATTTATGTGTGTGTGTAGTGTATGTTCGTGTTTGAGGTACATGGTGATGAGGCAGGTTTCCTCCTCTAATTCCTTTTTCTTCCTCATGCTTTTGTCAAAGTGGCAGTAATGGATCTGGGACGATGCCAATGGACCATGACTGGCCACATGGACTATAGGGGTGGAGAGGAGAGAGAGAGGGAGAGGGCAGGGAGAGAGGGAGGAAGAGGGAGGACAGAAGGGAGAAGAGAAGAGAGAGGGGAGAGGAAAGAGAGGACAGTGGAGAGGGGAAAGTGACAGCGAGAGGCAGAGGGAGAGCGAGAGGGAGTGGGGAGAGGGAGAGGGCAGGGGAGAGAGGGAGAGGAGAGGGGAGAGGAGAGGGGAGAGGGACAGCGAGAGGCAGAGGGAGAGAGAGGGAGAGGGAGGAGGGAGAGAGAGGAGAGAGGAGAGAGGAGAGAGGAGAGGGGAGAGGAGAGGGGAGAGGGACAGCGAGAGGCAAAGGGAGATAGAGGGAGAGGGAGGAGGGAGAGAGAGGAGAGAGGAGAGGTAAAGGGAGAGGTAAAGGGAGAGGGAGAGGGAGAGGGAGGAGGGAGAGAGAGGAGAGAGGAGAGGTAAAGGGAGAGGGAGAGGGAGAGGAGATGGTTAAATGGCCAACAAGCCTGGTTATTAGTGGGAATATCACATACTCAAGAACAGTACAACTCATAACACACATACCTTCCCCAACACACACACAGCATGATTGCTAATGTATGATCACTGACCCAGATTGTCTCCCGGAAGCATCCCGTTTCCTGGTTTGTTATGGTGAGAGTCTGTGGCATGGCTGATGCCTCCCAGGAGGAGAGGATACATTTCTCCCCTCATACACCCAGGAACCAACCTCCTCCCTCACCACCATTAGTACACACTCTCAAACACACACATATACTCTTTTTTTTTTACACACACATGCACACACACACCAGACCTGGGTTCAAATACTATTTAGGGTATTTCAATTACTGTTTGGAAGTAAGCATTCTGATATTTTTTATTTGAATTGAATGTATTTGGGAATACACTTGGAAAGTTTTGGCATGTACTTGCAAATCTTCAAATGAACAGAAAAGTGTATGACCCTTTCACAAATTTTTTGTATTTATGACAGTATGACAGTGTGTGTGTGTGTGTGGGGGGGGGGGGGGGGGCGTACGTGCGTGCGTGTGTGTGTGTGTGTGTGTGTGTGTGTGTGAGGGTGTGTGTGAAGGTGTGTGTGTGTGAAGGTGTGTGTGTATGTGCGTGTGTGTGTGAGTGTGAGGGTGTGTGTGTGTCTCCATAGAGAACACTTTGGTTGTTTTATTATTTCATGGAATAAATTAGTGTGCTTAGTTAGGCCTAACGAGTAGAGAGGGAGAGAGGGAGAGGTGGAGAGAGAGAGGGAGGAGAGGAGTGATGGATGAGACCTCGTTAAGAGAGACCAGGTGGGACCTCTTCCTTCAAAATCCCTCAGTCCGTCCAGGATTGCAATTTTTTTTGGCAAAATCAACAATTCCCCACATATTATACCAGGCCCTGCAAATGTCACTGCACTATTTCCGCATAAAACAGTCAAATCATCTCAAGATTATTGCATACAAATGTCTCTTCACAGCACTTTTACTTCATAAAAATGGTTCAATCAAGCAACAAATCATCAGTAGCAGTGCGGGGGTAAAATCACTGAGGATGCCAAGCCAGTAAAACATAGCCATATTACAACCTACTCTATGTGTTGTGATAAGTGTGTTGTTTGTTCTGTAAATCCTCTTAATTCATATGCCTTGCCACCGTGACATATACAGAGCATTCGGAAAGTATTCATACCCCTTTACATTTTCCATATGTTCTTACATTACAGCCTTATTCTAAAATTGATTAAATTGTTTTTTCCCCTCGTCAATTTACACATAATACCTCATAATGAACATCTCTGGAGAGACCTGAAAATAGCTGTGCAGCTACTCTCCCCATCCAACCTGACAGAGCTTGAGAGGAACTGCAGAGAAGGGTTGGGAGAAACTCCCCAAATACAGGTGTGCCAAGCTTGTAGCTTCATACCCAAGAAGACTTTAGGCTGTAATCGCTGCCAAAGCTGCTTCAACAAAGTACTGAGTAAAGGGTCTGAATACTTATGTAAATGTCATATTTTTTTACATTTCTGCAAATGTATTAAACATTTAAAAAAATTAAATATCACATTTACATAAGTATTCAGGCCCTTTGCTCAGTACTTTGTTGAAGCACCTTTGGCAGCGATTACAGCCTAAAGTCTTCTTTGGTATGAAGCTACAAGCTTGGCACACCTGTATTTGGGGAGTTTCTCCCATCCTTCTCTGCAGTTCCTCTCAAGCTCTGTCAGGTTGGATGGGGAGCGTAGCTGCACAGCTATTTTCAGGTCTCTCCAGAGATGTTCGATCGGGTTTAAGTCCGGGCTCTGGCTGGGCCACTCAAGGACATTCAGAGACTTGTCCCAAAGCCACTCCTGTGTTGTCTTGGCTGTGTGCTTTGGTTCATTTTCCTGTTGGAAGGTGAACCTTCACCCCAGTCTGAGGTCCTGAGCGCTCTGGAGTAGGCTTTCATCAAGGATCTCTCTGTACTTTGTTCCGTTCATCTTTCGCTCGATCCTGACTGGTCTCCCAGTCCCTGCCGCTGAAACCCCCCCATGTTTAACATTCACAAGGCCGCAGGCCCAGATGGACTACCAGGATACATACTAAGAGCATGGATATCATAAGGTGAATGCACCAATTTGTAAGTCGCTCTGTATAAGAGCGTCTGCTAAATGACGTAAATGTAAATGTAAATGCGCTGACCAGCTTGCAAGTGTCTTCACTGACATTTTCAACCTCTCCCTGACCTAGTCTGCAATACCTACAGTACCAGTCAAAAGTTTGGACACACCTACTCATTCAAAGGTTTGTCTACATTGCAGAATAATAGTGAAGACATCAAAACTATGAAATAACACATATGGAATCATGTAGCAACCAAAAAAGTGTTAAACAAGTCAAAATATATTTTGTATTTGAGATTCTTCAAAGTAGCCACCCTTTTCCTTGATGACAGCTTTGCACATTCTTGGCATTCTCTCAACTAGCTTCATGAGGAATGGATTTCACAAGGAGTTCCCACATATGCTGAGCACATGTTGGCTGCTTTTCCTTCACTCTGCTGTCCAACTCATCCCATACCATCTAAATTGGGTTGAGGTTGGATGATTGCGGAAGCCAAGTCATCTGATACAGTCACCCTCTGTGCCCCGTCCAGAGTATCCGGCACCAGTGTGCAGTCCAGAGTATCCGGCACCAGTGTGCAGTCCAGAGTATCCGGCACCAGTGTGCAGTCCAGAGTATCCGGCACCAGTGTGCAGTCTAGAGTATCCGGCAACAGTGTCTAGTCCGGAACCGAGGGAGACTCCCTGCAACCCGGAACCGAGGGAGCCTGCCTGTGACCCGGAACTGAGGGAGCCTGCCTGTGACCCGGAACCGAAGGGGTCTGCCTGCGACCCGGAACCGAAGGGGTCTGCCTGCGACCCAGAACCGAGGGGGTCGGCCTGCGACCCGGTACCGAGGGAATCTGCCTGTGACCCAGGACCGGGTGAGTCTGCCTATGACCCGGAACCAAGGGAGTCGATCAGCAACCCGGAACTGAGTAAGTCTGTTGACAATCCGGAGCTAAATATGATTAACTGTGTATCGAATGAGTCTGTCTACAGTGTGGAACGGAAGAGGTCTGCCTACGATCCGGAACGATGGGAGTCTGCCTACGGCCCGAAACTGAGCAAGTCTGTCTGCAGTCTGGAGGGCAGTAGGCCTGAGCCGGAGCCACCTCCAGTTTAGGTGGGTTGGGGAGGGGGGGGGGTGGGTGTAGCACAGGTGCCGTCGTTGGCGGCACCTTCCCTCCCTTTAGTTTAGGGGTTTATTTTTAATTTTTTGGGTTGTCTTTGTTTAGGTGCATTCAGTGTATGCACCTTTAGGGGGGGGGGGGGGGGGGGGGGGGGGGGGGCTAATGTCACGTCCTGACCAGTATTTAGGTATTATTTGTATTATATTTGGTCAGGGCGTGGCAGAGGTATGTTTGTTTTGTATTGTGGGGGTTTTTTGTATGTGGTTTAGAGGGGTGTGTTATTTATGTGTTCCTGGGTTTTGGGTGTATGTTTCTGAATTAGTATGTTCTAGGTTAGTTTTTCTATGTGTAGGTTTGGGTGCTGGACTCTCAATTGGAGGCAGATGTTTCTAGTTGCCTCTGATTGGGAGTCCTATAAGTAGGTGAGTGTTTGGTTTGTCATTTGTGGATAGTTATCTTTTGCATTGCTGTCTGTTCAGCCTGTGAAACTGTCATCTGTCGTGTTTATTGTTTTTTTCGTGTACATCATATTTAAATAAAATGATGTGGAGCACGCAACCCGCTGCGTATTGGTCTGACAGTGATTTCGAGATATCTTCAGATGAAGGTGAAGAATGTGACAGCAGTCTCCTCTGAACAGTTGATGTTGAGATGTGTCTGTTACTTGAACTCTCTGAAGCATTTATTTGGCCTGCAATTTATGAGGCTGGTCACTCTAATGAACTTATCCTCTGCAGAAGAGGTAACTCTGGGTCTTCCTTTCCTGTGGCGGTCCTCATGAGAGTCAGTTTCATCATAGCACTTGATGGCTTTTGTGACTGCACTTGAAAAAACTTTAAAAGTTCTTGAGGTTTTCTGGATTGACTGACTTTTATGTCTTAAAGTAATGTTGGAATGTCATTTCTCTTTGCTTATTTGAGCGGTTCTTGCCATAATATGGACTCGGTCTTTTACCAAATAGGGCTATCTTCTGTATACCACCCCTACCTTGTCACAACACAACTGATTGACTCAAACACATTAAGAAGGAAAGAAATTGCACAAATTAACTTTTAACAAGGCACACCTGTTAACCTCTCTGGGCTAGGCGGGACGAATTCGTCCCACCTACGCAACAGCCAGTCTAATCCAGTGGCGCGATTTTCAAATACCTTAACCTGTTTGGGCTAGGGGGCAGTATTGAGAATTTTGGAAAAAATATGTGCCCATTTTTAACTGCCTCCTACACCAACTCAGAAGCTAGAATATGCATATTATTGTTCAGGTTTGGATAGAAAACACCCTAAAGTTTCTAAAACTGTTTGAATGGTGTCTGTGAGTATAACAGAACTCCTATGGCAGGCAAAAACCTGACAAGGTTTCATGCAGGAAGTGGCCTGTCTGACAAGGAGTCGTGCGTCTTGCATCTGTTTATTGAAGAGTAAGGATCTTAGCTGTAACGTGACAATTCCCAGGGCTCCAATAGGCTCTCAGAACCCGGGAAAAACCTGAACGATGACGAGGCAGCCTCTGGCTGAAACAGATTATCGCCTTATCCAAGTGGCCGATCAGAGGACCATTGAATGAGGCGCGTGCACGATTCGCCCCCGTGGAGAAATTTCATTCGGCTGTTTAGCTTATTGCAGATTCCCGGTCGGAATATTATCGCTTTTCTACGAGGTAAATGGCATAAAAATTGGTTTTAAACAGCGTTTGACATGCTTCGAAGTACACGGTAATGGAATATTTAGACATTTTTTGTCACGCCATGCGCCATGCGCGCGACCGTTATTTACCATTCGTATAGTGTCTAGAACGCACGAACAAAACAGAGGATATTTTGGATATAACAATGGATTATTTGGGACCAAACCTACATTTTTTATTGAAGTAGAAGTCCTGGGAGTGCATTCTGACGAAGAACAGGAAAGGTAAGAACATTTTTCTTATAGGAAATAGGATTTTGGTGAAGGCTAATCTTGCCGGGTGTCTAAATAGCTAGCCGTGATGGCTGGGCTATGTACTTAGAATATTGCAAAATGTGCTTCATCCGAAAAGCTATTTTAAAATCGGACATATCGAGTGCATAGAGGAGTAATGTATCTATAATTCTTAAAATAATTGTTATGCTTTTTGTGAACGTTTATCGTGAGTAATTTAGCAAACTGTTAGTAAATTCCCCGGAAGTTTGCGGGGGGTATGCTTTTTCTGAACGTCACATGCTAATGTAAAAAGCTGTTTTTTGATATAAATATGAACTTGATTGAACAGACATGCATGTATTGTATAACATAATGTCCTAGGTGTGTCATCTGATGAAGATCATAAAAGGTTAGTGCTGCATTTAGCTGTGGTTTGGGTTTTTGTGACATTATATGCTAGCTTGAAAAATGGGTGTCTGATTATTTCTGGCTGGGCACTCTCCTGACATAATCTAATGTTTTGCTTTCGTTGTAAAGCCTTTTTGAAATCGGACAGTGTGGTTAGATTAAGGAGAGTCTTGTCTTTAAATAGCTGTAAAATAGTCATATGTTTGAGAAATTGAAGTAATAGTATTTCAAACGATTCAAAAATCGCGCCACTGAATTCAGGTGGCTGTTACGTAGGTGGGACGAATTCGTCCCGCCTTGCCCATAGAGGTTAAAAATCCTATTACTTCAATGTATCTGCACGCACAGTGAGGCGAAGACTTTTGGAGGATGGCCTGGTGTCAAGAAGCGCAGCAAAGAAGCCACTTCTCTCCAGGAAGAACATTAGGGACAGACTTATATTCTGCAAAAGGTACAGGGATTGGACTGCTGAGGACTGGGGTAAAGTCATTTTCTCTGATGAATCCCCTTTCCGATTGTTTGGGGCATCCGGAAAAAAGCTTGTCCGGAGAAGACAAGGTGAGCGCTACCATCAGTCCTGTGTCATGCCAACAGTAAAGCATCCTGAGACCATTCATGTGTGGGGTTGCTTCTCAGCCAAGGGAGTGGGCTCACTCACAATTTTGCCTAAGAACACAACCATGAATAAAGAATGGTACCAACACATCCTCCGAGAGCAACTTCTCCCAACCATCCAGGAACAGTTTGGTGACGAACAATGCCTTTTCCAGCATGACGGAGCACCTTGCCATATGCAAAAGTGATAACTAAGTGGCTCGGGGAACAAAACATTGATATTTTGGGTCCATGTCCAGGAAACTCCCCAGACCTTAATTCCATTGAGAACTTGTGGTCAATCCTCAAGGCGGGTGGACAAACAAAAACCCACAAATTCTGACAAACTCCAAGCATTGATTATGCAATAATGGGCTGCCATCAGTCAGGATGTGGCCCAGAAGTTAATTGACAGCATGATAGGGCAGATTGCAGAGGTCTTGAAAAAGAAGGGTCAACAATGCAAATATTGACTCTTTGCATCAACTTCATGTAATTGTCAATAAAAGCCTTTGACACTTATGAAATGCTTGTAATTATACTTCAGTATTCCATAGTAACATCTGACAAAAATATCTAAAGACACTGAAGCAGCAGACTTTGTGAAAATTCATATTTGCCTCCTTCTCAAAACTTTTGGCCACGACTGTACACACACATAATTACAACCCCTCCTGCATACACACACACCCTGCCCCCAAAAACACACACACACAAACTAATATCCCAACCAGACTGTTACTGTTACAATTATACAAAGTTTTCCAGCCTTAATTACCATTTCAATTAGCATGGCTGTGAGAAGGAATAACCTGACAGCATATGGTTGAGGGCACAGAAACATAATCCCATAACTGCTTTTATTTATTCCTTCTCTGTTCTGTCGCTCATGACAAGCTAGTCTAATTACTATTGTAGGGGGTTGGGGAGGGGGGGCAAACCCATAACAGCGCTAATGCTAGAAGATGCTAAAATAATTATTCTCAGTGTTGCCACTGGGGTGTTGTTCAATGGGCAGAAGTCATAGTACAATACTCATTGAGGGAGACTAGCAGAGAGGGAACAGATGAACATGCGTGGCTAAGACACAAAAGACAAGCTGAGAGAGGTTTTTATTTGATTTATTGAAAAATGAATTGAGACATCTGGTGTCTGTAGAGACGGATGATGCTCCATCTTTCTTCCATTCAGATAAGAGATCCCAACAAAAAAAACCTCCACACTTGTTTGTGGAGAAAGAGAGGAGACAGAGTCATTAGCTTTCTTAAACAATGTTATTCTTTATTGCATGTGTCTTTAAAGAATCAATACAGTCTAAAGCCATGGCAACTACACTAGGTTTAAATGATCATATCTTAGTAGCATCTCAATAAGTCATGAGATATGAAGTATTTACAATGGAAGACACAGCAAGTTAAGCTAGGTCGTCATATCATCGTAATGTTTAGACGCTAAATAAAAACCCAACAGGAACGTTATCCAAATGCAAAAAAAACACTGGTCAAATCACCAATACGCTCTATTAGCAAAAACAAACAGAACACTTTCCATTATATCAATCAATTGGCAGAAAAAAATTACAAAGAGCAAAAAAATAATATATTTTAAGGTTTAACAAACATTATTAACATATTATTATACATTTGGTACCTCTCTATAAACAAATTTCTTAAAAATGTAAATATTGCATGTGCCATTTGTGAAATGTACCTAAGTAGCAAGAATAAACTTGTATGTCAAGTATTAATGAATGATTTGTTCTCTTAAAGTATTTCTCGGAATTACAGCATTAGAAAATGTCCTTGTAGAGGCAATCATTTCACAAGACCATCCTGTAATAATCATTTTAAAATCCATGCCAAACATTGCTGCTTGTATATAACTTAATAATTAGTGCTTTCATTGTTTCCGGGGAACTCACTCCAAACACATAAACAGTACAAACATAACTTATCATCTTTAACTTAAAATTTCTCTCAAACAAAAGGTTCAGCTTGCGCTCAATTTTATTCTCTGTATTTGTACATTTTTACAGTATATAGGCGAACGTTGAGTACCAATGAACTGACAAAGTAAGCAACACTCTTCGTCCTTACTCCGTTTTTTTTGTTCATTACGTTTTTGCCTGTTTCTTTTGTCTTATTCTGCATGTTGTAGCAGTTGTAGTAGATATTGTTGTGGTATTTCTCCTCATTGTCAAGGTGGTTACGTTCCCCAAGAGGAGAACATGGAATAGACTACATTCAAGTGTCTTGTGTTTACAATCTAGGCAGTTTGTAAGTGCAAGACCGTGCAGCATTAGCTCTGGTGTGTCTCCTCCTTAATTACTGTCTCACAGCCCAAAGCAGCAGCCATAGCTTCAAGCATGTCAAAACCTCTCTGAAAACCAGTCATGAGTCTGCCCACCAGCCCAATCACAGCACACCTCTGTGCCAAATAGCCTATCACAGCTAACCACAGGCGCCGTGCTGAGGCATCAGGTGAGAATAACGTGTCACAGGTGGGTCGTTGTGAGTGAACTAGGTAATCTGTTAAAGTATATAAAGGCTTTGTCTCAATGATGGTGTTCTAGGCATTAACAACAGACCACCAGCCCAGGTCAAACTGGGACATGATGATGTGTGTGTCCTACTCCAGAAAACTTCCTCCCCTTCTCCTGGCTTTTATTTGCGTGTTGAATAATGCCGAACAGCTTCTTCTCGTAAGCTTTGTATGCAATGATAAATATATTACTATGTCATATTAATATATAGTAACTATATGTGAACGAACTGTAATAATCTCAATGATCTTTGATTGCAGAGGGAAAGAGGTCAGACAGACATTTCTTCCTCTCCGGCTGATCAGACAAACATTCCGTCTCCATGGCAATGGATTTAAGTCTTTGATTTTCTGCGTGTTTATAGGTCCAAACTAAACGTCCGTCAGAAACTGCGGACAGGAGAGTAGTAAGGCTTTGGATTGGTGTTCATAAAAACATTCACCTCTGAAAATAAATAAATCTCGATATATATTTCTGGTGTGTAAATAAGTACTAACCTGGTTTGCTCTGAGGTAGGGGTTTTAAGCAACTGCTAACTCACTACATTGTTGAATGTATTTGTAAAATGCCACCTCTCTTCAGTACAAATTCAGTGTACACATCCACACACACACATGCACCACTAAGTGCACACATATAAATAAATAAACATGTGTAAGTATGTATAACGAGTGTTTCGCATATCTTGAGGTTTGGTTCAAGGTGAGGTTAACTGGCCCTGTCAGCCAAAGCCAAACGATAACCAGTGGAATAATAATAATAATAACAATAATGATAATAATAATGATAATAATATAATTTTGCAGAAGTAACTTTGAATGTACATAGATAATCTTTGAAGAAACATTATTTTTATTTGTCTAGATAGCAGCAGCGACGGCCCCTCAATGTCTGGGTGCCGAGAGGGGGAGTGAAGATAGGAGACTTGGGGGAGGGGGGTCAAGTGTCCACATTGCTTAAGTAGTACTTCAAAGTTTTACTTGTATACTTTACACCACTGTCTTTTTCCAGCAGAGAACAAGAGGTATTATCACAGAGCTGGATGTGATCGCCAATCTCTTAAACAACCCTGATTCAGAACCCGCAGTGTTAGGAAACACACACACACACACACACACACACACACACACACACACACACACACACACACACACACACACACACACACACACACACACACACACACACACACACACACACACACACACACACACGAGAGAGAGAGAAATGACACCAGAACTTGAAACAAAACGTCAGACCAAAATACGATAATAATGATACTTTCCCAGAATACTGATCCTCTATACCCACCTACTAGGAGAACCCCCTATACCCACCTACTAGGAGAACCCCCTATACCCACCTACTAGGAGAACCCCCTATACCCACCTACTAGGAGAACCCCCTATACCCACCTACTAGGAGAACCCCCTATACCCACCTACTAGGAGAACCCCCTATACCCACCTACTAGGAGAACCCCCTATACCCACCTACTAGGAGAACCCCCTATACCCACCTACTAGGAGAACCCCCTATACCCACCTACTAGGAGAACCCCATATACCCACCTACTAGGAGAACCCCCTATGCCCACCTACTAGGAGAACCCCCTATACCCACCTACTAGGAGAACCCCCTATACCCACCTACTAGGAGAACCCCCTATACCCACCTACTAGGAGAACCCCCTATGCCCACCTACTAGGAGAACCCCCTATACCCACCTACTAGGAGAACCCCCTATACCCACCTACTAGGAGAACCCCCTATACCCACCTACTAGGAGAACCCCCTATACCCACCTACTAGGAGAACCCCCTATGCCCACCTACTAGGAGAACCCCCTATGCCCACCTACTAGGAGAACCCCCTATACCCACCTACTAGGAGAACCCCCTATACCCACCTACTAGGTGAACCCCTATACCCACCTACTAGGAGAACCCCCTATGCCCACCTACTAGGAGAAAGAGAGAGGAATGGGATAACTACTATTTATACCCAAAACTGCTAAATGCCTCTGTCACTCCACAGTCACAGAGGAGGTGCAGTACATGGTATACTAGTAAATAGAGGAGTGATTCACCTTGCGCTACTCAGACTCACAGGAGGCTGATTAGAGTCTCTATTATCCTGCTAATCACATTAGAGGGGCTGACCCACTTCCACAGACACTGTGTCACCCTGTGTCACCCTGTGCCGTGCTCTGTCAGACAGACAACCAGGAACCAGGACCTAGCCTGTTATTGGGAACCACATCTCGTGGCTGACCAACCTCACCATAACACCACACCTCATGGCTGACCAACCTGACCATAACACCACACCTCGTAGCTGACCAACCTCACCATAACACCACACCTCATGGCTGACCAACCTCACCATAACACCACACCTCATGGCTGACCAACCTCACCATAACACCACACCTCATGGCTGACCAACCTCACCATAACACCACACCTCATGGCTGACCAACCTCACCATAACACCACACCTCATGGCTGACCAACCTGACCATAACACCACACCTCATGGCTGACCAACCTCACCATAACACCACACCTCATGGCTGACCAACCTCACCATAACACCACACCTCATGGCTGACCAACCTGACCATAACACCACACCTCATGGCTGACCAACCTGACCATAACGCCACACCTCATGGCTGACCAACCTGACCATAACGCCACACCTCATAGCTGACCAACCTCACCATAACACCACACCTCATGGCTGACCAACCTGACCATAACACCACACCTCATGGCTGACCAACCTGACCATAACACCACACCTCATGGCTGACCAACCTGACCATAACACCACACCTCATGGCTGACCAACCTGACCATAACACCACACCTCATGGCTGACCAACCTGACCATAACACCACACCTCATGGCTGACCAACCTGACCATAACACCACACCTCATGGCTGACCAACCTCACCATAACACCACACCTCATGGCTGACCAACCTGACCATAACACCACACCTCATGGCTGACCAACCTCACCATAACACCACACCTCATGGCTGACCAACCTCACCATAACACCACACCTCATGGCTGACCAACCTCACCATAACACCACACCTCATGGCTGACCAACCTCACCATAACACCACACCTCATGGCTGACCAACCTGACCATAACACCACACCTCATGGCTGACCAACCTGACCATAACACCACACCTCGTAGCTGACCAACCTCACCATAACACCACACCTCATGGCTGACCAACCTCACCATAACACCACACCTCATGGCTGACCAACCTCACCATAACACCACACCTCATGGCTGACCAACCTCACCATAACACCACACCTCATGGCTGACCAACCTCACCATAACACCACACCTCATGGCTGACCAACCTCACCATAACACCACACCTCATGGCTGACCAACCTGACCATAACACCACACCTCATGGCTGACCAACCTGACCATAACACCACACCTCGTAGCTGACCAACCTCACCATAACACCACACCTCATGGCTGACCAACCTCACCATAACACCACACCTCATGGCTGACCAACCTCACCATAACACCACACCTCATGGCTGACCAACCTGACCATAACACCACACCTCGTAGCTGACCAACCTCACCATAACACCACACCTGATAAAATATCTTCTGACTTGGTGTGGTGTATGTGATGGCAGAGTTCACAGAAGTAGTTTGAATTTCACAGGGCCAATTACACCCAGGGTCCAGTCACTCCATTCAGGGAGAGGGTTGGACAACCAGAGTAACAAAGTCAACCTGACATGGGAATGTGTGTGTGTGTGTGTGTGTGTGTGTGTGTGTGTGTGTGTGTGTGTGTGTGTGTGTGTGTGTGTGTGTGTGTGTGTGTCTGTGTGTGTGTGTGTGGCCCAGCAGGGCCGGTCCAGACCAGTTGGTTGCAGACACAGGGGTGTGAGGGAGTGGGGATGAGGGAGAGTTGCCGAGAATCAGAGCTTAATCATCTCACACACACAGCCGAGGTTTCTAAACACACACCCCTGGTTACCAATCACACAGTCCTGCCAAGCCATCACAATCCCCTTTTATCAGTGGAGACTCAACCAGCCCTTCTCAGTGCAGTGTGTGTCAGCTGAGAGAGACTACTGCCCCTAATACAGCTAATTTCACACACGCTGATCACAGAGGGAGAGAACGAGGGGGTAGAGGGAGGGATAAACAAACCCGTTACCGCCTACCCATCCCCCTTACAGGCACGCCACCACACACCCCTCTACCCCTTCCTGGAAGGTGCCCCTCCCTCCTACCACACTCCTCTCCACATTATTTATTTATTTCTCACTGGCTATACATAGACCTGCTGCTCTCAGGCCAGGAACACTCTACATCACACTCCACAGGCATAAACAAAAGAAAAGACATGCTACTGTAGTTTAAAGTACAAAATATGAAGTTCATATCTCAGAACCAGGTCTGTAATTCTCCTAGCGGTAATATATCTCAGAACCAGGTCTGTAATTGTCCTGGCAGTAGCATATCTCAGAACCATGTCTGTAATTCTCCTAGCAGTAATATATCTCAGACAACAGGTCTGTAATTATCCTGGCAGTAGCATATCTCAGACAACAGGCCTGTGGTTCTCCTAGCAGTAGCATATCTCAGACAACAGGTCTGTAATTCTCCTAGCAGTAATATATCTCAGACAACAGGTCTGTAATCCTCCTAGCAGTAGCGTATCTCAGACAACATGTCTGTGGTTCTCTTAGCAGTAGCATATCTCAGACAACAGGTCTGTAATTCTCCTAGCAGTAGCATATCTCAGACAACATGTCTGTGGTTCTCCTAGCAGTAGCATATCTCAGACAACAGGTCTGTAATTCTCCTAGCAGTAGCATATCTCAGAACCAGGTCTGTAATTCTCCTAGCAGTAGCATATCTCAGACAACATGTCTGTGGTTCTCCTAGCAGTAGCATATCTCAGACAACATGTCTGTAATTCTCCTAGCAGTAGCATATCTCAGACAACATGTCTGTGGTTCTCCTAGCAGTAGCATATCTCAGACAACATGTCTGTGGTTCTCCTAGCAGTAGCATATCTCAGACAACATGTCTGTGGTTCTCCTAGCAGTAGCATATCTCAGACAACAGGTCTGTAATTCTCCTAGCAGTAGCATATCTCAGACAACATGTCTGTAATTCTCCTAGCAGTAGCATATCTCAGACAACATGTCTGTGGTTCTCCTAGCAGTAGCATATCTCAGACAACAGGTCTGTGGTTCTCCTAGCAGTAGCATATCTCAGAACCAGGTCTGTAATTCTCCTAGCAGTAGCATATCTCAGACAACATGTCTGTGGTTCTCTTAGCAGTAGCATATCTCAGAACCAGGTCTGTAATTCTCCTAGCAGTAGCATATCTCAGACAACATGTCTGTGGTTCTCCTAGCAGTAGCATATCTCAGACAACAGGTCTGTGGTTCTCCTAGCAGTAGCATATCTCAGAACCAGGTCTGTAATTCTCCTAGCAGTAGCATATCTCAGACAACATGTCTGTGGTTCTCCTAGCAGTAGCATATCTCAGACAACATGTCTGTGGTTCTCCTAGCAGTAGCATATCTCAGACAACATGTCTGTGGTTCTCCTAGCAGTAGCATATCTCAGACAACATGTCTGTGGTTCTCCTAGCAGTAGCATAACTCAGACTAACTGTTTTTTTTGTTGGGGCACAGGGTTGTGTTAACAAACCACATGGGAAAATTTCTATTTGAATTTGAGAGAGGAAGAGGGAAGGAAAGGGAGTGAACCAAAGGAAAATGGAGAGCGATAAGACGGAATGGGTGAGGAGGGAATGAAGCCTGTTCCCGAGAAGTCAGGAGAACATGAGCTCAATGAGGCTTAAGTGATCCTAACTGCAACTCACCTCAGTGTTTGGGAAACCTGTGTGTGTGTGTGCTCTCCCTTCCACTAAATCTATCTCGAAACAAAACAAAATACTCAACAATGTCTAATCCTGAACCGAATGTAATACTCCTTAACTCCCAGCTAAATGGAGGGAACGTTAACAGAGTTTATCTAACCTTGGAACATCCCGTCCTAGTTTATGGCTATCAGACGGGGGGAGGGAGGGAGGGAGGGGGGAGGGAGGGAGGGAGGGAGGGAGGGAGGGAAAGTGAGAAAGGGGTGAAAGACAGGTGAAGACAAACGTTATTAGAAATATGCCACTACGTCTAGGTATTATTATTGGATTGATCTACAATTAACCACACACAGCAGCTTACAAGTCAATCAGCCTTTTTCAGCACAGCTATGCTATCCTCTAAAATCACGCCACCTCAGTGAAGTTCATTTAGGTAACTAATTCAGTTAAAATTCTCAAAAGCAATTATTCTTTTCAAAGAAGTCCATAAAACAGGAGGGAATTCAAGGAATTCCTGTAATGGGGCTATTTAGCTATCTAATTTACTAATTGTTTAATTAGTTGTTAAACAAACCTCTATGGCATTTTATTAAAGCCAACCAGAGGCCCTCAGCTGGAACTAGGAGCTACAGACAGAGGGCTCTCTGGGCAGAGAGAGAAAGGAGGGCAGAGACCAACTGACTAGGAGACTCAATCACATGACTTACAGTAAACAGAAACTAATGCCAGAAAAAGTGAGAGAAATAAAGAGAGAGAGGGAGGGACAGAGAGATAGAGAAAGGGGAAAAAGTGAGTGAGTGAAAGAGAGAGAGAGAGAAAGAGAGAGAGAGAGAGTGAGGGTTAGAGTGATATTTGGTCTCAATTCAAATTCAATTCAAGGGACTTTATTGGCATGGGAAACATATGTTCACATTGCCAAAGCAAGTGAAATAGACAATAAACAAAGTGAAATAAACAATAAAAAATGAACAATAAACATTACACTCACAGAAGTTCCAAAAGAATAAAAGACATTTCAAATGTCATATTATCTTTATATACAGTGTTGTAACGATGTGCAAATAGTTAAAGTACAAAATTGTGTTTTTACAATGGTGTTTGTTCTTCACTGGTTGTCCTTTTCTTGTGGAAACAGGTCACAAATCCTGCTGCTGTGATTGCTCACTGTGGTATTTCACCCAGTAGATATGGGAGTTTATCAAAATTGGATTTGTTTTCGGCCTCTCTCTCTCTCACGCAGATGGTGCTCAGTCATTGCCTCTGAAGGGCCAGATAACCAGTGAGCACTGCTGGGAGGGGCAGGTGCAAGACCCTGGCCCCCACCATCTGCTAACACACACACACTGAGGTAGAGAGGGAAACAAAAGGGGGGACGAGGTCAGAGCTCCCAAATAAAAACAGGGAGAGAATGAGTGTCTCTATCAAACACCTGACAGCACAAAAGAGAGAGAGCTCTCATAAAAAAAGAGGAAAACATGAAGAAAGGAGAGAGGAATGATAAGCGCTTCAGAGAAAAACAGAGAGAGAGAGAGTTTCAGACACAGAGATAGACTAGAGAGCGTAGGAGAGGAGAATACATGTTTCTTATTCTGTTTCCAGATAACTGGTGTTTGCTTGTAGCGTTCCCTTCCTCACTGCTAATCCCAAGGGCCCTCACACACCCAGGGCCAGTTCAAAGGTTACGTTTCTGACCCGGGGCGGCAGAGTGAGGTGCAGGGGTGGGCCAAATGGGGGTATGCTTTGAAATTTAAACAGCCCCCAACCCACTCAGTGAACAACCCCCTTCCCTCTCCTCTCTCAGTGAGTGCATGCCTACCCCCAAACCAAAACAACAACACCAAAAACACGAGCTTTGGACCGGCCATCAGCTCAATGAGTCAATGAACCAATAAACTAAAAAAGTCTCAAACACTGATATCTAATTCACAAAAACACAAGGCCAGAGTAACCTACAAACACAAGGCCAGAGTAACCTACAAACACAAGGCCAGAGTAACCTACAAACACAAGGCCAGAGTAACCTACAAACACAAGGCCAGAGTAAACTACAAACACAAGGCCAGAGTAACCTACAAACACAAGGCCAGAGTAACCTACAAACACAAGGCCAGACTAACCTACAAACACAAGGCCAGAGTAAACTACAAACACAAGGCCAGAGTAACCTACAAACACAAGGCCAGAGTAACCTACAAACACAAGGCCAGACTAACCTACAAACACAAGGCCAGAGTAAACTACAAACACAAGGCCAGAGTAAACTACGAACACAAGGCCAGAGTAACCTACAAACACAAGGCCAGAGTAACCTACAAACACAAGGCCAGAGTAACCTACAAACACAAGGCCAGAGTAACCTACAAACACAAGGCCAGACTAACCTACAAACACAAGGCCAGAGTAAACTACAAACACAAGGCCAGAGTAACCTACAAACACAAGGCCAGAGTAAACTACGAACACAAGGCCAGAGTAACCTACAAACACAAGGCCAGAGTAAACTACAAACACAAGGCCAGAGTAACCTACAAACACAAGGCCAGAGTAACCTACGAACACAAGGCCAGAGTAACCTACAAACACATGGCCAGAGTAAACTACAAACACAAGGCCAGAGTAAACTACAAACACAAGGCCAGAGTAACCTACAAACACAAGGCCAGAGTAACCTACAAACACAAGGCCAGAGTAACCTACAAACACAAGGCCAGAGTAGCCTACAAACACAAGGCCAGAGTAACCTACAAACACAAGGCCAGAGTAACCTACAAACACAAGGCCAGAGTAACCTACAAACACAAGGCCAGAGTAACCTACAAACACAAGGCCAGAGTAACCTACAAACACAAGGCCAGAGTAACCTACAAACACAAGGCCAGAGTAACCTACAAACACAAGGCCAGAGTAACCTACAAACACAAGGCCAGAGTAACCTACAAACACAAGGCCAGAGTAAACTACAAACACAAGGCCAGAGTAAACTACAAACACAAGGCCAGAGTAAACTACAAATAGACACACACAACAGCTGTCACACACACAAAATATAAAGGCCAATTCAGCCTCAAATGATTTGCATTCCAAATCCAGCCGGTCACAAATGAATGTGAGCATGTGGAATGCTGACTACGAGTCACGTTGTGGTGCTGAGGGAAGAATGTGGAAAAGCCTGTAATTTCTTGGTAAACATTTTGTTCTTTCTCTCCGGCTGATCATTTGTTTTTCAGGAATGCCATAAATAACCAAGCAATAACCGGCCACGGCCAACTCGTACCGGCTCAACTCTGCTCCTTCTCTCTGGCTTTGTTGTCTCCCCTCCTCTGTTCTTACCCCCCTCCCTCCCTCCCACTGTGGTCTGTTTTGTCCTGATTTTGAAAAACAAACTAATACATGTCACTCCTCTGTCTCCATTCCTCCTCCCCCATCTCCTCTCCTTCCGTAGCTTAGGGCCAGGTCTTTCTTTCTGCTCAACTTTGTGGAAATGACTGCTATATCTACCAAACAACTCAGTCAGCAGAGATGCTTATGGTTGCAACATTTTCCAGAAATCCTAGGAGGATTCCGGATTTTCGTGCTTATTCCTCCTGCTTTTAGGAATACTCCAAACACTATTTCAGAGAAAACCAGGGAATTTATTGAAAACCAGGGAATTTATTGAAAGTTCCCAGAATTTTGCAACCCCAGTCATGCTCAAACACACATGAAATCCATTATTACACAAACATAAGTAAATACACTGGCATAATACTTAACACACACCCTTGATTGAGTATGTTTGGCCAATCAGTGCATAGGTTTTTAATCCTCTTGAGAGCAGGTGCGGTGTGTGTGTTGGTCTGTTTTGTAAAGTTCCTCACCGTAAAACACCACCGTGATCTGCAATCCCCCCAGTAGGTTAGAAAAACAAGTGAAAATTCACATCTCCCAGCAGCCTTTGTACACTGCATTCCTAACATGAAACTCAATACCTGACAAGTGATAAACAACTGGTTCACTTGTTTTTCTGGGGGACCCAGTGCACTGACTGCACCCAGCCCTTCTGTTTACAGCCAGAGAGGGAGACAGAGGAAGAGTGAAAGTAGATGAGGAAAGGAGAAAGAGAGCACTCCCTTTACCAGGGCATTGCCGATCACAACATTGTGTAACCGCTGCCTATAGGCCTACAAGTAATGTATATTTCACCATCAATGTCCAAACCAAATATATGAGGAGTGTGTTATTTACTGTTGTATAGCAGGCTACTGATACTACAGTAGACATAAGCCAGGAACGAGGTGAAAGGTCATGTTTTGGTTTCCCCAACCTCGCACCCCTTAAACGGGACCCATCAATATTTATGGACGGGGTTGAAGTGTGATTTGGTAGGTGAATTGTCCCCTAAATCCATTTCTTTTCTGTTCTGTGATCATTTTGAACAGAATCCGTTTTAGCCTACTTTCCACTATATTTGCTGACTCATATCCTAATCCTCTCAGAGCACATATAACTGTGTTACATAAAGAAGAAACCCCCTGGCCGATATATTCCTTATGGATTGTTCTGGCATGCTGAGCAAAAAATATTTAGCATCATTGAAGCAACGCGTTGGGATATTTTCTCCTGTCTCCGTACATTTGCACTAGCGTAGTCTGGTCCAGAAGAATAACTGCGTCACAGGAAACGCTGGCTGTGGCTCGAGCGCACATGTTGATCCAGAATTCAAACGGCTTCAATCATTTGCATCACGACACCACGCGTATTTCCCGCAGCCTTGGCCTTAATGATGTACTGAACGTGTGCGACGGGCTACTCTAAATATCACAGTTGATATGCACTGAATAAGCTGCATAACAGGACTAATACGCTACACTTCTCATTGTGCTCCAACTTGCACCGTCACTTATCATTTCAGCCGCCATGTTTAATAAATCATGTTTAGAGAAATAAATAATATCTATGTTGAAGTAAGTAGTTTTACTATAAGCAGTATACACCAAATACATTTGTTTAAACGGACTTGCAACAACAAACATAAACACTAAACAGTTTGATGTAGCTCATGCAATGGAATGTATTTTTCGTAATGTCAGTTGAATTGACTCAATAAATCACAGCATACATTGAAGGGTAAGATTCCTGCTTCTGCTTCCTGGCATGGCTACACTCAAAATGTCTAGTCTAACCATTATGCCATCATTGACTTAAATGGGGACATCCTTTCCATTCATTCTATTTCTAAGCCATGGATGAATGAATGGGCTCATGATAAGCATGCAAAGGCACACATATAATCGGCAGAGGCTCACCTTTCACTGCTGTTGCAGTCTCCTTGAAGCCCATGGTGGCATAGGGGCTGGCGTTGAAACCGTTCATGCCCCCTTTGCATCCACACACTGCCTTGAACCTCAGCAGTCCCTCACAGCCCCCCAGACTGCTGCAGCCCCCCAGGCTCCCTTCCATCAGGTTTAAGGCAATGTAGTTGAGTCCGTTTTGGTAGCCCGCCGAAGTCTCCCGGCACATGGGGCTGTTGCTGTTCCCATACTCCTCATCTGAGCCCTCCGAGCTCCGGACCAGCCGCGACACGTTTTCCACCGACGCCGAGCTGTGCCGCTTGTTGACATCGTGGGCGAACGACGGAGACACTGGCGTTACCGTGGTTGTGGAGGAGAAGGTCTCGGAGCTGTGGCGCCTGCGACCCTGGGGGTCAGCCCGGATCACCTTAGCCCCCCTGTCTGGGTTGACGGGGGTGATGGAGGGACCCCCCAGGAGGAAGGACTCCACAGGGACAGGGGGGACCACCACTACGCCCTCTCCCCCCAGGGTGAGTCTCTGGATGCAGGACGAGGGGCTGGTAGGCAGGGGGGTGGTGGAGTCAGAGGGGTTGGTAGGACTGAAGGTCATCTCAGTGTAGTCGTCTTTTACAGCGCCAACCGGGCACACAGGGCTCACATGCTTTTGGAGAGGATATTCCACTACGACTCTCTCCTCTTTTCCCTCTCTCTCCTCCTCTCTCTCCCTCTGACCCTCTCTGTGAGGCTGGCTGGGACACACGAGGAGCACAGGACTCGGCTCCATGCGCCCTATTGAAGAAGGGGAATCCCTGTGTTTGGAAGAGCATGAGCTGATGTCGATGTTGACGTATTCGGAGAGTGGCGGGGAACTCCTCGCCGGCCCGTCCACCGAGCACAGCGATGAAGCAGAGCTTTCAGTCGTGGCAGAGACAGGTGGATATCGTGTGGCGTTGCCAAAGTCTATGTTGATGTACTCCCCGGGACTCCTGGGCTCAGAGGGGAGAGGGTGTTCGCTCATACAGGGCAGTGTCCTCAGAGAGTCCAGGGCGAGCCGGGTAGGCCGACTCACCCTCCCCCTGTGGACCAGACCCCCCTCCTGGGTCACCCTGCCGGCTCTGGGGATCGAGGGGGCTGAGGAGAGGGTGTTGGTGGGGGGCGTACCGATGGAGACTGGTGAGATGGGACAGTAGTTGGACTCCTCTTCTATCCTCTGCCTCTGTAGACTCATCACCACGTACTGGTCCGTGTCTGTGACACCGTTTCTCTGGGGCTGAGCTTTGAGAGAGCGGGTTAGGGAACTGATGGAGTAAGGCTGTCTGTGGTGAGGGTGAGGCTGGAGGGTAGTGTCTGTGAGGAAGTAGTCTGGGGGGGTGAAGGTCACCAGAGGGTCCACAGGGGACATGTTGAGGTACTCCCCATTGGTGAGTTTCTCATCTGAGATGTCCACAGACATCTTGGCCCCATAGAACATCCTCATGTAGCCGCTGTCCCCCAGAGACACACTGCCAGGGGAATCTGTATGGGGACCCATCCCAGCTGGAGAGGGGTGAGAGCGGGGGTTGATGATCTGCTTTGGGGCCGACACACACATGGGGCTCATGGGCATGTAAGCATTACCTTTGACCCCCCCTGTCTGAGGGGCCACGCCCGGAGTCATGGGCATGTAGCCACTGTCGCCTAGGTGACCGTTGGAGCCTATCTGGACATCGCCATAGTCCTCGGGATAGGTCACTTTTGGGGAAGCCATGTGAGAGCTGCGACCCGATTGGCCACCACTGGTGTAGGTGGCCCTCATGAGCGTGTATTCGTCCAATGAGGCAGAGGAGACCTGGGGCGGTGCCCTGTGCTGGCGCGGGGTGGTGAGGGAGTATGTGCGTTTCCGGTATGCCTTGTCCAGCTCTGGTAACCGGCGGTAACCGTTCTGGTTCTGTCTCTCCATCACCATGTAGCCGTGCAGGTCGCTGCCTTCCCGGGAGGGGGGTGTGTCTTCCCTCAGGGACTCTGGGGTGTTACTGCGGAGGGTGAGGTGCAGGCCTGCAGGGCTGGAGCCATAATCATCACAGGAGATGAAGCCCCCATCACTGGGGGAGACCGAGGCACTGCAGCTGGAGGGGCAAGGAGCGCTGCTCTCCGAGCAGGAGGACAGGCTGACAGGGCTTGGGGTGGCTGTGGGTGGGGAGTGGGACAGAGGCATGGACATGGACTTACTGTGCTGGAGGGAGGAGGATTCAAATGTCCGGCAGGGCCGGGCTGTAATGGTGTTTGATCTCCCTAATAGGTTCGGTTGAATACCGGGGCTGAGGGGACTCCCGTTAACAGACATGGGGCGCGCCATGGTGCCTTCTCCCTCGCTGGCAGTGCGTATCCGGCAGGAGGTAAATTTACTAACCGGGGAAGTTGTGGCCATGCTGTCAGTGCGCGACCGCCGCTGGAGCCCGGTCTGGCTTGGAGGAAGGTTGTTGAGGTGCCGCCGGGTGGGCACGGAGATGGGGTTAGTGCCTGACGACTGGCTCTTGCTGCGCGGCCGAAACTCAGACAGCTCCTTCATGGCTTTCATGGCCTCCAAGATAGTCTCGTGGATGTTTTGCGCCACCACTGAGTCGTCAGCCTGCATCCACAGCTCGCCTGGTCCCGTGGCTGCTGACCGTCCGACCTCGATGAAGAAAAAGCTCTCTGAGTGTCCGCATCTCCGAATGTTCATCAGCTGTAAACTGACGGACGCGACATCCGAGTTGAGCTTTACGAAGCTGATAGTCCGGCTGGATAAACACAGTCTGTACACACCGGTCAGATTCCGGCTCTGCCCCAGCCCTTTTGATTTCAGGTTCACTTGCCATACCTCCGTATACGCTGCAGTTACCGGCGTAATCATCCCGTAGTTCGCCTCATCAAACCCCACCAGCGAAGACGCGGAATTGGAAGCGGAGCCGTCGGAGTACACTTTCCCCTCGCTCATTAAATCCGTTAAGACTCGGTACCAATTCTCCTGCTCTTTTTCATTCTCTGCCGCCACGGCAAAATATTCGTCCTTGGTATAGAGGGCGATAAGGTGTTTGTGTTTGGCGTCAGCTCTCTTGTTGATATTGAGGCAGCAGTCAAGAGGTATAACCCTCTTTGCCGCTGACTTGTTTCTCCATTTCTTCTCGCTCTCGTAGTACTCCAGCCGGGCAGGGAAGCCCTCGTCCGGCTCCTTCAGAACGAAGAAGCGCTTGTGTCCGTGCTTCTGCTTCTTGAGGTATCCACATTTCTTAATCTTGGTGTTACTAATGTTCGCGTTGGATAACAAGTGTCCTCCCCCAGTATTTGGAGGACTCGCCATTCTATCGTCCTTTAAAAAAACAAATCTCACTTTCGTTAACCTGCTGTTATATCCTCACTTATCGAAGGCTGGAGAGAAACTCTGGAGAGAAACTCTGTATCTCTCAGAAGCAATGTTTCACTCCAGGCGCCGGCTGCGCGTTCGGCGTCTGTAGCTGTTTAACAGTAAATAACCCATATCGCTAAAGTGACCGGAGAGAAGAGGGAAACAATATGTGACGTTCTACACATCCAGCTTTGGTTACAAAAAAAAGAGAAGGGGAGGGAAAAAATTCACACACTGACACTTGGTCGCTGCAAGCCGACGGGGCGTACCTGCAAATCCGCCTACTTATTGGGCTCATTGGTGGTGGAGAGGGCTGCATGATAGTGAAAAGACTTCGTCAGATGTTAGAAAGCCCTCCCACTCAATTATATTAAATTCAATGGGCTTTATTGGCATGGGAAACATATGTTTACATTGCCAAAGCAAGTGAAATAGACAAGAAACAAATAGGAAATAAACAAGGGAAATAAACAATAAAAAAAACGTGCACATTACACTCACAAAAGTATTAAAAGAATATTGACATTTAAAATGTCATATTACTGGCTATGTACAGTGTTGTAACAATGCACACTCTCATACACACTCCTGACCTCTTGCGACTCAATCTGGGTACTGTTGATGCTGTTCATGTGCTAGTCGGAATGTCCGATTTGCTAACTCTTTGTAGTTATACTCGTGCCGCGTTCAACCAGTTAGCAAGTCGGAAATGTCAGAGCTTCCTAGTTCCGACTAGCATATGAATGCACCATCCGCCCGATCATATCTGTAGCCGGTGGTGCATTTACTAGGCCCGTATGCATATTAAATGCGTACGTGTATCCTCTTCTCGCAGAGCAACTCAGGCTATGTAGCCTATTATCAAATGATTTATGACGAGACGTATTACAGGCCCTGGCGGCTATTTGGGTTAAGTATTGTTGTATTTATTAGGTTTGTGCGCAGTATAGCAGTGATGATGTCTTGTGTTTGGTTAGTGCGCCATAACAATTATGGAGGGAAAGCTCAATTATATTCGTCACAGGTTTCAGAGTGGATAAACTGATAGAAATGTGTGTTAATATACGCCTATGTTATACATACATGTTATTTTATTATGACAAGTTGATGCTGTCAATAAATAACAATGGCTATAATAGGCATGTAATACAAGCCTTGATGATATAAAGAATTAGGTCTATTTGCATTCGTATGAATTTTTTACACAGGTTATAGCACAATTCTAAAAACACGGCATGATGCATGATCTAGTAGATTCTACAATGGATTAGCCATGCTCTGAACGTCAATTGGCATCAACTGCGATTTACAACGTGACGCGAGAGGAGGGTGCGTGACTGTTCCCAGTCTGTACCCAGCCTCTGCCCTCCTACTTCAGAAGTAAACAAGCATCACGAGACTGCGGCTCTGTGACACAGCTAGGCTGGGAGGGTGAGCGGGAGAGCCTCTGACGCAGGCAACACTCGATATTGCCCATGTGTCCCCTGATAATACCCTACATTCATGCCTGCGCCATGATGGGCAGAGAGCCCTCTCCCTCTTTTCCTCTCTTACCGAATTTGGCAACAGAAGAGTCATTAAACAGTGAAATTGTAAACAACTGTGTGAGTGAGAGAAATACCGCGTTCAAAACAACTGGGAACTCGGTACTCGGAAATCTCCGACTTCAGTGAGTTTAAGACAACTGTGAACTCGGAAAAAACGAGCTTTGACTGGGAAAAATCGGTTTGAATGGTCATCCAACTCGGATATCAAAGTAGGAAACTCGGGCATCGTTCTAGAGCTCAAGAGCTTGGATGACGTTCACACCGATTTTTCGCAGTCGAAGCTCGTTTTTGTCAGAGTTCCCATTTGCTTTGAACGCACAGAATTCGGAAGTCAGAGAGTTCCCAGTTGTCTTGAAAGCACCAAGAGCCCACGGCGCGCTCCGTAGATTGTTACGTAAGGCGCGCGCCCACTGGCCTATTTTTACTGCGCCCAGGCTCAGAACAGTACTGCAAGAGTATATTTGCCTTGACCCGTTGGATGCTTCCTCTATTGCGTATTTGAGCACAGATAGCCTACGTTCCACGCAGGAAGGGGAGGGGGAGCGGAGAGAGCACCTCTCAACACAGAAAACAGAAAATCATGACCCAAATATGGTTATATTATATATTTTTATTTTATAATGACGCAGAGTCATTGGTCCTGAATCTTGGTGCGTCAGCGGCAGGTGATGTGCGTAGTGATGAAGACAACGCTCTGCCCAGCTGGCTATCACGCTCCCGCCCGAACCTAAAATCTTGCCCGTGCCACCTCATCCCGGATTCTTGTCCCGTAGACTGGAGGGAAAGCGGTCTGTTGTGAAAAACACCCTGTCTGTCTGCCAGACGAGGTGATGTAAGGTCGTGTTTTTCTGTTTGGTGGTAGGCCTAGGCTACTACATTCTGCCGGTGACGCAGATTTTCCTGGAATGGATGTTCGATCGAGAGTCGAGGGTGACAGCTGATGGGAGGCTTTAGTCACCTATTACAATTATGACCCCCACTTTAATTAGAAAATGACTTAACATCGTTATTAACATCTTTCATATTTCATGTGGAATGCCATCATGTAGTGGTTTAAAAAGAAAATGGACTGAACCTGACAGATAGTCAAACATAGATATCCAACCATGATGCATTTTCAACTAGGATGAACTAAGAACTAACAGTCAGTTCGCCCACCACATAAGTGGCATGAAGATGAAACCACTGAAAGTCACTCCCCCACTCCTCTTTATTCCTGTTAAAGACATTTCTGCTGGCTCAGCAGCCAGTCAACTCTGTCCTCAGCACCAAGGTCATTTACACAGTACCCTGCACAGGTCAATTATGCCAACAACAGCACTGGATTTGACTGGTGCAGCACTGGAAATGGAATCAAATCATGAAATGACATCAGCCTAACCTGCTCTCTCCCTCAGTTCCCCCACAGCTGTTGAACTGGTCAAATCAATCAATGCATGGCAGAGTCAGGGCCTGATATGGTACATTTCATTTGGGTGCAGGCTTCACCACCTCACACAACTGGGATATTTTGATAACTGTATAACTCTCTAGGACAAGGTGACTTTTATCAATATATTCGGGTGTATTTACCCACCAAAAATGAAATGCAAATGAGCTGCTAATGTGGCTATAGTAAATAACTACAAATGCCATGATGATCTGAACGATACAGCCAAATCAAGGCAAATGTAAGAATCTCTGGATTAATTATCTAATGTTAGCCAAATGTAGTAATTAATAAATAGGCTACATTTATTTAAATGGACAATTCTGTGAACTGTCTTGCCCAAGTTTTAAATTGACACAATAGCTGTTAGAAAAGTTATCAGCTAGAGATGACATGCAGGAGCTTGCAGGGATTTGTAGTTTTGCACGATGTCTACTTTGATGCTAATTAACATTTTCAAATCTGTGAGTAAATAGAGCGTAATATATTGATAAAAGTCTTGTCCGAGAGAGATTTACATGGTTATCAAAACGTCAGTGAGTCTAAAAACCCCCTATGGGAAAAATGAATGGTGGAAAAATGATTGTTTTATGGATATTATGACACTTCCACTGTGGGGCTCTATTGTCTTTAAACTGTACCAGTCAGAGGGGGGTATCTGGTGTAGATGTCTTCCACACTACCTCTTAAAGAGAGATTTGAATCTAGATCCGTATCTCTCTTAGACCTAGTTTGTGTTGTCAAAGTAGTGTATTTAAAGAGGCTCTAAGGCTTTACTATAACATTATTCATTTATGAAGCGCAGGAGTGCTGATATGTCAAATAGGATTTTAATAGGTTGAGGATTTTGCATATTCATCTTTAGACCATGTTGACGTGAAGGAGACGACCAGGGAAGACTGGAGACCATCTGGTATCTCCTCTACTTGGTCGGTTAACTCTAGCACCCAGAACTAACAGCCATTATACTACTGCAGCACCCTGTTATATAACTACCCCCTACCAACCCCTCCCTGTTTACCTATGTCATTATGGAGGAGTATGCAAGGCTATAACATACAGAATGCTCGTGATCTACAGGATGGTCAGGGTGATTGTAACACTGAGAGTGGATTGCTATAACATTTTAATGATAGTCTATGGTAAGGATGGCTATAACATTTTAATGATAGTCTATGGTAAGGATGGCTATAACATTTTAATGATAGTCTATGGTAAGGATGGCTATAACATTTTAATGATAATCTATGGTAAGGATGGCTATAACATTTTAATGATAATCTATGGTAAGGATGGCTATAACATTTTAATGGTATTCTATGGTAAGGATAGCTATAACATTTCAATGATAGTGTATGGTAAGAATGGCTATAACATTTTATTGATAGTCTATGGTAAGGATGGCTATAACATTTTAATGATAGTCTATGGTAAGGATGGCTATAACATTTTAATGATAGTCTATGGTAAGGATGGCTATAACATTTTAATGATAGTCTATGGTAAGGATGGCTATAACATTGAGAGTGCCTCTGATGGGCAAAGAGAGAGCGAGTGGAGCGAAGAGAGAGAAAGAGATGGTGAGAGAGATAGAGATGGAGAGAGAGATAGAGATGGAGAGAGAGATAGAGATGGAGACAGATAGAGATGAGAGAGAGATAGAGATGGAGAGAGAGATAGAGATGGAGACAGATAGAGATGGAGACAGAGATAGAGATGGAGAGAGAGATAGAGATGGAGACAGATAGAGATGGAGAGAGAGATAGAGATGGAGATAGAGATGGAGACAGATAGAGATGGAGAGAGAGATAGAGATGGAGGACAGATAGAGATGGAGATAGAGATGGAGAGAGAGATAGAGATGGAGACAGATAGAGATGGAGAGAGAGATAGAGATGGAGACAGATAGAGATGGAGAGAGAGATAGAGATGGAGAGAGATAGAGATGGAGACAGATAGAGATGGAGAGAGAGATAGAGATGGCGAGAGAGATATATAGAGATGGAGACAGATAGAGATGGAGAGAGAGATAGCGGGAGAGAGATAGCGAGAGAGATAGAGAGGAGCAGAATGGGAGATGAGGCGTGTAATAAGAGCTTGATACCTTAATCAGGAGAGAGGGAGAAAGAGAAGATGGAAAGGGCTGTGGGTGGGCTTCGGGAGGGAAACAAGGAGGAAAAGGGGGTCTTCTATTTGCATTACCCATTAACCCCTCCAGTATAAAATGCAAATGAGGAGTCCTTAAAACTCCAATAAGGTGTGTGATAGGCCCATAAATTGCCTTCCTTGCCTGAATGCTGTCAGTCCATAGCCGTGTACACACCCTGCTTCTCTTTCATGTCTTCTCCACCCTCTTAGGTAATACTGAACAAAAATATAAAAACAACGTGCAACAATTTAAAAGATTGTAAGGAAATCAGTCAATTGAAATAAATTCATTAGGCCCTAATCTATGGATTTCACATGACTGGGAATACATATATGCATCTGTTGGTAACAGATACAGTACCTTAAAAAAAAAAAAATATGGGCGTGGATCAGAAAACCAGTCAGTATCTGGTGTGACCACCATTTGCCTCATGTAGCGTGACACATCTCCTTCTCATAGAGGTGATCAGGCTGTTGATTGTGGCGTGTGGATTGTTGTCCCACTCCTCTTCAATGGCCATGCAAAGTTGCTGGATATTGGCGGGAACTGGCGTACACGTTGATCTAGGGCATTTCAAACATGCTCAATGGGTGACATGTCTGGTGAGTATGCAGGCCATGGAAGAACTGGGACATTTTCAGCTTCCAGGAATTGTGTACGGATACTTGCGACATGGCGCCGACAGACATGGAAACTCAGCTTTTAGCTCCTAAGCAACTTTGCAGTATTTTAAAATGTTTACATTATTAGCCCAGAACATTTTTTATGTTATTACATACAGCTGGAAATAACTTTTGGATATCAGAGCGGCGGTAACTCACCAGTGTTCCAGCCAGAAACATGACTTTCCAAAATTGGATCCTTTGTTCGTGCCCTCCAAGGCAATTTATTTTATCCCAGAGGCTGCTCCACGACGCCGCTGGCAGAGAAGAGGTATTTGGAGTGGACTTCTAGTCTGACTCAGGAGGCGTTCACATCATCTACCGCTTCTGAGTATACAGTGCATTCGGAAAGTATTCAGACCCCTTCTCTTTTTCCACATTTTATTACATTACAGCCTTATTCTAAAATGGATTCAAAAATACATTCTCCAGAATCTGCACACAATACCCCATAATGACAAAATGAAAACATGTTTTTAGAATTTTTTTCAAATGTATAAAAAAACAAACAGACGCCTTATTTACATTAGTACTCAGACCCTATGCTATGAGACTTGAAATTATGCTCAGGTGCATCCCGTTTCCATTGCTCATCCTTGAGATGTTTCTACAACCTGCTCGCAGACACAGACGTCTTGCTCCCGGACAAGCTAAACACCTTCTTCGCCCACATTGAGGATAACACAGTGCCACCGACGTGGGCCGACGAGGACTGTAGGCTTTCATTTTCCGAGGCCGACGTGAGTAAGACATTTAACCCTTGTGTTGTCTTAAGGGTAAAAAATTGCATGCCACTATGTTTAACAGCAGAGAAAACAACCTAAATTATTTTTTTTCAACTTTAAATTTGATGAGTTTTCATAGAGTGACCCTAACATTACAAAAAGTGAAACGTCGCCTTTGTTCATATTTCCATAAAAGCTGTACACCACCAGGATACAAAGATTGTCTTAGGGTCATTTTTGACCCGGCAGTTATAAAATAATTTACACACCACAAGAACACACACACACACACACACACACACACAATGAGAAATTGAGATTATGTGTGCTACTGATTGAACTCAGACAGCAGCTCCTGAAGAGGAAGATCACCATGATTGACACAGTTAGAAAGAACAAGCCTGATCTCCCCCTGCACTCCTCGCAACAAGGGGGAGAGAGGCCTTCTCATCAAAGCCTTCACCCCCACCACCACTCTAGTTTCTTACCAAAGAGGAACAAGAATGTGGTCCTTCTGAGCACACTGCACAAAACAGCTGAGATCAGTGATCGTGAGGACAGGAAGCCAGCCATCATCCTGGACCTCAACAACAACGTGGCGTGGACAACCTGGACAAGGTGATTGGAATTTACAGCTGCAGGAGGATGACTGGCCCCTGGTCATCTTCCATAACATCATTGATGTGTCCTCATACAATGCCTTTGTGATATGGAACAAGATCAACACTACATGGATGCCTGATAAGCAGAACAAGATAAGGGTGTTCCTGGAGCAGCTGAGAAAGGTACTTGTAACCCCACACATTCAAAGAAGGGAGCGCCTCCCCTGCACAGCAGCCTCTGCAGCTCTTGTGAAAACTGTTCAGGGGGCAGGAATCTTGTCCTGATCCACCTGAGGCTGCAGCTGGGGCAGGCAAGAGGAGGAGATGACAATTCTGCCCCCTAAAGAAGGACTGTAAAACAAATACCATGTGCTGCACATGTGATAAATACATCTGCAAATTCCGTGCACACACACATACTGTCCTACATGTGCTATTTAGAGTTGATTAATTTATGTTCTTCACATTTTTGTTTTGAATCTAATATCTTATTTTATTCTTATGTATTGTTGTTGTTTATACACCTTGTGGGTGGGGGCAATGGTTAAAAAAATGGGAGAAGACTACTATTTTGTAGTTGAATTCCTCATTGTACAGTATATAAGAATATATCACTATGTTTCCCTTCAATAAAATGCATTCAAAACTACTTTCTGCACATTTCTGCTACTTTCTTAGGCTAATCAAGTGCTATCTCTTGCAAAAAAAAATGTTTACACCTATGCAGTACCTTTAGCAATAAAAGTAATAATAATAAACCTCTACTTTAGTAAAGAAAACTATTATGACAGGTGTGTTGTAATAAAAATGTGCGGTGTCCACTGATTAAATGCAGTCTTTCTGCATTGTGAAGAGGGAAAACCCAGATATTCACAAAGTTTGTGATGAATGACTGGTGGTTTCTTCATGCAAAATAGATTTGGAGTTTAAAGTTCAATTAAGCTGCTTTATTTTAGGGGTTTAGTGAAGGGGGGTTATTTTTTACCCTTATGACAAGGGGAGTATACAGAATGTTAAGACTACACAAGGGTTAAGCATGTTAACCCTCGCAAAGTTGCTGGCCAAGACGGCATCCCTAGCCACGTTCTCAGAGCATGCGAAGACCAGGTGGCTGGAGTGTTTACGGACATAATCAATCTCTCCCAATCCCAGTCTGCTGTCCCCACGTGCTTCAAGATGTCCACCATTGTTCCTTTACCCAAGACAGCAAAGGTAACTGAACTAAATGACTATCTCCCCAAAGCACTCAGTTTTGTCGTCATGAAGTGCTTTGAGAGGCTAGTTAACCTGTTGTGGTATAGGGGGCAGTATTTTCACAGCCGGATAAAAAAACGTACCCGATGTAATCTGGTTACTACTCCTGCCCAGAAACTAGAATATGCAAATAATTAGTAGATTTGGATAGAAAACACTCTAAAGTTTCTAAAACTGTTTGAATGGTGTCTGTGAGCATAACAGAACTCATATGGCAGGCCAAAACCTGAGAAGATTCCATACAGGAAGTGCCCTGTCTGACAATTTGTTGTCCTTCTGTTGCATCTCTATCGACAAAAGGCTTTACAGAGAAAGCAAAACATTAGATTGTTAGGAGAGTACATAGACACAAATAATCACACAGCCATTTTCCAAGCAAGCATATATGTCACATAAACCCAAACCACAGCTAAATGCAGCACTAATCTTTGATGATCTTCATAACAATTATTTTAAGAATTATAAATACAGAATTCCTTTATGCAATCGCTATGTCCGATTTTAAAATAGCTTTTCGGCGAAAGCACATTTTGCAATATTCTGAGTACATAGCTCGGCCATCACGGCTAGCTAATTTGTCACCCACCAAGTTTGGGGCTCACTAAACTCAGAATTACTATTAGAAAAATTGGATTACCTTTGCTGTTCTTCGTCAGAATGCACTCCCAGGACTTCTACTTCAACAACAAATGTTGTTTTGGTTCCAAATAATCCATAGTTATATCCAAATACCGCCGTTTTGTTCATGCGTTCAGGTAACTATCCAAACGGTGACGCGCGAGCACATTTCGTGACAAAAGATTTCAAAATATTCCATTACCGTACTTAGAAGCATGTCAAACGCTGTTTAAAATCATTTTTAGTCAAAACAGTCAAAACAAAGAAAAGCCCTTGAATGAGTACGTGTGTCCAAACTTTTGTCTGGTACTGTATATATTTATACTCCGGACTCCGACATTGCTCATCCTAATATTTATGTAATTCTTAATTCCATTATTTTACTTATAGATCTGTGTGTATTGTTGTGAATTGTCAGATATTACTGCACTGCTGGAGCTAGGAACACAAGCATTTTGCTACACCCACAATAACATCTGCTAAATATATGCCTGCAACCAATAAAATTTGATTTGATATGATTTATCATGCTGAAACATGAGGTGATGGCTGTGGATGAATGGCACGACAATGGGCCTATCGTCATGGTATCTCTGTGCATTTCAATTTCCATCGATAAAATGCAGTTGTGTTCATTGTCCATAGCTTTTACCTGCCCATACCATAACCCCACTGCCACCATGGGGCTCTCTGTTCACAACGTTTACATCAGCAAACTGCTCGCCCACATGACGCCATACATGCTGTCTCCCATCTGCCAGGTACAATTGAAACCGGGATTCATCCGTGAAGAGCACACTTCTACAGGGTGCCAGTGGCCATCAAAGGTGAGCATTTGCCCACTGAAGTAAGTTATGATGCCGAACTGCAGTCAGGTCAAGACCCTGGTGAGGATGACGATCACGCAGATGAGCTTCCCTGAGACGGTTTCTGACAGTTTGTGCAGAAATTCTTCAGTTGTGAAAATCAAAATTTTCATCAGTTGTCTGGGTGGCTGGTCTCAAGACGATCCCGCAGGTGAAGAAGCTGCATGTGGTGGTCCTGGGCTGGTGTGGTTACACATGGTCTGTGGTTTTGAGGCCAGTTGAATGTACTGCTAAATTCTCGAAAATGGCATTGGAGGCCGGCTTATGGTAGAGAAATGAACATTAATGTCTCTGGCATCAGCTTTAGTGGCAATTCCTGCCATCAGCATGTCAATTTTACGCTCCCTCAAAACTTAAGACATCTGTGGCATTGTGTTGTGAGACAAAACTGCACATTTTAGAGTTGTCTTTTATTGCCTGCAGCACAAGGTGCACCTGTGTAATTATCATGCTGTTTAATCAGCTTTTTGATATGCCACATCTGTCAGGTGAATGGATTATCTTGGCAATGGAGATATGCTCACTAACAGGGATGTAAACTAATTTGTGCACAGAATTTGAGAGAAATTTGTTTATTGTGCTAACAAAACATTTCTGGGTTCTTTTATTTCAGCTCATTTAACATGGGACCAACACTTTACATGTTACGTTTATATTTTTGTTCATTGTATTTTTGCTTGTAACACTTAAATGGTTAGGATAGCTCACAAGGTCTCATAAATATCTGTTGACTAGGTGGGAGTCATGACTAAAGAGACTTCATGCATATCTTTTATTTTTACCTATAAGAGTAGGAGTAAAATGTCTATTCTCAGCACTTACCACCAATTTCTTACTCTGCGATGCATTGTGGATACTGGCCACGGTAAGACTATCATACACACACACACCCCTCACCCCAAATACATACACATCCACTGGATCCTACAGTATACTTCAATAGCTGAGTCACAACCCCACAGTCACCAGCCTCTCCATCCCCTGCAGTGTCGTCACTACACTGTTGATCACGATTGGTTTCATAATCTGTCATAAAGCAGATTAGTTTATCCTGTGTGATGAGATAAGATTAGGGTCGGGGCTAGAGGGGGCCATGGGGGATCAGACTTACTCCTCTCATTCCAACACAAGCCCCCTGCCTCAAATGAACAGCAGCCTATTGCGGCATTTGTAACCACCCTCTGCGCACCCACACACACACCAGTCGTCACCCCTCACACAATCCTCATTTTGTTCAGCTGCAAAACAGATTATATCCTGAGCCCTGGGGGTGTCTGATGCATATTGTTTTCATGTTGTCGATCTGATTGTGATCCTGTTGTTTTCATGTTGTCAATCTAGATTGTGATCCTGTTATTTTCATTAGCTGTCCCAGACCATATTATGGTGTTTTTCCTGAAGTGTCATGTTCAGGAGTATAGCCATACAGATCAGCGTTTGTTTTCAGGGTTAGCATAGGACTTCACAGTAGCTTAACACAATGACAACTCAGTGGCCTTGTGGTTAGAGTGTTCGTCCTGATATTGGAAGGTTGTGATTTCAAATCGCTGGCCGAGTGATACCAAAGACTGTAAAAATAGGACCCGATGTGTCTCTGCTTAGCACTCAGAGTTAAGAAGATAGATCAGGGGTAAGGTTCTACGATAGGTTAATGTCCAGGGGGTGTGCTTGTACATTAAGCTGCCTTACTCTACAGAAATAGGCTCCTGCCCTATGAGCCTTTCCGGCTTGTGCAAGGCTACTTATGACACCTTTCAAAACAAGTCCAGCGGCGTAGGGGACAATAATCTCCAGTTCAGCTACCCAGAGTCACTCAGACATTCAGTCAGAGCCAAATATCTACTCACTCCTCTGTTAGGTCACTAACCAGAGATGATGTGGGGATCAACAAAGCCACAGAGAGAAGCCACCCTGTATGTCTCTGCCCTTAGTGTGTGTTTGTCTTGTGACTTCTCAAGACTTGACCAGAGAAAAGGAGAATCTCAGCTTGAATATGGATGTTACGTACACCTCACCCTGCTACACTCAACGCCCCGTGGAGTGAAAGAGATATGTGATTGTAGGTGCAGGTAAGGATGACAGAGGCAGAGAATATTACTGTTTACAGGGAATTTATTTCCTTAACACGGTAATGTGGGGAAAAGGGGCTGGATGGAACCAAAGCAAAGAAAATAGAATTTTAAAAGTCCCCTCTCCTACCTACCTAACCTTTTAGCACCTCCTGGCACACTAACCAAAATACAGGGGGTGGTCCACCCAGGTCTTACCTAGTGTACATAGACAGTAAGTACTACGGGTTATGTATGCCCGCAGGACTCTTCCCTAAGGACTCCCAAAGTGCCTTTCCCTTCCCCCCTGGGAACAAATGAAACAGAATAATTCAAACTCAGTGAACAATTTCAATAATCAAAAACACTGAGTCCTATTGGCATACACATACCTCAGAAGTAGCTGCTACAAAATACTTTCAACACAACTGGTACTGAGGAAACCCAACACAGGACATCAAAGAAGCTCACTCTCCTCCTTACAAAGGAACACTGGCTTTATTCCAGCTGGAGAAGGAGTTGGTAATTGAAAACAGCTGTCTCCCCTGACGAGAGGGAGGGTTTAGAGCGCCAATCTTCGATGGGGCCGACCAATCAGCTGCTTAGAATCCAGGAAGCCATTTCCTGAAATACACACACACAAATACATACAAACCCAAAACAACACAGAAACTGGGGAACGTAACAATGAACTATGAAAAAGTATTTGATTTGCTATGGAATGTTAACCTGTAACCTGTGTGTGAACAGAGGAGGGTCTGGATGGTACATACTGGATATAGGTCTCTCTGTTACTCTGATGGTGTCAGCTTTAATTGACTCAATTCCCTAATTAATACAGTAAATGACAGATTGACATTTCTCTTCTAGTTAATTTCCCCTGTGATTAATATGGCAGACGGAGTGACCTAGAAGAAAGGCAGCATGTGTTGCTTGAGATCTCCTGTGTTATTGGACATGACATGCTCCCCTATCGAGCCCTCGCAGCAATGATTACACTCTTGATTACTTCAGTCAACTAAATCATTGGAATGGACATAATCTATTATCTAAATGAATCTGCACATTTGACACTGGGTATATGCGGGGATGTGTGGGGTTGTATTAAATATGGAGAAATTAGAGGTTAGGACTAAAGTAGCTCTATCGTATGAATGTCATATTGAATAGCAAAGATATAGAGCAGGGGTACTCAAATCCTACCCTATGAGGTCCGGAGCCTGCTGGTTTTCTGTTCTACCTGATAATTAATTCCACACACCTGGTGTCCCAGGTCTAAATCAGTCCCCAACGAGAGGGGAACAATTAAAAAAAAGTAGTGGAACTGGCTTCAAGGTCCAGAGTTGAATTTGAGGGATATAGAGTATTGGGTCATTGTTCCAAATTAGGTTTAATGATGAAGATCACTCCCCCTGCTGAAAATAAACAGCATAGATCAGCATACATTTCAATGCTGATATTTGCTGGTCAATGCAGGTCTATGCTAGTCAGTGCTGGTCGGATGCTCGTCAAGCTTGTCTGACCAGTGTGGTCCAGCTGGTTATGCTGTTTTACCATCATGGTCTAGCTGTTTTTGTTGGTGTCTAGGCTTTGTGATGTTTTGGACACTGGTGACCAGCCTTCACTGTGTTTTGGACATTGGTGATTAGCCTTCTGTCACTCGAAGCGGAACAGGTGAACCCAAGAGCAGACTCAGACGAGGAGACTGGGATGAGGTAACCAAGGTATTTATTGAAACACAGGGGGAAGATGGGGTGCAGGCCAGGGGAAGCTCGGGCGGGTTGCAGGAAGCCAGGTGTGGAGGCTGAGGCTGTAGTGATTGGAATTGGGACTGGGTAAGCAGGTCCGGAGAGGAATCCAAGGACACAGTGGAGTGTGGGGGTCCAGGACAGAGTAGTGGGACTGGAGACAGGGAGTATTTGTATTTGAGTATTTGTAGATGTCTGGAACAGGTTGCAGCTGTTCCAGTATTTGTAGAGGTCTGGAACAGTCTGGAACAGGTTGCAGCTGGTGGGGATGTGCTCTGCCTCCAGCACACCTGTCTCCGCCCACACAATCACACACATACACACAGAGAGGAAGAGGGAGAGATCACTGGGGGAGTGGCGGCAGGTTAGGGAGATAAGGATGAGAAGTAGAGGGCATGGCAGGAGCAGATGTAACACCTTCACTGTGTTTTGGACACTGGTGACCAGCCTTCGCAGTGTTTTGGACACTGGTGACCAGCCTTTGCAGTGTTTTGGACACTGGTGACCAGCCTTTGCAGTGTTTTGGACACTGGTGACCAGCCTTTGCAGTGTTTTGGACACTGGTGACCAGTCTTTGCAGTGTTTTGGGCACTGGGGACCAGCCTTTGCAGTGTTTTGGGCACTGGGGACCAGCCTTTGCAGTGTTTTGGGCACTGGGTACCAGCCTTTGCAGTGTTTTGGGCACTGGTGACCAGCCTTCGCTTTGTTTTGGACACTGGTGACCAGCCTTCACTGAGTTTTGGAGACATACCAGCTTAGGCTGGTGATGCTAATATGCTGGTGATCAAGCTGGTCCAGCATGGTCTAGCTGGTCAAGCTGGTCTGATCACGCCCATCATTATCATATTTCCCTGCATACTCTATTGTTGTTGATTTTTAGAATTGTTTGTTTCAATATCTTTATGTTGTTGTGTTTTTGCATGTACATTGATTGATTAATTAATATTATGCTACACAAAGATAAATAACATTAATCCAATTTGTTAGTTGAATTTATTGCATCTGTTACTGAGATTAGTGTTCCAGTTTAGATGGTTTGGTTAGTCTGATTTATTCTTCTTTCTAACCACAGTGACGGCTGGTCACCACAAAAACACAACGAAGGCACCACGAAAACACAGCGAAGGCACCACAAAAACACAGCTAAGACATAAGAAAAACACAACGAAAGCACCATGAAAACACAACGAAAGCACCATGAAAACACAGCGAAGGCACCATGAAAACACAGCGCAGGCACCATGAAAACACAGCGCAGGCACCATGAAAACACAGCGCAGGCACCATGAAAACACAGCGCAGGCACCATGAAAACACAGCTAAGGCACCATGAAAACACAGCTAAGGCACCATGAAAACACAGCTAAGGCACCATGAAAACACAGCTAAGGCACCATGAAAACACAGCTAAGGCATAAGAAAAACACAACGAAAGCACCATGAAAACACAACGAAAGCACCATGAAAACACAGCTAAGCCACCATGAAAACACAGCGAAGGCACCATGAAAACACAGCGAAGGCACCATGAAAACACAGCGCAGGCACCATGAAAACACAACGAAGGCACCATGAAAACACAGCTAAGGCACCATGAAAACACAGCGAAGGCACCATGAAAACACAGCGAAGGCACCATGAAAACACAGCGCAGGCACCATGAAAACACAGCGCAGGCACCATGAAAACACAGCGCAGGCACCATGAAAACACAGTGAAGGCACCATGAAAACACAGCTAAGGCACCATGAAAACACAGCTAAGGCACCATGAAAACACAGCTAAGGCACCATGAAAACACAGTGAAGGCACCATGTTGGTCCATGCTGTTTTTTTTCAGCAGAGCCTGGACAGACATTTACCTCCACACTATTATTTCATTGACATTTCAGGATTATTTACCTTTTGCAAGACCAGAAAATGTAATGGAAATCATAGACGATTGTCCCCTCCCCTACCTCGCCAGCCCCTACTGCCCCTCCCCCTACCTCACCAGCCCCTACTGCCCCCTCCCCTACCTCGCCAGCCCCTACTGCCCCTTCCCCTACCTCACCAGCCCCTACTGCCCCCTCCCCTACCTCACCAGCTTCTACTGCCCCCTCCCCTACCTCACCAGCTTCTACTGCCCCCTCCCCTACCTCACCAGCTTCTACTGCCCCCTCCCCTACCTCACCAGCCCCTACTGCCCCCTCCCCTACCTCACCAGCTTCTACTGCCCCCTCCCCTACCTCACCAGCTTCTACTGCCCCCTTCCCTACCTCACCAGCTTCTACTGCCCCCTCCCCTACCTCGCCAGCCCCTACTGCCCACTCCCCTACCTCACCAGCCCTTACTGCCCCCTACCTCACCAGCCCCTACTACCCACTCCCCTACCTCGCCAGCTCCTACTGCCCACTCCCCTACCTCACCAGCCCCTACTGCCCCCTCCCCTACCTCACCAGCTTCTACTGCCCCCTCCCCTACCTCACCAGCTCCTACTGCCCACTCCCCTACCTCACCAGCTTCTACTGCCCCCTCCCCTACCTCACCAGCTTCTACTGCCCCCTCCCCTACCTCACCAGCCCCTACTGCCCCCTCCCCTACCTCACCAGCTCCTACTGCCCACTCCCCTACCTCACCAGCCCCTACTGCCCACCACCCTACCTCACCAGCCCTTACTGCCCCCTACCTCACCAGCACATACTGCCCCCTGCCTTACCTTGCCAGCCCCTACTGCCCCCTCTCTCTCCCTCTCTCTATCCCTTTCCCTATCTTTCTTTCCCTCTATCTCTTTCCTCACTCGCCCTTCCCCCTTTTTTCTCTGTTTTACCTTGCTTTATCTTGTGCAACACTGACACTAAATTACTAATTTTTCTCATTTCATGGGTAAGTGAGACAGATATTTATTTAATATACTCATAAGAGGAGGCAGGAGGTCTATTTATTGGAGCAAAGCTGGAGAGATAGAACATGTTTATTTTACCAGATGTAGGAGCCAGATAGCATGTTTATATAAAGACGCACACAGATAGCAATATATTTATTCATGAGCATTTCCTACACAACATATTACTTTAAGCCGACCACACACTCATATATACACACATAAGCGTGTGAACGCACACACCCAAATGCACCGGCACACACACACACACACACACACACTTAGCCTAGATGTATATGTGTGAAACCGGTGCACTCCCCAGCTTTGATCAAACAGATATGAATTCACATAATATGCAGGCTCCATAATGGCTTCATTTGCCTTTTGTCATAATTATGCATTGTCTGGGGTCACATGGGCTCCCGAGTGGCGCAGCGGTCTAAGGCACTGCATCTCACTGCTTGTAGACGACACTAAAGGCACCCTGGTTCGAATCCAGGCTGCATCACAACTGGCCGTGACTGGGAGTCCCATAGGGCGGCGCAATTGGCCCAGGGTTGTCCGGGTTTGGCCGGTGCAGGCCGTCATTGTAAATAAGAATTTGTTCTTTACTGACTTGCCTGGTTAATTATTACTTCTTTTTTTTAAAACATGGTGCGAAGTAAAATGACTATGATATGGGACTGCTCTCCATAAGCAGACAAATCTGGTGTAACAGGAGATGGCTATATGAGGGGCTAAATGCAGACAGAAAGCGAGACACTCTCCCCATTGATTTAGATAAAGACTGAATTGTTTTGGTCACAATGAGAGAGTGGAGAGACCTTCCATCTGCATTCTGTACCTTTATTAACTTACTTCTACTGTTTGGGCACAACCTCTGTCACACACGCACACAAAAACACATAATGACTGATCCCTGGCAGTGACCCCACTCTCTCAGGGTGTCTCAGGGGGAGTGGCAATGCAGAAAAACATTTCACACCACACACTGTACATGTATGAAACAGAACTAATATAAGCACCCGGTCTAAGGCACTGCATCTCAGTGCTAGAGGTGTCACTACAGACCCTGGTTCGATTCCAGGCTGTATCACAACCGTCTGTGATTGAGAGTCCCATAGGGTGGGCACAAATGGCCCTGCGTCGTCCGGGTTTGGCTGGGGTAGGCGGTCATTGTAAATAAGAATTTGTTCTTAACTGACTTGCCTAGTTAAATAAAGGTTGAATAACATAAAATGAAAATAAAACCCCCTATTGGACCTTTTTGACACACACACATACACACACAGTGCAGCAGTGCTGACAGGAATACATCAATGCTTACATGATGTTCTAAAGTGAGTGAGTGGAGAGAGGAAGAAGGGAGAGAGGGATGAGGAGAGGGGGCACTCAGTTTGTCCTGAATTGATCCGAATAGGATTAAGTAGGCAAACTGTGAGTAGGAGGCTATGTGTACCGGGGTTTAGGATCTGAACTAGGGTTGCAAAATTCCGGGAACTTTCAATAAATTACCTGTTTTTCCAGAAATACCGGAATTAGCATGAAAATCTGGAATCTTCCAACCAGGATTTCTAGAAAATCAGGCAATTTATTGAAAGTTCCTGGAATTTTGCAACCCTAATCCGAACTCTTTCTTTACCCACTAGCTCACTCGATTGTTTTCTCTGCTTACTCCCTCCCTCCCTCCCTCCCTCCCTCCCTCCCTCCCTCCCTTCCTCCACACACACACACACACACACACACACACACACACACACACACACACACAACACAACACAACACAACACAACACAAGACAACACACACACACTCTGTTCACTCATGTTCTTGATAGGGATATTTTCCATGTGTACAGTACCAGTCAAAAGTTTGGACACACGTACTCATTCAAGGGTTTTTCTTTATTTGACGATTTTCTACATTGTAGAATAATAGTGAAGATATCAAAACTATAAAAAAAAAAAACACATGGAATCATGTAGTAACCCAAAAAGTGTTAAACAAATCCAAATATATTTTAGATTTTAGATTCTTCAAAGTAGACACATTTGCCTTGATGACAGCTTTGCACACTCTTGGCATTCTCTCAACAACCTTCATGAGGTAGTCACCTGGAATGCATTTCAATTAACAGGTGTGCCTTGTTAAAAGTTAATTTGTGCAATTTCTTTCCTTCTTAATGCATTTCAGCCAGTCAGTTGTGTTGTGACAAGGTATGGGTGGTATACAGAAGATAGCCTTATTTGGTAAAAGACCAAGTCCATATTATGGCATGAACAGCTCAAATAAGCAAAGAGAAACAACAGTCCATCATTACTTTAAGACATGAAGGTCAGTCAATACGGAAAATGTCAAGAACTTTGAAAGTTTCTTCAAGTGCAGTCGCAAATCCATCAAGCGCTACGATGAAACTGGCTCTCATGAGGACCGCCACAGGAAAGGAAAACCCAGAGTTACCTCTGCTGCAGAGGATAAGTTCATTAGAGTTACCAGGCTCATAAATTGCAGCCCAAATAAATGCTTCAGAGAGTTCAAGTAACAGACACATCTCAACATCAACTTTTCAGAGGAGACTGCATGAATCAGGCCTTCATAGTCAAATTGCTGCAAAGTAACCACTACTAAAGGACACCAATAATAAGAGACTTGCTTTGGCCAAGAAACATGAGCATTGGACATTAGACCGGTGGAAATCTGTCCTTTGGTCTGATGAGTCCAAATGTGAGATTTTTATTTTATTTTTTATTTCACCTTTATTTAACCAGGTAAGCTAGTTGAGAATAAGTTCTCATTTACAACTGCGACCTGGCCAAGATAAAGCAAAGCAGTGCGACAGAAACAACAACACAGAGTTACATGGATTAAACAAGCGTACAGCCAATAACACAAGAGAAAAAAAAGAAAGTCTATATACAGTGTGTGCAAATGGCATGGGGAGGTATGGCAATAAATAGGCCATAGTAGCAAAGTAATTACATTTTAGCAGATTAACACTGGAGTGATAGATGAGCAGATGATGATGAGCAGATGATGGTGTGTAAGTAGTGATACTGGTGTGCAAAAGAGCAGCAAGTAAATATAAACAATATGTGGATGAGGAAGGTAGATTGGGTGGGCTATTTACAGATGGACTATGTACAGCTGCAGCGATCGGTTAGCTGATGTTTAAAGTTAGTGAGGGAAAAGTCTCCAGCTTCAGCGATTTTTGCAATTCGTTCCAGTCACTGGCAGCAGAGAACTGGAAGGAAAGGCCGCCAAAGGAGGTGTTGGCTTTGGGGATGACCAGTGAGATACAGTGCCTTGCGAAAGTATTCGGCCCCCTTGAACTTTTCGACCTTTTGCCACATTTCAGGCTTCAAACATAAAGATATAAAACTGTAATTTTTTTGTGAAGAATCAACAACAAGTGGGACACAATCATGAAGTGGAACGAAATTTATTGGATATTTCAAACTTTTTTAACAAATAAAAAACTGAAAAATTGGGCGTGCAAAATTATTCAGCCCCCTTAAGTTAATACTTTGTAGCGCCACCTTTTGCTGCGATTACAGCTGTAAGTCGCTTGGGGTATGTCTCTATCAGTTTTGCACATCGAGAGACTGAAATCTGTGCCCATTCCTCCTTGCAAAACAGCTCGAGCTCAGTGAGGTTGGATGGAGAGCGTTTGTGAACAGCAGTTTTCAGTTCTTTCCACAGATTCTCGATTGGATTCAGGTCTGGACTTTGACTTGGCCATTCTAACACCTGGATATGTTTATTTGTGAACCATTCCATTGTAGATTTTGCTTTATGTTTTGGATCATTGTCTTGTTGGAAGACAAATCTCCGTCCCAGTCTCAGGTCTTTTGCAGACTCCATCAGGTTTTCTTCCAGAATGGTCCTGTATTTGGCTCCATCCATCTTCCCATCAATTTTAACCATCTTCCCTGCCCCTGCTGAAGAAAAGCAGGCCCAAACCATGATGCTGCCACCACCATGTTTGACAGTGGGGATGGTGTGTTCAGGGTGATGAGATGTGTTTCTTTTACGCCAAACATAACGTTTTGCATTGTTGCCAAAAAGTTCGATTTTGGTTTCATCTGACCAGAGCACCTTCTTCCACATGTTTGGTGTGTCTCCCAGGTGGCTAGTGGCAAACTTTAAACAACACTTTTTATGGATATCTTTAAGAAATGGCTTTCTTCTTGCCACTCTTCCATAAATGCCAGATTTGTGCAGTATACGACTGATTGTTGTCCTATGGACAGAGTCTCCCACCTCAGCTGTAGATCTCTGCAGTTCATCCAGAGTGATCATGGGCCTCTTGGCTGCATCTCTGATCAGTCTTCTCCTTGTATGAGCTGAAAGTTTAGAGGGACGGCCGGGTCTTCGTAGATTTGCAGTGGTCTGATACTCCTTCCATTTCAATATTATCGCTTGCACAGTGCTCCTTGGGATGTTTAAAGCTTGGGAAATCTTTTTGTATCCAAATCCGGCTTTAAACTTCTCCACAACAGTATCTCGGACCTGCCTGGTGTGTTCCTTGTTCTTCATGATGCTCTCTGCGCTTTAAACGGACCTCTGAGACTATCACAGAGCAGGTGCATTTATACGGAGACTTGATTACACACAGGTGGAATCTATTTATCATCATTAGTCATTTAGGTCAACATTGGATCATTCAGAGATCCTCACTGAACTTCTGGAGAGAGTTTGCTGCACTGAAAGTAAAGGGGCTGAATAATTTTGCACTGTCAAATTTTTCTGTTTTTTATTTGTTAAAAAAGTTTGAAATATCCTATCAATTTCGTTCCACTTCATAATTGTGTCCAACTTGTTGTTGATTCTTCACAAAAAATTACAGTTTTATATCTTTATGTTTGAAGCCTGAAATGTGGCAAAAGGTCGAAAAGTTCAAGGGGGCCGAATACTTTCGCAAGGCACTGTATACCTGCTGGAGCGCGTGCTACGGGTGGGTGTTGTTATCGTGACCAGTGAGCTGAGATAAGGCGGAGCTTTACCTAGCATAGACTTGTAGATGACCTGGAGCCAGTGGGTCTGGCGATGAATATGTAGCGAGGGCCAACCAACTAGAGCATACAGGTCGCAGTGGTGGGTGGTATAAGGCACTTTGGTAACAAAACGGATGGCACTGTGATAGACTGCATCCAATTTGCTGAGTAGAGTATTGGAAGCTATTTTGTAAATGACATCGCCGAAGTCGAGGATCGATCTGCCTATCGAGGATAGTCAGTTTTACTAGGGTAAGTTTGGTGGCGTGAGTGAAGGAGGCTTTGTTGCGAAATAGAAAGCCGATTCTAGATTTGATTTTGGATTGGAGATGTTTAATGTGAGTCTGGAAGGAGAGTTTACAGTCTAGCCAGACACCTAGGTATTTGTAGTTGTCCACATATTCTAGGTCAGAACCGTCCAGAGTAGTGATGCTAGTCGGGCGGGCGGGTGCGGGCAGTGAACGGTTGAAAAGCATGCATTTGGCTTTGCTAGCATTTAAGAGCAGTTGGAGGCCACGGAAGCAGTGTTGTATGGCATTGAAGCTCGTTTGGAGGTTAGTTAACTTGTTATGGATAGGGGGCAGTATTTTCACGGCCGGATAAAAAAACGTACCCGATTTAATCTGATTATTACTCCTGCCCAGAAACTAGAATATGCATATAATTATTAGCTTTGGATAGAAAACACTCCAACGTTTCTAAAACTGTTTGAATGGTGTCTGTGAGTATAACAGAACTCATTTGGCAGGCCAAAACCTGAGAAGATTCCAAACAGGAAGCGCCCTCTCTGACCATTTCTTGGCCTTCTTGATCATCTCGATCCAAAACAGGGGATCTCTGCTGTAACGTGACATTTTCTAACGCTCCCATAGGCTCTCAGAAGGCACCAGAACGTTGAATGATGACTTTGCAGGCCATGGCTGAAAAACAGTAGCGCATTTGGTAAGTGGTCGATCTGAGAACAATGAGACTGGTGCGCGCGTCCACGAGACGACTCCATGTTTACATTTTCAGTCTTTGAACGAAAACAATGAATCCCGGTCGGAATATTATCGCTTTTTTTACGAGAAAAATCGCATAAAAATTGATTTTAAACAGCGTTTGACATGCTTTGAAGTACGGTAATGGAATATTTTGACATTTTTTGTCACGAAACGCGCCGGGCACGTCACCCTTCGTTACCCTTCGGATAGTGTCTTGAATGCACAACAAAACGCCGCTATTTGGATATAACTATGGATTATTTGGAACCAAACCAACATTTGTTATTGAAGTAGAAGTCCTGGGAGTGCATTCTGACGAAGAACAGCAAAGGTAATCCAATTTTTCTTATAGTAAATCTGAGTTTGGTGAGTACCAAACTTGGTGGGTGTCAAAATAGCTAGCCATGATGGCCGGGCTATCTACTCAGAATATTGCAACATGTGCTTTCGCAGAAAAGCTATTTTAAAATCGGACACCGCGATTGCATAAAGGAGTTCTGTATCTATAATTCTTAAAATAATTGTTATGTTTTTTGTGAACGTTTGTCGTGAGTAATTTAGTAAATTCACCGGAAGTGTTCGGTGGGAATGCTAGTTCTGAACGTCACATGCTAATGTAAAAAGCTGGTTTTTGATATAAATATGAACTTGATTGAACAAAACATGCATGTATTGTATAACATAATGTCCTAGGAGTGTCATCTGATGAAGATCATCAAAGGTTAGTGCTGCATTCAGCTGTGGTTTTGTTTTTTGTGACATTATATGCTAGCTTTGAAAATGGGTGTCTGATTATTTCTGGCTGGGTACTCTGCTGACATAATCTAATGTTTTGCTTTCGCTGTAAAGCCTTTTTGAAATCGGACAGTGTGGTTAGATAAAGGAGAGTCTTGTCTTTAAAATGGTGTAAAATAGTCATATGTTTGAAAAATTGAAGTTTTCGGATTTTCGAGGAGTTTGTATTTCGCGCCACGCCCATCATTGGATATTGGAGCAGGTGTTCCGCTAGCGGAACGTCTAGATGTAAGTTAACACAGTGTCCAAAGAAGGGCCAGATGTATACAGAATGGTGTCGTCTGCGTAGAGGTGGATCAGGGAATCACCCGCAGCAAGAGCGACATCGTTGATATATACAGAGAAAAGAGTCGGCGCGAGAATTGAACCCTGTGATACCCCCATAGAGTCTGGACAACAGGCCCTCCGATTTTACACACTGAACTCTATTTGCGAAGTAGTTGGTGGACCAGGCGAGGCAGTCATTTGAGAAACGAAGGCTATTGAGTCTGCCAATAAGAATACGGTGATTGACAGAGTCGAAAGCCTTGGACAGGTCGATGAAGACGGCTGCTCAATACTGTCTTTCATTGATGGTGGTTATGATATCATTTAGGACCTTGAGCGTAGCTGAGGTGCACCCGTGACCAGCTCGGAAACCAGATTGCACAGCGGAGAAGGTACGGTGGGATTCGAAATGGTCAGTGATCTGTTTATTAACTCGGCTTTCCATGACTTTAGAAAGGCAGGGCAGGATGAATATAGGTCTGTAACAGTCTGGGTCTAGAGCGTCACCCTTTTTGAAGAGCGGGATGACCGCGGCAGCTTTCCAATCTTTAGGGATCTCAGACGAAATGAAAGAGAGGTTGAACAGACTGGTAATAGGGGTTGCAACAATGGCGGCAGATAATTTTAGAAAGAGAGGGTCCAGATTGTCTTGCCCAGCTGATTTGTACGGGTCCAGGTTTTGCAGCACTTTCAGAACATCTGCGATCTGGATTTGGGTGAAGGAGAAGCTGGGGAGGCTCGGGCAAGTAGCTGCGAGGGGTGCGGAGCTGTTGGCCGGGGTTGGGGTAGCCATTTTTGGTTCCTACCGCCATGTCTTTGTGAGATGCAGACTAGGTGAATGGATGATCTCCGCATGTGTAGTTCCCACCGTGAAGCATGGAGTAAGAGGTGTGATGGTGTTGGGATGCTTTGCTGGTGACACTGTCTGTGATTTATTTGGAATTCAAGGCACACTTAACCTCTCTGGGCTAGGTGGGACGTTTGCGTCCCTCCCTAGTCAACAGCCAGTGGAATCGTGTGGCGCGAAATACAAATACCTCAAAAATGCTATAAGTTCAATTTCTCAAACATATGACTATTTTACACCATTATAAAGACAAGACTCTCGTTAATCTAAACATATTGTCCGATTTCAAAAAGGCTTTACAGCGAAAGCAAAACATTAGATTATGTCAGGAGAGTACCCTGCCAAAAATAATCACACAGCGATTTTCAAAGCAAGCATATATGTCACATAAACCAAAACCACAGCTAAATGCAGCACTTACCTTTGGTGATCTTCATCAGATGACACTCCTAGGACATTATGTTATACAATACATGCATGTTTTGTTCAATCAAGTTCATATTTATATCAAAAAACAGCTTTTTACATTAGCATGTGATGTTCAGAACTAGCATACCCACCGAAAACTTCTGGTGAATTTACTAAATTACTCACCATAAACGTTGACAAAATACATAACAATTATTTTAAGAATTATAGATACAGAACTCCTTTATGCAAACGCTATGTCCGATTGTAAAATAGCTTTTCGGCGAAAGCACGTGTTGCAATATTCTGAGTACATAGCTCGGCCATCACAGGCTAGCTAATTTGACACCAACCAAGTTTGGGGCTCACTAAACTCAGAATTACTATTAGAAAAATTGGATTACCTTTGCTGTTCTTCGTCAGAATGCACTCCCAGGACTTCTACTTCAACAACAAATGTTGTTTTGGTTCCAAATAATCCATAGTTATATCCAAATACCTCCGTTTTGTTCGTGCGTTCAGGTCACTATCCGAAGGGTAACACGCGAGCGCATTTCGTGACAAAAAAATTCAAAATATTCCATTACCGTACTTAGAAGCATGTCAAATGCTGTTTAAAATCAATTTTTATGCAATTTTTCTCGTAAAATAGCGATAAAATTCCAACCGGGCAACGTTGTATTCATTCAAAGACTGAAAGAAAAAAATGGAGAAGTCTTGTGAACGTGCATCTCAGTCTCACTGTCCCCAGGCTGACCACTTACAAACTCTGCTGCTGTACTTTGCCCAGAGACAGCAGACACCCCATTCCACTTTCTGGCGGCTTTAGAGAACCAATGGAAGCCTTAGAAAGAGATGCAACAGAAGGACAACCAATTGTCAGACAGGGCACTTCCTGTATGGATGCTTCTCAGGTTTTGGCCTGCCATATGAGTTCTGTTATACTCACAGACACCATTCAAACAGTTTTAGAAACTTTAGAGTGTTTTCTATCCAAATCTACTAATTATATGCATATTCTCATTTCTGGGCAAGAGTAGTAACCAGTTTAAATCGGGTACGTTTTTTATCCGGCAGTGAAAATACTGCCCCCTAGCCCAGACAGGTTAACCAGCATGGCTACCACAGCATTCTGCAGAGATACGTCATCCCATCTGGTTTGCACTTAGTGGGAGTATAATTTGTTTTTCAATGGGACAATGACCCAACACACCTCCAAGCTGTGTAAGGGCTATTTGACCAAGAAAGAGAGTGATGGAGTACTACATCAGATGACCTGGCCTCTACAATCACCCGACCTCAACCAAATTGCAATGGTTTGGGATGAGTTGGACCGCAGAGTGAAGGAAAAGAAACCAACAAGTGCTCAGCATATGTGGGAACTCCTTCAAAACTGTTTGAAAAGCATTCCAGGTGAAGCTGGTTGAGAGAATGCCAAGAGTTTGCAAAGCTGGCATCAAGGCATAAGGTGGCTACTTTGAAGAATCTAATATATAAAATATATTTTGATTTGTTTAACACTTCTTTGGTTACTACATGACTCCCATATGTGTAATTTCATATCTTCACTATTATTCTACAATGTAGAAAATAGTAAAAAATAAAGAAAAACCCTTGAATGACTAGGTATGTCCAAACTTTTACTGGTACTGTATGTCAGTGTGTCTATTGCGATCCACATAAACATGTGGTGTGTTATATGGTATGTTCTAGAGCAGTGGTTCACAAACTTTTTTAGTCCTGTACCCCTTCAAACATTCAACCTCCAGCTGCGTACCCCCTCTAGCACCAGTGTCACGACTTCCGCCGAAGTCGGTTCCTCTCCTTGTTCAGGCGGCGCTCGGCCTTCTAGCCATCATCGATCCACTTTTCATTTTCCATTTGTTTTGTCTTTTCTTCTCACACACCTGGTCTCAATTTCCATCATTACATGTTGTGTATTTAACCCACTGTTCCCCCCATGTCTTTATGCGGAATTGTTTATTGTAAGTGCATGTACACGTTTTCTCTAGTGAGAGACGGGTTTTGTACCCAATTTTCTGTTGTTCTGGTTTCCGGTGGTTTTATGAATAAAACTGCTCCGTTGATTACCAAGTTATGCTCTCCTGCACCTGACTTCCCTGCCGCCAGTTACTTACAACCAGGGTCAGCGCACTCTCAAATGTGTTTTTTTGGCATCATTGTAAGCCTGCCACACACACACACACACACACTATACGATACATTTATTAAACATAAGAATGACTGTGAGTTTTTGTCACAACCCGGCTCGTGGGAAGTGACAAAGAGCTCTTAAAGGACAAGGGCACAAATAATAATATAATAATAATCAATAATTTTCTTACATATAAAACCTTATTTGTTCATTGAAAATTGTAAATAACTCACCACAGGTTAATGAGATGGGTGTGCTTAAAAACAGGCACATAACTCTGCAATGTTGGGTTATATTGGAGAGAGTCTCAGTCTTTAATCATTTTCCATATACAGTCTGTGCCTGTATTTCGTTTTCATGCTAGTGAGGGCCAATAATCCTCTCTCACATAGGTACGTGGTTGCAAAGGGCATCAGTGTCTTAACAGCGTGATTTGCCAAGGCAGGATACTCTGAGCACAGCTCCAAAATCTGGCAGTGGCTTCTGATTAAGTTACATTTTCACAGAACCGCTTGTTGCAATTTCAATGAGGCTCTCCTGTTCAGATATCGCTAAGTGGACTGGAGGCAGGGCATGAAAGGGATAACGAATCCAGTTGTTTGTGTCATCCATTTCGGGAACGTACCTGCGTAATTGCGCACCGAACTCACTCAGGTGCTTCGCTATATCACATTTGGCATTGTATGTAAGATTGAGATCATTTGCACACAAAAAAATCATACAATGATGGAAAGACTTGTGTGTTGTCCTTGTTAATGCAGACAGAGAAGAGCTCCAACTTCTTAATCATAGCCTCAATTTTGTCCCGCACATTGAATATAGTTGCGGAGAGTCCCTGTAATCCTAGATTCAGATCATTCAGGCGAGAAAAAACATCATCCAAATAGGCCAGTCGTGTGAGAAACTCGTCATCATGCAAGCGGTCAGACTAGTGAAAATTATGGTCAGTAAAGAAAACTTTAAGCTCGTCTTTCAATTCAAAAAAACGTGTCAATACTTTGCCTCTTGATAACCAGCGCACTCCTGTATGTTGTAAAAGCATTACATGGTCGCTGCCCATATCATTGCATAGTGCAGAAAATACATGAGATTTCAGGGGCCTTGCTTTAACAAAGTTAACCATTTTCACTGTAGTGTCCAAAACGTCTTTCAAGCTGTCAGGCATTAAGAGCAAGAGCCTCTCGGTGGATGCTGCAGTGAACCCAAGTAGCATCGGGAGCAACTGCTTCCACTATGTCTTCCTGTCATGGCTTTTGCGCCATCTGTACAGATACCAACATGAGCAGCAGCTACGTTTGGCTACATACAGACCGTTGATGGAATTCCCGTGAGAGAGTAACGGTTAATGTGATTGGAGATGTTAATTATTTGACTAGGCTACCTGTATTTGACATTGTGTTGCTATTTCGCTGAGCACTAGATGGTTTAATTTTATTTTTGGCAGTGTAACGAGGCTACTCAGGCGAGAAAAAAGCCCAGTTGGAAAATATAAATGGACTGTTTGAAAATGTGAAGAATTATTATTATATATTTTTTTTTAATTAAAAAAATGTGAATCACATTTTTATTTGTCGTACCCCTGACGGCATTGGGTGTACCCCTGGGGTATTCCGTTTGGGAATACCTGTTCTAGAGAATGGGAGGTACGCGCTCACATGGTAATATTGGAGTGTGACACAGGGAGATAGGAGACAGAGTAGGGGACATGGTGCAGGGTCTGATACATGGAATCCAAAGAGGTAGTGGACAAGGAGACAGAAAAGGAGGGGACACAGAAAGGCGGACACAGAAAGGCAACACAGAAGAAGAGAGAGACAGAACGGTAGTAGAGAAAGACAGAGAAATACTAGAGAAGAAGACAGAAAAGGGACGTGACTAGGAGACAGAGGTGTAAAGGCAGGACGGAAGGAGACAGGAAGTGAGGTTAAGGAACCAGATAAGTAAAGGACCAGGACGAGGAGGCGGTTCCAAAAAGGCAAGGCCAACATCTTTTGAGAGATTCGTTCACCTCCGTCTGCTGGCAGCTCTAAGAGAAAGATGAAGGATATATATTTTGAGTCTTCCCACCACTCCCAGGCCATATGCCAGACAACGTAAATCAGACGCACACACAGACACAAAAACATTGTAAAACAGGATACCTCATTGTTGCTGAGAGGTTTTGGACTCTGATTGGACACTATATCTGCCTCTAACTGTGCATCTTGACGCATATGGTTCTACAATTCAAGGAGTAAAAGAATATGACACAAAATGATTCACTAAGTATAGGAGTGTAGCCACAGGCACAACTGAAATTGACTGCATGCAGTAAATCTCTGTTGCCTTGTTTTTTTTGCTTTTGCCACAGAATGTTATTTTATGCAACACTGCCTGGCTTCTGCTTGAATCAGAAGACTTTGTGACCTTGTTGGTTAAAAACAACAGCAGCAGAGGAGCAGTGGCCCTTGGGTCGTGGGTTCATAGTGCCATGGCCTCTTAAAGGTCAAAGTGAATTAGGTTAGCGGCACACAGATGGATGGTTGGATGGTGGGGGTCAAAGGGGTAGAGACTGACTCTTGTTTATGTGTCCCTGCCTTTTCATAGCACCACAACTGACCCTTGGAGGGACAGATGGAGAGACGTCTGGAGGGACGTCTGGAGAGATGTCTGGAGGAACGGCTGGAGGGACTGATGGAAGTACCTTGTGGAATTGGTTAGTGGAAAGTATACAGTTAAAAGAAAGAGACATGGTGAGGGTTATAAGTGAGAAATAGGGATGGATACAGACTATACAGGAGAGACAGAGGTCGACAACAGGAGAGAGAATGAGAAGGTGGTTAGATTGGACATCACTTTGGCCAAACATGTAATCTTGGCCTCCCCGGCAGCCATGAGCCTCTCTGGATCCTGTTAAGCCATAAGCCTACTTCTCCCTGTGTTACTGCTCAACACCATAATCATCAGTGGTGCAAGCCTTATACTTTATAGGGGGCTCTCATGATTTCCACATCACACACTTACACAACAAGAGACAGACTCTTAACAGTCACACATACAAACCAATGGCCTTATACATGTATTTTGTTTGTCTGTTTGGTTGATATGTGACTGTTGCTCCTATAGCCTTGTGTGCTAGAGATCTAGGCTTTGCGGCTAGTGAACAAGACTATCTCAACAGTAGCCTGCACAAGCTTCTTTCCGGATTGTTGTCCCTTTTAACAGCAGTTTCCCTTTTCCTTTAAATATGCATATGAGCCTTGATTGCATTCATCATTGCCACATCATTGATTAAAACCAATACATCTCTGGGACTGACCCCCTCCCCAGGGTCATACATATTCATGAAGTGGAGGTTGTAATCCATTCTGAGTTTAGGGGATGGGGTGGGTAGGTTGTATTTTTGGAAACAAACTAAAGACCATTGTAATTGAATTAAGTTCAACCTCTCAGCAAGAACAAATGGAATATTTCATTGTGGGTTCAGGATAATGCACAGGGTCCTTGTAGAATAGAATGTAAACTGTTTTTGTTGTTGTTGTTGTTGCCGTGTTCTACCGTGACTAGACTACTAAAGTAATGGTATTCCTTTTGCGAGGTGGCATATTGAGTATTGTTTTACCTTCACCCCAGGTGATTCTGGTAAATCAGAATTAGTTTTAGGGCGACGAATCCATGTTATGATAAGTGTGCTTTCTATAATTCCCTGGAGAGAGTTCTGGATAAAGAATACATTAATAGGAGTGGGGTCTGTTTAAAGACTACCTCCAGTGGAAATAGACAAATGCGCCTTAGAATAACATTAACATAAATGCTTTCTTCAAAGTAAAGATATTGAGATATACATTTTACAATTTTATTCAGGGGAAGACTTGAAACAGAGGACAAAACACATTTCTAAATCTCTTCTATATTCTGTCTCTCGTTGGCAGCATTTCTGTTTACTTTCCCTCTCATTAGAACTGATCTGTCCTGATAAAGTCCAATCCCCTCCTAACTCGTGCAGCATTAGTTGGCTAGAGCTGAGACCCGTAACCCCCTACCATACGTACCTACCACAGATGACCTCAACCCTCCCTCGATAGCCTCCCACCGCTCAAACACTACCTGTTATCAATAAAATAATTAGAGCAGCTATACTGAAGTTCAAACCATAACCCTACAGTATCAGAGGAAAGCTGCAACATTAACCCTTGTATGGCGTAAACCATACACATGCCTCAATATACATTTAATCACTGACTAGTATAGCATTTATTTAACTATTAAAGGTCCTCCGTTTTTACTTACTTTCATTCCCATAAGTCCGGGGATACCCTGAGGAGAGAGATAGAGTTGTAAATCTTATCCTGATTGAATGATAAATACATTTTATGAATCTTTATAACATATTCCAGTCTTGTGTCTTTTGTTTTGTTAATTAATATTGATCTAGTATGAAATGCTGGTATAAGATTAAGTATGTGGCAGTGTTGAAGTAAACATGTGACTATGTTGGCTGTGTTGATGACAAAGCGTACTTACAGGAGGACCCTGCAGACCAGAAGAGAGAATGCTTTCTGCGTCTACTTCTCTATATTACCCTCTGTTGTGTTTTTCATTATGCCCACAGACCTTTATCCATTCTCCACAGCAATCTGCATAAAGGTCTATAAAGATACCTCTGTCTCTCTCCCTCTCTCCCTCTCTCTGTCTCCCTCTGATTCAGGGGGTCAGATGAGGAAGGCTAGCTCATTATGCCATTCTGTGTCAGCCTGTTTCCAGCTGAGTGCGGTCATCTGAGGTTCATCACAGCCATCTCCACAGGAACGAGCCCAATCTGCCCAATCTGGACAAACTATAAATACGAATCCACAGTTGTCTTTGGGTGCCTCGCCAATCAAGATGAGCGCTAGGCAGGGCTGTACAAAGGGCTCAGGGCTATAGTTAAATAAGCCAGAGTTGGTAAGTGGATGAAGGAAGCATGTTAGCTGGGCTAAATCTGACTTACTAGGCAGCTAATGCCATTGTAAACAGTGTTAAGTCCACTGTGTCTCTCTCTCTCTGCATAACTGAGTTACAGGTAAGGTCAAGTTTAAGCTCCTCCACAGAGATTTGCAATAATGTATGGTAATTCCATTATAGAGTGGAGGAGGATTATCCCTATTAAATAATACTGAGCCAGACTTGGGGCACCGACGTTGTTACTCAAGGCTGACTGTACCGTCATTATCTGTGCTGGTCTATTCTCTTCCTAAACTGTTACTCTGCTTGTTTGACCAACCAGGTTTTAAACCCGGGTCTCAAGAAACTGTTAGCCCTTTGAGCTAAAGCCTCCACTCAACTACGGTCATGAACTTGTAAGATGTGTAAGATGGTGTAAGATGTGTTAGATGGTGTGAGATGTGTAAGATGGTGTGAGATAGTGTGAGATGGTGTAAGATATGTAAGATGTGTAAGATGGTGTGAAATGGTGTAAGATGTGTGAGATGGTGTAAGATATGTGAGTGGTGTAAGATCTGTGAGATGGTGTAAGATGTGTAAGATGTGTAAGATGTGTGAGATGGTGTAAGATGGTGTAAGATGTGTAAGATGGTGTAAGATGTGTGAGATGGTGTAAGATGTGTGAGACGGTGTAAGATGTGTGAGATGGTGTAAGATGTGTGAGATGGTGTAAGATGTGTGAGATGGTGTAAGATGGTGTAAGATGTGTGAGATGGTGTGAGATAGTGTGAGATGGTGTAAGATGGTGTGAGATGGTGTGAGATGGTGTAAGATGTGTGAGATGGTGTGAGATAGTGTGAGATGGTTAAGATGTGTAAGATGTGTGAGATGGTGTAAGATATGTAAGATGGTGTAAGATGTGTGAGATGGTGTAAGATGTGTAAGATGTGTGAGATGGTGTAAGATGGTGTAAGATGTGTAAGATGGTGTAAGATGTGCGCGATGGTGTAAGATGTGTAAGATGGTGTAAGATGTGTAAGATGGTGTAAGATGGTGTAAGATGTGTGAAATGGTGTAAGATGTGTGAAATGGTGTAAGATGTGTGAGATGTTGTAAGATGTGTGAGATGGCGCCGATAGACATGGCCGCCTTGTTTCTGGCTCCAAGGCAACTTTGCAGTATTTAAAAAAAATTCTATGTTATTTCTCACGTTATTGCAAGTATTTCGCTACACCCGCAATAACATATACTAAACATCTGTATGTGACCAATAAAATTAATTTGATTTTTAACTTTAGGGGAGAGCTAGCGTAATATTGGGCTGCAAACTCAAATTGAATTAATGTCAACTCTATATCTGACATGGTACAGGAGTCTTCTTTTTGTTTACCCCCTAGAGTCGATGTCTGTGCCCACTTGGAAATCTAATTGGCATAATAAAAGAAATCACCATAAAAATCTGTCAGTATAAGCTAGAGATATGTGTTTGGATGTCAGACCATGAGACATCCCAAAATTGGTCTTCTCAAAAAATCGTCTGAAGCGTTCGAACGGTTTGGCCTACAAACTATTATGACCCAGCTATGGAAAGATGAGACTCTCACAAACTCGATGGTGTTCTTGTACAGCTGATATGCCAACTTCATTCTGTAGCGTCCGAACAGTTTGGGCTACACACTAAAATGGCCCCTCTGTAGAAAGGTGAGACTCTCACGGACATGTACAGTGGGGCAAAAAAGTATTTAGTCAGCCACCAATTGTGCAAGTTCTCCCACTTAAAAAGATGAGAGAGGCCTGTAATTTTCATCATAGGTACACTTCAACTGTGACAGACAAAATGAGAAAAAAAAATCCAGAAAATCACATTGTAGGATTTTTTATGATTTTATTTGCAAATTATGGTGGAAAATAAGTATTTGGTCAATAACAAAAGTTTATCTCAATACTTTGTTATATACCCTTTGTTGGCAATGACACAGGTCAAACGTTTTCTGTAAGTCTTCACAAGGTTTTCACACACTGTTGCTGGTATTTTGGCCCATCCCTCCATGCAGATCTCCTCTAGAGCAGTGATGTTTTGGGGCTGTCGCTGGGCAACACGGACTTTCAACTCCCTCCAAAGATTTTCTATGGGGTTGAGATCTGGAGACTGGCTAGGCCACTCCAGGACCTTGAAATGCTTCTTGCGAAGCCACTCCAGCCACATTTCATCTTCAATGCCCTTGCTGATGGAAGGAGGTTTTCACTCAAAATCTCACGATACATGGCCCCATTCATTCTTTCCTTTACACGGATCAGTCGTCCTGGTCCCTTTGCAGAAAAACAGCCCCAAAGCATGATGTTTCCACCCCCATTCTTCACAGTAGGTATGGTGTTCTTTGGATGCAACTCAGCATTCTTTGTCCTCCAAACACGACGAGTTGAGTTTTTACCAAAAAGTTATATTTTGGTTTCATCTGACCATATGACATTCTCCCAATCCTCTTCTGGATCATCCAAATGCTCTCTAGCAAACTTCAGACGGGCCTGGACATGTACTGGCTTAAGCAGGGGGACACGTCTGGCACTGCAGGATTTGAGTCCCTGGCGACGTAGTGTGTTACTGATGGTAGGCTTTGTTACTTTGGTCCCAGCTCTCTGCAGGTCATTCACTAGGTCCCCCCGTGTGGTTCTGGGATTTTTGCTCACCGTTCTTGTGATCATTTTGACCCCACGGGGTAAGATCTTGCGTGGAGCCCCAGATCGAGGGAGATTATCAGTGGTCTTGTATGTCTTCCATTTCCTAATAATTGCTCCCACAGTTGATTTCTTCAAACCAAGCTGCTTACCTATTGTAGATTCAGTCTTTCCAGCCTGGTGCAGGTCTACAATTTTGTTTCTGGTGTCCTTTGACAGCTCTTTGGTCTTGGCCATAGTGGAGTTTGGAGTGTGACTGTTTGAGGTTGTGGACAGGTGTCTTTTATACTGATAACAAGTTCAAACAGGTGCCATTAATACTGGTAACGAGTGGAGGACAGAGGAGCCTCTTAAAGAAGAAGTTACAGGTCTGTGAGAGCCAGAAATCTTGCTTGTTTGTAGGTGACCAAATACTTATTTTCCACCATAATTTGCAAATAAATTCATAAAAAATCCTACAATGTGATTTTCTGGATTTTTTTTCTCATTTTGTCTGTCATAGTTGACGTGTACCTATGATGAAAATTACAGGCCTCTCTCATCTTTTTAAGTGGGAGAACTTGCACAATTGGTGGCTGACTAAATACTTTTTTGCCCCACTGTACATGTTGGTTGTTTTTCTCTGGAAAGCTTACAGACCTCACAAGACTTGTCCGAAGGTCCCCCCGTACCAGTTGAAACAATGAATGGAAGTACTCTGCATTCAGAAAGTATTCAGACCCCTTTAGATTTTCCACATTTTGTTACATTACAGCCTTATTCTAAAATGGATTCAATTGTTTTTTCCCTCATCAATCTACACACATTACACCATAATGACAAAGCAAAACAGATTTTAAGTAATGGAAAAAATATATAAAAAATCACTTTTACATAAGTATTCAGACCCCTTACTCAGTACTTTGTTAAAGCACTTTGGCAGCGATTACAGTCTTATTGGGTATGATACTACAAGCTTGACACACCTGTATTTGGATACTTTTTCCCATTCTTCTCTGCAGATACTCTCAAGCTCTGTCAGGTTGGATGGGGAGCGTTGCTGCACAGCTATTTTCAGGTCTCTCCAGAGATGTTTGATCGGGTTCAAGTCCGGGCTCTGGCTGGGCCACTCATTCAGAGACTTGTCCCGAAGCCACTCCTGCATTTTTTTGGCTTCCATCTGACCACTCTACCATAAAGGCCTGATTGGTGGAGTGCTGCAGAGATGGTTATCCTTCTGGAAGGTTCTCCCATCTCCACAGAGGACTTCTGGAGCTCTGTCAGAGTGATCATCGGGTCTTGGTCACATCCCTGACGAAGGCCCTTCTCCCCCGATTGCTCTGTTTGGCCAGGCAGCCAGCTCTAAGAAGTCTTGGTGGTTCCAAACTTCTTCCATTTAAGAATGATGGAGGCCACTGTGTTCTTGGGGACCTTCATTGCTGCAGAAAGGTTTTGGTATTCTTCCCCAGATCTGGGCCTCGACACAATCCTTTCTCGGAGCTCTACGGACAATTTGTTTGACCTCATGGCTTGGTTTTTACTCTGACATGCACTGTCAACTGTGGGACCTTATATAGACAGGTGTGTGCCTTTCCAAATCATGTCCAATCAGTTGAATTTACCACAGGTGGACTCCAATTAAGTTGTAGAAACATCTCAAGGATGATCAATGGAAATAGGATGCAAATACGGTATTCATGTTTTACTTTTTTTATACATTTACAAACATTTCTAAAAACCTGTTTTCGCTTTGTCATTATGGGGTACTGTGTGTAGATTTTTTTATTTAATACATTTTAGAATAGGGCTGTAACGTAACAAATTGTGCAAAAGGGGTCTGAATACTTTCCGAATGCACTGTATATATGGAGACTGTTTAGTGCCAAAAATAAGGGGTTAAATATATGTAAAAAAAAAAAATCTTTCTTAGATATAGAACAAACATTTCAGAACAAACTTCCTTTTGATTCTTTGGGCGGGGGGAGACTATCTGTTGTTCCATGTAGTGAATTTGATATTCAATGCATTTGTTCTAAAATATTTTTTTCTAATTCTTCAAATTCAAAATGAAATAGCAAAATGATCCTTGGTATGAACTTCTTAAAACAATTCCATATTGCTTAGCAGAACCCCCCGGCTTAGACAGGGCTTAGACTCTTATGGGTTGAGCTTATTGCTATGTGTGTGAGCTGTATGCTTTTGTTTCAAAGTAGATTTGTTTAAGACTAGCAATTATCACGCTGTGTTACTCTGATTTATCCCACTGCAGTAAACAAAAGTAGGGTGATTCGTTGGGGTAGCTGAGTAGGCGTATAATACGCCTACCCATCTACCCCAACCAATCACCCTACTTTTGTTTACTGCAGTGGTCTAATAACCCAAAAGTTGCATTATTCGAATCTCATCAAGGACAACATTAGCATTTTAGGTAATTAGCAACTTTGAACTTCTCACTACTTTTTAGCTTCTGTGCAACTACTTAGCATGTTAGCTAACCCTTCCCCTAACCCTAACCTTAATCTTTTAACATAACTCCTAACCCTGACCCCTACTCTAGCTAAAGTTAGCCACCTAGCTAACGTTAGCTCTAGCCACCTAGCTAATGTTAGTGACAGCAAATTGGAATTCATAACTCAAAATTTTAAACATATTGTATGAAATACATTTCATAACATATTGTACAAACTGCAATTCATAACATATCATACAAATTCTAATTCGTAGCATATCATACGAAATGGATAATGGATGTCGACAAATGAATACATACCATATGAAATGTAACACATCATACTAATTGGAGTGTCCCGGATTTACTTTTGCTTTGTTACGTCTACACACACACACACACACACACACACACACACACACACACACACACACACACACACACACACACACACACACACACACACACACACACACACACCTGTGTATACACACACACATTTATGGGTTTATGGTGTAAGAGCCTCAGCCTCAATGTCCTCATCAAAGATTTAAGTGTGATCTGGTGTGAAGTTGAAATGAGGGACACAGGCTAATATAAGGATTAATAGGTTAAGTCTTCTATCGTGAGGGGAAATGTGATTGTATGTTAGGAGCATTACACATGGTGCTTTTACTTAATAAGGGATTGGGGGGTTGCATTACATGGGCGTGCATGCATTTGTGTGTGTGTGCCCGTATGTGTGTGTGCTCACACACTGGGATTGTATTGGAGGAGATGCGTAGTCTTTGTTGGTAAATGTTCTTCATGCAGCATCTCAGACAATGGAGCTCAGTTTGACTTATGTGGTGCCTCAAGAGAAAAACAGAGACAGTGGAAAACAGGGAGAGAGAAAAAGAGAGAGACGAGCGAGAGAGAGAGAGAGAGGGGACAGACGGCTAAATGATGCATGTGGCGTGATTAACCAATCGAGTGTTTTAATTTAATGTTGCGTGTTAATGACTGTCTGTCTGAGAGGAACAGAGAGGCCCATGGGTAGGAGAGGGGAGTCTCCCTCTAAAACACAGTTAATCAACTAGTTAATGGACTTTTCTGAGTTTCTGGGTGTTCAGCGCAATTATGCTCTGCTTTTACTTATTTATCTGAGGTGTCTCTGCAATGAAACCACATGAGGTGAGAGAAGGGCTGATGCCATCACTCAGACAGTAGCCATATGATACATCAACATCCCTGGCTCTCTAATTGTGGGCATCTCAACTTGGGAATTCCTGACACCATTCACATCTAATATGATACAGTATTATATGTGCTGTAGTTCATTTCCATGGACAGCGTATTCAAACATTTATGATACAATCCCATGTTTGTCTTCTTCTTTCAATCATGTTTTTTTGTTGTTGAAATATATACAGTATTCAATGCACCAATTGTTCTAGAATTGATTTATGTTATGCCGAAGCATTGAGACAGCATCTTGGGTGAACAGAGGGCAAATAGATTACTTTGTGAAGACAGACATTTTTATAGAAAATGTTTTTGATTATGCTATTAAGTTGTTATTAGGGGCATTTCCACGGTTACAGAGAGATGCTGAGACTCAGATTTTTCACTTTAAAATGTATGTCAAACTACATGCATCTGCACTGTTCTTTAAATAAATGTGTTTTTGTAAAGATTTTCTATGGAAATTGTAAAAAGTAGTCCTTGTGCATAGAGATATGTTTTTTAAAACTTTGCAATCGTTGGTTTTTAATTAACATACATTTTAAAGTGAAAAATCGGAGCCTCAGCATCACTCTGATACCATGGAATTGCCCTGAGTCAGGCTGCATTATATTGAGCGGCCCACGTTGTTCAGGCCCACTATGAGACAGTGATCATATTTAGTAGGAGTGTAGGCTGGGGAGAGAGGAACATGGGGAGGCTCTGTTAATGAATTGGGTGTTTGAGATCGTAATGCAAATCTGCAAACTGGAGACGGCAGGGTGCATACACAGACACACACACACGCACACACACACAGTAGGCTTTGACGCACCCCTCTAATACGTGAATCAGTCATAATACTGCCTAGCTGTCGACACACACAGACACACAGACACACACACACAGACACACAGACACACACAGACACACACACACAGAAACAAAAAAAGACACACACCCTTACACACATCCCACTACGCATTCAACCAAATTATTTGAAGAATAAGCATATTCACTTTCATGTATTATTAGAATGATTGATATCAGCTCCTGTTCCCACACATTCTGTCTGTCTGGGACGCTGGCAATTAAACTGAGAGCATAGTGCTACATGCAGAGGGAGAATGATCAATTAAACTGAGAGCATAGTGCTACATGCAGAGGGAGAATGATCAATTAAACTGAGAGCATAGTGTTACATGCAGAGGGAGAATGATCAATTAAACTGAGAGCATAGTGTTACATGCAGAGGGAGAATGATCAATTAAACTGAGAGCATAGTGCTACATGCAGAGGGAGCATGATCAATTAAACTGAGAGCATAGTGCTACATGCAGAGGGAGAATGATCAATTAAACTGAGAGCATAGTGCTACATGCAGAGGGAGAATGATCAATTAAACTGAGAGCATAGTGCTACATGCAGAGGGAGAATGATCAATTAAACTGACAGCATAGTGCTACATGCAGAGGGAGAATGATCAATTAAACTGAGAGCATAGTGCTACATGCAGAGGGAGAATGATCAATTAAACTGAGAGCATAGTGCTACATGCAGAGGGAGAATGATCAATTAAACTGAGAGCATAGTGCTACATGCAGAGGGAGAATGATCAATTCAACTGAGAGCATAGTGCTACATGCAGAGGGAGCATGATCAATTAAACTGAGAGCATAGTGCTACATGCAGAGGGAGAATTATCAATTAAACTGAGAGCATAGTGCTACATGCAGAGGGAGCATGATCAATTAAACTGAGAGCATAGTGCTACATGCAGAGGGAGAATGATCAATTAAACTGAGAGCATAGTGCTACATGCAGAGGGAGAATGATCAATTAAACTGAGAGCATAGTGCTACATGCAGAGGGAGAATGATCAATTAAACTGAGAGCATAGTGCTACATGCAGAGGGAGCATGATCAATTAAACTGAGAGCATAGTGCTACATGCAGAGGGAGAATGATCAGTGACTCTGATGGTAACTTTATATCAGGCTCACACACACACACACACACACACACACACACACACACACACACACACATTAAACTCAACACTCTTGCTCATGAATATGTTATGAGGTCTACTAGATAGATGAAGTGAGCAGTAACGTTGGGATAATGAATGTATGGGTACAAGCTCAGAGCTGCTGGTGTGCAGAGAGCCCTCCTCGAGGACCCTACTGGTTAGGTTGCTCCTGTTACTGCCATAACCCTTCCAGTTAAGATGAACCATGCCCTGCTGTCAGTGTGTTAAACTTATTCTACACTGGAAGGCAGCAAGGGTCTCCTGTGGGGTGGGCTATGGATTGTTATGGTATAGCTGTGCTAATGGGAAGCTACAGCCACACAAACATAAACACACAAGCACGCACACACGAATATACACATACACACACACATACACACACACACACATAGATATATACACACACTAATGTTGCTAATGTTCTGCAGACATGCAGACCTTCCGACATAACATGTTTTCTGTTGTTCGAGAGCACTTAAGGTCACAGTGAAGCTCCCAGGTATTGATTGTCTGATCAATATGTAATCCCTGCTGAAATGTAGATTATCCTAATTGATTAGGACCAGGACTAATTGCGGTTGTGTTAAATGTAATTTCATTTTTGAGATATGATGATTGTGTTAAATGATTACATGAGAAACATCAGATGTTGATGTTGTTTTCATCATGAAAGCATTAAAGGCAGAAGGCAGTGCTTTAAGCTGTGACTTTAAGACTGCTGTGAAGATGACTGCTGTGATGATGACTGCTGTGATGAGGACTGCTGTGATGATGACTGCTGTGATGAGGACTGCTGTGATGAGGACTGCTGTGATGAGGACTGCTGTGATGAGGACTGCTGTGATGAGGACTGCTGTGATGAGGACTGCTGTGATGAGGACTGCTGTGATGAGAACTGCTGTGATGGTGACTGAAGGCACTTGGTGAGAAGAAGGTTTGCATTTGCATACATTTATATGTCAACGTTACTCTTCTTCAGTTCTCTCTCTAATGGGTTGTTGTCAATACTGGCATAGTATAGGACAATGAGATTAATAGTACCTACACTGTGTGTGTGCGCGTGTGCGTGTGCACTCGTGCGTGTTTGCGGGTGTGCATGTGTGTGTATGTGCATGCATGTGTGCATGCCTTTGAGTCATTATGGCTTTGACAAAAAAGAAAACCCACCCAAGGAGAAGCAGTGAGTGGCATCTGATTTTATAAGGGTAAGATATGTACAAATAAGCCCATTTCCCAAATGCCCAAGAATTACAACTGAGAACAATCATCCTAAATACTGTGAGTGGGTAGAAAGAAGAGACATTCAACCTAGGCATGGGCACCCTTGTGTATGTGTAACCGGTGCTGTACTGCAGCGCTGTAACTGTGCGTTGTGTGTGGTTGATTGAGACTATAGACGTGGACTTTGGAGATCAGGTTGTTTTAATGAATCAGAATTCACTCTCTGCATCCTGCATCTGCATCCAAAAGAAAATAAAACATTTGTAGAGCATATATGTTCTGCGAATCATCGCCTCTTTCTACAACAGATGCACAATACAAGGGACTGGGATCATTCCAGGAGCTAGCCATCGTTCACACATACCATAGCCTGCTAATACCTTAGCTAGCTATTAACCACATGTTGAATTCAGAATGTTGATACCATCCTAAAAACTACAATTACAAGTGCATCTTAACAATACCATCCACTTATGAGTAACCTCTAAATATACAACATTATTCATGAACAAACCACTGTGTGTATGACTGTGCTTAAAAGAATCAAACTTTTTCTGAAGACGAGAAAAAAGCGTGCTTACCTCTCATAGTGGATCAAAATGATTTATGCACGGGCACGCAGGGAAAAACGTAAGTACACTCTCCGCTACTCCCAGGATGCAGGCATGCATAATAACAAATCAACATGACATATTAATATATGAACCTGGGGAAATTTAGAAAGTACTTTAACAACTGTTACATATGGAATATACAGTGAGCTCCAAAACTTGCCCAAGCCCCCCCATGAGGTCGTACATAGAAAGCTGTGCAGCAGAATGACTTCTATAATATAATATAATACTTTCAAACCCGTATTGTCTCTGCTATTCCACCTGCCACATACAGCACAACTCAGCTCAACCCTCTATTGATGTACATCTTTGTAAGGAAGGGCTGTGAAAAATATCATACAGCAGTGGAGGCTGGTGAAGAGAGGACGGCTCATAATAATGTCTACATGGAATGGTATCAAACAGATGAAAACCATGTGTTTATATACCATTCCATTCACTCCATTCACTCCATTCACTCCATTCTGGCCATTATTATGAGCCATCCTCCCCTGAGCAGCCTCCACTGGTGTACAGTTACACCCTGTCAACCTTTGATATGGTATGTGCCTGACATCAAGGATAAGCATTAGTGCCACAGTGTCATGCAACACATGTTGCAAGGTTCAAGGTATGGTTACCAAAGCAACCAGGAGTGTGATGTGTGAGAGCACAGCTATAGACATACACTTTCTTTCAGGGAAGCGTGAGGTTTAGTTCACTAAGTGTAACGTCAAGGTGAATCGATGGCATTGATACAGTTTGATGCCGTTCTGTTCCTCTTCCTTCCATTTCAAAGGCATTTACTTTCAACTTTTTATTTTTCCAACGATCAAAGGCTTTAAAATAAATCTTGACTATACTATAATCTCTCCTAATTTAAGTTGTCAGGCTCTCTCTCTCTCTCTCCCTCCCTCTAATTACTCTGCCGTGCCCCCCCTGCTTACCTAAATAGGAAACACACACACACACACACACACACACACACACACACACACACACACACACGTTCTGCCTTTCAAAACCCCTTTTGAAACACTTATCTGTTTTGTTTTGTTTGTCAAAGTGATTTCCTTTGTTAGTTCCCTTTTCTGTGAGCGATGACATTTTGAGTTTGTGTTATGGGAACGTAACACTACAACGGCGCAGGTTGGGGCCCCCTATGGAAAATGATCTCCAGATTAAAATCAAAGGAGCCCTCTCATCTCTCCCCCTCTCCTGAAGAGAAATAACAAAAAAGAAAGAGATGATTAGGGATAACCCAGCCAAGCCTCTTAATCTGGAGACAAAGGATCCTTCACATCAGAGGATACCCTAGTTGAAGAAAGAGAGAGATGGAAAGAGAGAAGGAAGGAGAGAGATAAAAGATGCAGGAGTGGAGGTCATTAGCAGATGTATTGAAATAAAGGAACAGAAGGGAAGAAATGAAAATAAAAACATAAAGCAGAGAGATTGACAGATCAGTATTGGGTTAAAAGAGTGCATATGGCTCTCTGCCTGTCTCTTTGTGATTTAAGTGGTTTTAGGTGACAGGTTACCACACCCCTTCCTAACGCTTACAGACCTGCTTCCACCTTGGAAACGCCAGTGCCACAAAAGAACAGTCACACAGTAGTGTGTGTATCGTATGTGTCTTTTTGACTTGACATTAAAAAGGTGTTTTCGTGCTCCACCCATTCACCCATTCACACATTCACCCATCCACCCATTCACACATTCACCCATTCACACATTCACCCATTTTCTCACCTCTACTCTTTAAGAACAATTTGTCAACAAAACAATCAGTCTGTGCTGGAATTCAATGTCAACAACCTTTAAAACCCAGAGAGCAAGCGAGAGAGAAAGAGAAAGAGAAAGTGAGAGAGAGAGAGAGAGAGAGAGAGAGAGAGAGAGAGAGTGAATAGAATAAAAACTTTATTGTCCATCCAGCATGAACATTTTTCTTTGGCATCACCTTCATTAAAAGAATCACATACACATACATTCTCACATCATACACATTTAAACCAGTCAGTCCATCATGTTGCATACACTAACAACATAGAGGACATTAATACATTCACTCACAACTGTTCCCAACTGCACATATACAGATACAATCTACTTTGCATTTAGTAGGGGAGAATGAATGTTTGAAAAAGTTAATCTTGCCCATGGCATTCTGGCATTCTGAAGCGCAGAGGGAAGCCTCTCGAACTGAGGGTCTAGAGGGTGGGAGGGGTCATTTTTGGTATTTTTGGTTGCCTTGTGGAACAGAATGCTCAACTGTGCCTGTGGTCAGCCAATTACTTTGCTGGCTGTGTTTACTATTCTGGTCAGTTTGCTTTTGCTCCTCACGCTCAGATTACCATACCAGACTGTCATATTGAACGTAAGGATGGTCTCCACCAAGCTGCTGTACACCCTCTCCAGAAGATCCTGGCTGACCCCAAACCCTTTTAATTTCCTGATTAAGAACAGGCGTTGGCTTGCTTTAAAAAAAAATACAGTCTGAATTCTCTGTAAAACTCAGCTTATTATCAATTTGTGTCCCTAGGTATTTAAAACAGTCAACCACCTCCACTGGTTGGTCGTTCAGAGAGAGTGGTTAGAACATTGGGAAGTTGTTGCCATTGATGATCAGCTCCTTTGTCTTTTCCACATTGATGTGGAGGGCACTTGACCGACACTATTCTTGAAGGTTGTTGGTCTGTTTAAAATAGCTGTCCCCGTCTGACGTAGCATCTTTAATAAGAGCCCTACCAGAGCCATGTCATCCGCGTACTTTAAAAGCCTCACATTGTTTCCCCTGTGTTCAGGGTCAGTTCATCAGAGAGAGATCATGTTTTTGTTATTCTGTTGTGCTGTGTAATGCCTGTCAGGTTTATAGGAGTCAGGGGATGTGGACCTCAGTGTGGTAAGAGGGGTCAGAGGTGACTCTAAACCTGGAGTAAAGGGTTTCTGACACCGAGGGAAAGGCTAGACACGTATCCCAGATACCACACATCCAACCACAGAGGATCATAGTTACCCTCAGCTGTTCTCTCCTATGTCTGAGTAACAGGAAATACCCTCTCACACCCCAGGTTATGTAAACATGTGGTACACACACACTTCTCTCACATATTTCTCCTGAGAGCAGCAGTTACCCTCCATTGCCTCAGCTGTTCTCCACCACCTCTGTGTGAGAGGAGAGGCACTCTCACACCCTTGGTTACGTAAACATAAACAACGTATGTTTAGACATTACACACACACACATGCATACGTATATACAGATGTTGGACCTTAAATTGAGCCAGTTTGCTACAGCAGGGAAATTATCCTGCAGCAACAGGAAATGTGAATTATTATATGGATTATAATTAATGGACATTTTTGTAGCGGTTGATATATTTTTCGTGAGGAAAAATCAAGTTGGACATTTTCAAAGTGGAAATTACAAACTTCAGAATACTTTTTTAAACCTCAAATACATCCCAAGTTTTACTTTTACTGCAACAGGCTGATCAAATTAAGATGCTACATCTGTACATTACACTTAATAGTACCACCTCAACCCAACAGCCAACTCCTCTGTGCGTGGGTGTGTGTGTGTGAGACTGTTGTTTAATCTCTAGTCTTCAGAGACATTAAAGGACAGCCGTGCTCTGTAATACTGTTGAGCCAGCGCATGTTGCCATGGTGTAAGCACATATTCTGACATGCGCAGGCCATCGCTGAAAAACCCTCCCTCGTGGTTCTTTTAGTGCCCCAAAGCAGTCAGTGTATGTGTATGTGTATGTGTATGTGTATGTGTGTGTGTGTGTGTGTGTGTGTGTGTGTGTGTGTGTGTGTGTGTGTGTGTGTGTGTGTGTGTGTGTGTGTGTGTGTGTGCGTACGTACACAGGATACATGGTTAGTTCATCCATCACTCAGGGCAACAACAAAAAAAGGGCAGACAGTGAAATGTTGGCAAGTTCATTTATCCTACTGTGGCTCTCCACCCCCCTGGGATACAAAGATCAGAAACGTGGCAGGACGTGGGGACATGGGACATATGTGTGTGAACATGTGTGTATGCGCGTGAGTTTGTGTGTGTGTGTGTGTGTCTTCAGGATTGGTGGGTCCCCTGCGGGACGGTTGAGCTAACGTAGGCTAAAGCGATTAGCATGAGGTTGTAAGTAACAAGAACATTTCCCAGGACATAGACATATCTGATATTGGCAGAAAACTTACATTTATAGTAGCTATTACAGTGAAAGAATACCATACTATTGTTTGAGGAGAGTGCATAGTTTTGAACATGAAAAGTTATTCATTAACAAATTAAGCACATTTGGGCAGTCCTGATACAAAATCTTGATACAAAACAGAAATGCAATGGTTCATTGGATCAGACTAAAACTTTGCACATACACTGCTGCCATCTTGTGGCCAATATCTAAATTGCAACTGGGCTGGAATAATACATTATGGCCTTTCTCTTGCATTTCAAAGATGATGGTGCAAAGAAAATACAAAAAACAGTTGTTTTTTTCTTTGTATTGTCTTTTACCAGATCTAATGTGTTATATTCCCCTACATTTCATTCACATTTCCACAAACTTCAAAGTGTTTCCTTTCAAATGGTACCAAGAAAATGCATATCCTTGCTTCAGGGCCTGAGCTACAGGCAGTTAGATTTGGGTATGTCATTTTAGGCGAAAATTGAAAAAAAGGGGCCGATCCTTAAGAGGATCCTTAAGTAAAACTGACGTGTTACCCTGTTCTTCCAAAGGGGTAATGTTGAGACCCATTATCGTCAGGGCAACACTAATAGAACTGCAAATATCACAATCTGCCAAAGTGATAATGGTTTGTTCAATAATTCAACAGCTGCTGGTACACACCTAATGCACATCCTGACATTAGTACAAAGGCAAGTAAACACACACAATTAAGAGTACACACTCAAATCTATCTGAATGACTACACTCATGGTGATAACTTTGTTCAATAATTCAACACCGCTGACATACAGTAGGTTTTCCATTCTACCACCCACACTAAAACAAATATATAGCCCACCACACAAACACCAATACACACAGCCAGAACCATTACAGTATATTATACTCTCTGCTATTTACAGGTAAAGAATATACTTAAAATATGTGTGAAGTATTTAAACCCATGGTCATAGTCCAGGCAGAGAGTGACTTCGAAATTGGACGTTATGAAATGCCTTCAAAACCGGCCACTATGGGCAACAGTGTGCTCTATTACATTATGACTGTGTACCCTAATGACTGTGGATCGGAAGGTCTCGTGTTCAAACCCTATCCCAAACCTTAACCCTTAAATTAACCACTTGGAATGAATGCCAAAATGTCATGTTTTAGCCCTATCCCAGAACGGAACCCTTAAAAACACTTTGAAATTTAACGTTTGGAGAAACGGAATGATGCTGAGCAGGAGGAGTCAACACAGTGTTTAAAACACTTTTGGAGAAACGTGGATAAATGTCTAATTCTGCAGTGAAACTGTAATGGCTTGTTGCATAGTTATGGTAAGCAGAAGACTAGTCTTCAAGGTTGTCTGTCTCTCAGTACCCTCAGTAATGGGATCAAAATCCATTCACCCCAGGGTTGTTTTATAACCTTTGAACTCTAAGTACAGATTTAAAATCTTATTTTGATCCCCCTGTTGCAGGAGAACTTTCCTTTAATGCAGGACATTTAAAACTTGTATTGTATTTTTTTTTTAAAGCAATGAATCAATCAATTTAATTTATAAAGCCCTTTTTACATCAGCAGATGTCACAAAGTCCTTATAAAGAAACCCAGCCTAAAACCCCAAAGAGCAAGCAATACAGATGTAGAAGCACGGCAGCTAGGAAAAACTCCCTAGAAAGGCAGGAACCTAGGAAGAAACAGAGAGGAACCAGGCTCTGAGGGTTGACCACTCCTCTTCTGGTGGTGCCAGGTGGAGATCATAAGAGTACATAGCCATTAATTGATAGATCATTCTTCAAGATGTTTAAACGTTCATAGATGACCAGCAGGGTGAGATAATAATCACAGTGGTTATAGAGGGTGCAAAAAGTCAGCACCTCAGGGTTAATGTCAGTGGACTTTTCATAGCCGAGCATTCAGAGATTGAGACAGCAGGTGCATGGGGAATTACACCAAATATTACACCCTGGCACATAGACTATTGCAGCATAGATACTGGAGAATGAGGGGGGGGGGGGGGACACTGTGGACCCATCCAAAGTTACCCACGGACAGGGCCAACCAAGCAGGATATTACCCCACCCACTTTGCCAAAGCACAGCCCCCACACCACTAAAGGGATATCACAGATCACTAACTTACTACCCTGAGACAAGGCCGATTATAGCCCACGAAGATCTCCCCCACCGCACAAGCCCGAGGACAGGAAGGATGGAAGAGCGCAAGCAAGCCAGTGACTCAGCCCCCGTAATAGGGTCAGAGCAGAGAATCTCAGTGGAGAGAGGGGAACCGGCCAGGCAGAGACAGCAAGGGCGGTTCGTTACTCCAGTGCCTTTCCGTTCACCTTCACACTCCTAGGCCAGACTACACTCAATCATAGGACCTACTGAAGAGATGAGTCTTCAGTAAAGAGTTAAAGGTTGAGATTGAGTCTGCGTCTCTCACATGGATCGGCAGACCTTTCCATAAAATGTTGCTCTATAGGAGAAAGCCCTGCCTCCAGCTGTTTGCTTAGAAATTCTAGGAAGAATAAGGAAGCCTGCTTCTTGTGACCGTAGCGTACGTGTAGGTACTGTATATATTTTTTTCCAGGTCAAGGTTTGGCTTTTTCAAGTTTGGCTTTATTACTGCCACTTTTAGTGAGTTTGGTACACATCCGGAGGATAGGGAGCCGTGTATTATGTTCAACATAGGAGGGCCAAGCACAGGAAGTAGCTCTTTCAGTAGTTTAGTTGGAATAGGGTCCAGTAAACAGCTGGAAGGTTTAGAGGGCATGACTATTTTCAGGAATGTGTCAAGAGATACAGGATTAAAAAACTTGAGTGTTTCCATTGATCTAAGGTCCTGGTAGTTCTGTGCAGTCCTGGCAGTCCTGGTAGTTCTGTGCAGTCCTGGCAGTCCTGGTAGTTCTGTGCAGTCCTGGCAGTCCTGGTAGTTCTGTGCAGTCCTGGCAGTCCTGGTAGTTCTGTGCAGTCCTGGCAGTCCTGGTAGTTCTGTGCAGTCCTGGCAGTCCTGGTAGTTCTGTGCAGTCCTGGCAGTCCTGGTAGTTCTGTGCAGTCCTGGCAGTCCTGGTAGTTCTGTGCAGTCCTGGCAGTCCTGGTAGTTCTGTGCAGTCCTGGCAGTCCTGGTAGTTCTGTGCAGTCCTGGCAGTCCTGGTAGTTCTGTGCAGTCCTGGCAGTCCTGGTAGTTCTGTGCAGTCCTGGCAGTCCTGGTAGTTCTGTGCAGTCCTGGCAGTCCTGGTAGTTCTGTGCAGTCCTGGCAGTCCTGGTAGTTCTGTGCAGTCCTGGGAGTCCTGGTAGTTCTGTGCAGACTTCTGTGCAGAGTTTTTGAGAAATATGCACATTAAGAAAAAGGCTTCTGAAGTTTGTAATTCCCACTTTGACATTTCAGACTGGATTTTCCCTTACAACATTTTTTTTATCAACCCCTAATTAGCTTACTGTGGCTGGTTAGCTGTTAGCGTTCTAGCTAGCTAGCGGCTGTCATGTGATGTAACTGAGCTTGCATTAGGGGTGAGAGGCTTTGTTAATGTTGCTTGACTGCAGGGAGAGAGACCGCTAAATGATGACTTCACTCAACATGCAAATGACTAGTACGCCATGCAGTGCAGTAGAGAGATAAGATATGCATGCAGCCTGCACTTTATATTAACCGGTGTAGTTTAGCATGAAGCCCAGTAAGAGTTTATTTATTGAGTGTTGTGTATTGATGCAGATCTGACTTGCCTGTATAGTGGGAATGTAAGTTACTATGGAGTGTTTTAACACTCAGTCACTGCACACATGTGCAATGGGGTGGGACCTTTACCATAACCCACTACATGGGATGCTGCCATCCAGATAGATAAGCTACGCTACGATGCACAGAGCTGAGCGGTCCTTTTTCCACACTTACCTTAATGATCATTAGTTCATCATAATATCTATTAAAATGCCTCAGTGCTGTAAAAGCAGAGGGGGGACCAGGTCTATGGCAGGTCTTGTGAGATCTGACTGGTTGAAGACACATCAAGTCTAAATGGGAGAGATTCCCCTAGCTACCCAAATAGATCAGCTTCTCTTTCTCTATCTTAACAATGGATTCTATCCTCAAACACATTCTATCCTCAAACAACCTCAAAACATCCTTAACGCAGCGCTTAAACCACTAAGATATCATACCATTGCTCTACAGTGTGTTAATCATCAAGCCCAGCGCCACAGCTCCGTGTATAGGCATCCTGTGCCTCACTGACAGACCTTCTCACTGACAGGCCTTCTCACTGACAGACCTTCTCACTGACAGGCCTTCTCACTGACAGGCCTTCTCACTGACAGACCTTCCCACTGACAGACCTTCCCACTGACAGACCTTCTCACTGACAGACCTTCCCACTGACAGACCTTCTCACTGACAGACCTTCTCACTGACAGACCTTCTCACTGACAGACCTTCTCACTGACAGACCTTCTCACTGACAGACCTTCTCACTGACAGACCTTCTCACTGACAGATCTTCTCACTGACAGACCTTCTCACTGACAGACCTTCTCACTGACAGACCTTCTCACTGACAGACCTTCTCACTGACAGACCTTCTCACTGACAGACCTTCTCACTGACAGACCTTCCCACTGACAGACCTTCTCACTGACAGACCTTCTCACTGACAGACCTTCTCACTGACAGACCTTCTCACTGACAGACCTTCTCACTGACAGACCTTCTCACTGACAGACCTTCTCACTGACAGACCTTCCCACTGACAGACCTTCCCACTGACAGACCTTCTCACCGACAGGCTTTCATTATCCTCTACAGATGCTCTGTCCACAACTCAGCAGAAGAGGAGAGAACAGGTGTGTGTGTGTGTGTGTGTGTGTGTGTGTGTGTGTGTGTGTGTGTGTGTGTGTGTGTGTGTGTGTGTGTGTGTGTGTGTGTGTGTGTGTGTGTGTGTGTGTGTGTGTGTGTGTGTGTGCGTGCGTTTCAAGTTTTAATGTCACATGCACAAGTACAGTGAAATGCCTTTCTTGCAAGCTCCACACCCAACAATGTAGTAGACAATATAAGTGTGTGGATTAATTCTTGACTGTCAAAACATTCATAAACAAGGGTTCCTCCCCCGTGTTCTGTACCTACTAATCAAACAGAGAGTGTTTGATTTACCTTTGCATTTCTGACAGTCTGGACAGAGCTACAGAACATCACCCCACTGGCTTGCCTTCTACTGTACCTTCCTCACCCAGAGGGATTTGTGATCTCAGCAAAAATGATTTGTCTGTACTAACAGATGGGAACAAGTAGTCTATATGTTATCTACATGTGGCAGACACTTCATGTGCAACATGTTCATATGATAGGATGGGCTGTTATGATAGAGCGACCTGAAGTCAGCTGTGGTCCCCGCAATGACAAGCACAAGGTTTGACTACACAATGCTTTTGTCATTATATTTGCGCAGAAAAACTCTCTGTTGTATCATTGTGCCAAATGCATTCTACATTAGTTGTACAACTTGAGTGTGTAAGGGGCCAAGGACTGCTAATGGGATCATGGTATTGAATCAGGATTGATGTGTATTGATGTGTACTGACGTGTATGCATGGCTCATCTGAGAAAGAGACCTTGGTCTCAGCATGACTCCCTGTCGAAATAAAGGTTAAATTAATGAAATATGCCTGAACTGTTTGTTGTGAACCAAATGACCCCTACCCATGGTGTCTCTCTGAACTGGGTCAAAGTTTACTATGCCTGCCCCTCCTCCTCCCCAATCACCACATACCACCACAAACACACACACACTCACACACTCACACAGACAAACACATTCCTTACCTCCCAGTCTCTAGCCTTGTATGATCCTTGTCCAAATAAGCAGTCTTGTCGTCCTTGTTTTTCTACATCCAATCCATCAGCCTTAGGTACTCAACTCCCTGTTAAATAACTCCTCATCTGTCTGTGTAAACACAATCACACACACACACACACACACACACACAAACACTTACACACATACACATGCATGCACAATCACACACACACACAAACACTTACACACATACACATGCATGCACAACACACACACACACACACACACACACACACACACACACACACACACACACACACACACACACACACACACACACACACACACACACACACACACACACACACACACACACACACACACACACACACACACAATTACACACACAAAGACACACACACCCTGTCTATCTGTAGAAAATGTCAACAGCATTGCCTCAAGGTTAGGTCGTTTTCCCCAGACCCCTGTCTGTCTCTAAAGCCATGTTCACACTGCTCAAATCAGTAAACAAAAAAATCTGTTTTAGAATACTGACTGTCCAAACAGCAAGATACAAGTGACCAAATCAGATGTGCTGTGTTCAGACAGCAGTCATTTGCTGACATGGCTACGCTAGTTGTCATAGTAACAACGGATGTGTGCGCAGTGGTGTAGCCTGATTGGGGGTGGTGCTCCTGCTTCCTATCACTCAGAAGTTATGTAGCAAGTTACAATGCCTGCCATGGATGTTTCTCAGTTGCTTTGAATATTCAAAGCAGGAAACATTTTTGGGGGATTTGAGCCACTTAAAACTTCCAATATGAACGAGGCTTGAGTTTCCATAGAGAGAGATCAGATTTTTCTAGTAATGTTGATCTGTTTCACCTGTCCTCGTAATTGTCTCCACCCCCTCCAGGTGTCACTTGTTTTCCCCAGTGTAATTATCCCTGTGTTTCCAGTCTCTCTGTGCCAGTTCGTCTTGAATTTCCAAGCCTACCAGCATTTTTTCCCATTTTTCCTGCTTTGCCTTTTAACCTTTATCTAGTCCTCCTGGTTTTGACCCTTGCCTGTTCTGGACTCTGTACCCACCTGCCTGACGATTCTGCCTGCCATGACCTCGAGCGAGCGAGCCTGCCTGCCACTCTGTACCTCCTGGACTCTGATCTGGTTATGACTTTTGCCTGTCCACGACCATTCTCTTGCCAATTCCCTTTGGATTTATTAAACATCTTAAACTCCAACCATCTGCCTCCTGTGTCTGCATTTGGGTCTCGCCTAGTGTGATGATAGATAAAGGACTCTTGATCCCTTCCACACTAAAATGATTCTGAGATATTGAAAATGTCCCTTTTTATCATATGAAATAGAATGATAGTCAAAGAGTCTTGAATGAAAGGTATTTTTTCAAGAACCCGCTGTGCTCATGTGTGTGCTCGTGTGTGAGAGAGGGGGAGAGAAGGAGGGGGTGCTCAGACATCTGTTGGAGGACCAGGCAGACCCTCAGACACTCCAGAACGACCCGACAGATACTCAGACACTACAGGAGGACCAGGCAGACCCTCAGACACTCCAGGAGGACCAGACAGACCCTCGGACACTGCAGGAGGACCAGGCAGACACTCTAGGAGGACAAGACAGACCCTCAGGGATTCCCCAGAAGGACCAGGCAGACCCTCAGACACTCCAGGAGGACCAGGCAGACACTCAGATACTGCAGAAGGACCAGGTAGACCCTCAGACACTACAGAAGGACCAGGTAGACCCTCAGTGATACTCCAGGAGGACCAGGCAGACCCTCAGACACTCCAGGAGAACCAGACAGACACTCAGACACTACAGGAGGACCAGGCAGACCCTCAGATACTGCAGAAGGACCAGGTAGACCCTCAGACACTACAGAAGGACCAGGTAGACCCTCAGTGATACTCCAGGAGGACCAGGCAGATCCTCGGACACTCTAGGAAGACCAGACATACACTCAGACACTCCAGGGGGACCAGAGAGACCCTCAGACACTCCAGGGGGACCAGAAAAAACCCTCAGCAATTCTCAAGGAGGACCAAACAGAACCTCAGACACTCCAGTGGGACCAGACAGACCCTCAGACACTCCAGGAGGGCCAGACAGACCCTCAGACATTCCAGGAGGACCAGGCAGACCCTCGGACACTCTAGGAGGACCAGGCAGACCCTCGGACACTCTAGGAGGACCAGGCAGACCCTTGGACACTCTAGGAAGACCAGACAGACCCTCAGACACTCCAGGGGGACCAGACATACCCTCAGACTCCAGGGGGACCAGAAAAAACCCTCAGCAATTCTCAAAGAGGACCAAACAGAACCTCAGACACTCCAGTGGGACCAGACAGACCCTCAGACACTCCAGGAGGACCAGACAGACCCTCAGACACTCCAGGGGGACCAGACAGACTATCAGACACTCCAAGAGAAACAGGCAGACCCTCGGACACTCTAGGAGGCCCAGGCAGACCCTCGGACACTCTAGGAAGACCAGACAGACCCTCAGACACTCCAGGGGGACCAGACAGACCCTCGGACACTCCAGGAGGACCAGACAGACCCTCAGACACTCCAGGGGGACCAGACAGACCATCAGACACTCCAGGGGGACCAGACAGAGCCTCAGACACTCCAAGAGAACCAGACAGGCCCTCGGACACTCTAGGAGGACCAGGCAGACCCTCGGAAACTCTAGGAAGACCAGACAGACCCTCAGACACTCCAGGGGGACCAGACAGACCCTCAGACACTCCAGGAGGACCAGACAGAAACTCAGACACTCCAGGAGGACCAGACAGAAACTCAGACACTCCAGTGGGACCAGACAGACCCTCAGACACTCCAGGAGGACCAGACAGACCCTCAGACACTCCAGGGGGACCAGACAGACTATCAGACACTCCAAGAGAAACAGGCAGACCCTCGGACACTCTAGGAGGCCCAGGCAGACCCTCGGACACTCTAAAAAGACCAGACAGACCCTCAGACACTCCAGGGGGACCAGACAGACCCTTGGACACTCCAGGAGGACCAGACAGACCCTCAGACACTCCAGGGGGACCAGACAGACCATCAGACACTCCAGGGGGACCAGACAGACCCTCAGACACTCCAAGAGAACCAGACAGGCCCTCGGACACTCTAGGAGGACCAGGCAGACCCTCGGACACTCCAGGAGGACCAGAGAGAAACTCAGACACTCCAGGGGGACCAGACAGACCCTCTGACACTCCAGGGGGACCAATAAAAACCCTCAGCAATTCTCAAGGAGGACCAGACATACCCTCAGACACTCCAGTGGGACCAGACAGACCCTTAGACACTCCAGTGGGACCAGACAGACCCTTAGACACTCCAGGAGGACCAGGCAGACCCTCGGACACTCTAGGAGGACCAGGCAGACCCTCGGACATTCTAGGAGGACCAGGCAGACCCTCAGACACTCTAGGAAGACCAGACAGACCCTCAGACACTCCAGGGGGACCAGACATACCCTCAGACACTCCAGGGGGACCAGTAAAAACCCTCAGCAATTCTCAAGGAGGACCAAACAGAACCTCAGACACTCCAGTGGGACCAGACAGACCCTCAGACACTCCAGGAGGACCAGACAGACCCTCAGACACTCCAGGGGGACCAGACAGACCCTCAGACACTCCAAGAGAACCAGACAGGCCCTCGGACACTCTAGGAAGACCAGACAGACCCTCAGACACTCCAGGGGGACCAGACAGACCCTCAGACACTCCAGGAGGACAAGACAGACAGTCAGACACTCCAGGGGGACCAGACAGACCCTCAGACACTCCAGGAGGACCAGACAGAAACTCAGACACTCCAGGGGGACCAGACAGACCATCAGACACTCCAGGGGGACCAGACAGACCCTCAGACATTCCAGGAGGACCAGGCAGACCCTCGGACACTCTAGGAGGACCAGAAAGACCCTCAGACACTCCAGGAGGACCAGACAGAAACTCAGACACTCCAGGGGGACCAGACAGAGCCTCTGACACTCCAGGGGACCAGTAAAAACCCTCAGCAATTCTCAAGGAGGACCAGACATACCCTCAGACACTCCAGGGGGACCAGACAGACCCTCAGACACTCCAGGAGGACCAGGCAGACCCTCAGACACTGAAGAAGGACCATGTACACCCTCAGACACTGCAGAAGGACCAGGTAGACCCTCAGTGATACTCCAGGAGGACAGGGCAGACACTCAGACGCTCGAGAAGGACCAGGCAGACCCTCGGACACTCCAGGGGGACCAGACAGACCCTCTGACACTACAGGGGGACCAGTAAAAACCCTCAGCAATTCTCAAGGAGGACCAGACATACCCTCAGACACTCCAGTGGGACAAGACAGACCCTCAGACACTCCAGGAGGACCAGACAGACCCTCAGACACTCCAGGGGGACCAGACAGACCCTCGGACACTCCAGGAGGACCAGACAGACCCTCAGACACTCCAGGGGGACCAGACAGACCATCAGACACTCCAGGGGGACCAGACAGACCATCAGACACTCCAGGGGGACCAGACAGACCCTCAGACATTCCAGGAGGACCAGGCAGACCCTCGGACACTCTAGGAGGACCAGGCAGACCCTCAGACACTCCAGGGGGACCAGACAGACCCTCAGACACTCCAGGGGGACCAGAAAAAACCCTCAGCAATTCTCAAGGAGGACCAAACAGAACCTCAGACACTCCAGTGGGACCAGACAGACCCTCAGACACTCCAGGAGGACCAGACAGACCCTCAGACATTCCAGGAGGACCAGGCAGACCCTCGGACACTCTAGGAGGACCAGGCAGACCCTCGGACACTCTAGGAGGACCAGGCAGACCCTTGGACACTCTAGGAAGACCAGACAGACCCTCAGACACTCCAGGGGGACCAGACATACCCTCAGACACTCCAGGGGGACCAGAAAAAACCCTCAGCAATTCTCAAGGAGGACCAAACAGAACCTCAGACACTCCAGTGGGACCAGACAGACCCTCAGACACTCCAGGAGGACCAGACAGACCCTCAGACACTCCAGGGGGACCAGACAGACTATCAGACACTCCAAGAGAAACAGGCAGACCCTCGGACACTCTAGGAGGCCCAGGCAGACCCTCGGACACTCTAGGAAGACCAGACAGACCCTCAGACACTCCAGGGGGACCAGACAGACCCTCGGACACTCCAGGAGGACCAGACAGACCCTCAGACACTCCAGGGGGACCAGACAGACCATCAGACACTCCAGGGGGACCAGACAGAGCCTCAGACACTCCAAGAGAACCAGACAGGCCCTCGGACACTCTAGGAGGACCAGGCAGACCCTCGGACACTCTAGGAAGACCAGACAGACCCTCAGACACTCCAGGGGGACCAGACAGACCATCAGACACTCCAGGAGGACAAGAGAAACCCTCAGACACTCCAGGGGGACCAGACAGACCCTCAGACACTCCAGGAGGACCAGACAGAAACTCAGACACTCCAGTGGGACCAGACAGACCCTCAGACACTCCAGGAGGACCAGACAGACCCTCAGACACTCCAGGGTGACCAGACAGACTATCAGACACTCCAAGAGAAACAGGCAGACCCTCGGACACTCTAGGAGGCCCAGGCAGACCCTCGGACACTCTAGGAAGACCAGACAGACCGTCAGACACTCCAGGGGGACCAGACAGACCCTTGGACACTCCAGGAGGACCAGACAGACCCTCAGACACTCCAGGGGGACCAGACAGACCATCAGACACTCCAGGGGGACCAGACAGACCCTCAGACACTCCAAGAGAACCAGACAGGCCCTCGGACACTCTAGGAGGACCAGGCAGAAACTCAGACACTCCAGGGGGACCAGACAGACCCTCTGACACTCCAGGGGGACCAGTAAAAACCCTCAGCAATTCTAAAGGAGGACCAGACAGACCCTTAGACACTCCAGTGGGACCAGACAGACCCTTAGACACTCCAGGAGGACCAGGCAGACCCTCGGACACTCTAGGAGGACAAGGCAGACCCTCGGACATTCTAGGAGGACCAGGCAGACCCTCAGACACTCTAGGAAGACCAGACAGACCCTCAGACACTCCAGGGGGACCAGACATACCCTCAGACACTCCAGGGGGACCAGTAAAAACCCTCAGCAATTCTCAAGGAGGACCAAACAGAACCTCAGACACTCCAGTGGGACCAGACAGACCCTCAGACACTCCAGGAGGACCAGACAGACCCTCAGACACTCCAGGGGGACCAGACAGACCCTCAGACACTCCAAGAGAACCTGACAGGCCCTCGGACACTCTAGGAAGACCAGACAGACCCTCAGACACTCCAGGGGGACCAGACAGACCCTCAGACACTCCAGGAGGACAAGACAGACCCTCAGACACTCCAGGGGGACCAGACAGACCCTCAGACACTCCAGGAGGACCAGACAGAAACTCAGACACTCCAGGGGGACCAGACAGACCATCAGACACTCCAGTGGGACCAGACAGACCCTCAGACACTCCAGTGGGACCAGACAGACCCTCAGACACTCCAGGGGGACCAGACAGACCCTCAGACACTCCAGGAGGACCAGACAGAAACTCAGACACTCCAGGGGGACCAGACAGACCATCTGACACTCCAGGGGACCAGACAGACCCTCAGACATTCCAGGAGGACCAGGCAGACCCTCGGACACTCTAGTAGGACCAGGCAGACCCTCAGACACTCCAGGAGGACCAGACAGAAACTCAGACACTCCAGGGGGACCAGACAGGCCCTCTGACACTCCAGGGGGACCAGTAAAAACCCTCAGCAATTCTCAAGGAGGACCAGACATACCCTCAGACACTCCAGGGGGACCAGACAGACCCTCAGACACTCCAGGAGGACCAGGCAGACCCTCAGACACTGAAGAAGGACCATGTACACCCTCAGACACTGCAGAAGGACCAGGTAGACCCTCAGTGATACTCCAGGAGGACAGGGCAGACCCTCAGACGCTCGAGAAGGACCAGGCAGACCCTCGGACACTCCAGGAGGACCAGACAGACCCTCAGACACTCCCGGAGGACCAGGCAGACCCTCGGACACTCTAGGAGGACCATGCAGACCCTCGGACACTCTAGGAGGACCAGGCAAACCCTCGGACACTCTAGAAAGACCAGACAGACCCTCAGACACTCCAGGGGGACCAGACATACCCTCGGACACTCCAGGGGGACCAGTAAAAACCCTCAGCAATTCTCAAGGAGGACTAGACAGACCCTCGGACACTTTAGGAGGACCAGACAGACCCTCAGACACTCCAGGAGGACAAGACAGACCCTCAGACACTCCAGGGGGACCAGACAGACCCTCAGACATTCCAGGAGGACCAGGCAGACCCTCGGACACTCTAGGAGGACCAGGAAGACCCTCAGACACTCCAGGAGGACCAGACAGAAACTCAGACACTCCAGGGGGACCAGACAGACCCTCTGACACTCCAGGGGGACCAGTAAAAACCCTCAGCAATTCTCAAGGAGGACCAGACATACCCTCAGACACTCCAGTGGGACCAGACAGACCCTTAGACACTCCAGGAGGACCAGACAGACCCTCAGACATTCCAGGAGGACCATGCAGACCCTCGGACACTCTAGGAGGACCAGGCAGACCCTCGGACATTCTAGGAGGACCAGGCAGACCCTCGGACACTCTAGGAAGACCAGACATACCCTCAGACACTCCAGGGGACCAGACAGACTATCAGACACTCCAAGAGAACCAAAAAGGCCCTCGGACACTCTAGGAGGACCAGGCAGACCCTCGGACACTCTAGGAAGACCAGACAGACCCTCAGACACTCCAGGGGGACCAGACAGACCCTCAGACACTCCAGGGGGACCAGTAAAAACCCTCAGCAATTCTCAAGGAGGACCAGACATACCCTCAGACACTCCAGTGGGACCAGACAGACCCTCAGACACTCCAGGGGGACCAGACAGACCCTCAGACACTCCAGGAGGACCAGACAGAAACTCAGACACTCCAGGGGGACCAGACAGACCATCAGACACTCCAGGGGGACCAGACAGACCCTCAGACATTCCAGGAGGACCAGGCAGACCCTCGGACACTCTAGTAGGACCAGGCAGACCCTCAGACACTCCAGGAGGACCAGACAGAAACTCAGACACTCCAGGGGGACCAGACAGACCCTCTGACACTCCAGGGGGACCAGTAAAAACCCTCAGCAATTCTCAAGGAGGACCAGACATACCCTCAGACACTCCAGGGGGACCAGACAGACCCTCAGACACTCCAGGAGGACCAGGCAGACCCTCAGACACTGAAGAAGGACCATGTAGACCCTCAGTGATACTCCAGGAGGACAGGGCAGACCCTCAGACGCTCGAGAAGGACCAGGCAGACCCTCAGACACTCCAGGAGGACCAGACAGACCCTCAGACACTCCCGGAGGACCAGGCAGACCCTCGGACACTCTAGGAGGACCATGCAGACCCTCGGACACTCTAGGAGGACCAGGCAAACCCTCGGACACTCTAGAAAGACCAGACAGACCCTCAGACACTCCAGGGGGACCAGACATACCCTCGGACACTCCAGGGGGACCAGTAAAAACCCTCAGCAATTCTCAAGGAGGACTAGACAGACCCTCGGACACTTTAGGAGGACCAGACAGACCCTCAGACACTCCAGGAGTACAAGACAGACCCTCAGACACTCCAGGGGGACCAGACAGACCCTCAGACATTCCAGGAGGACCAGGCAGACCCTCGGACACTCTAGGAGGACCAGGAAGACCCTCAGACACTCCAGGAGGACCAGACAGAAACTCAGACACTCCAGGGGGACCAGACAGACCCTCTGACACTCCAGGGGGACCAGTAAAAACCCTCAGCAATTCTCAAGGAGGACCAGACATACCCTCAGACACTCCAGTGGGACCAGACAGACCCTTAGACACTCCAGGAGGACCAGACAGACCCTCAGACATTCCAGGAGGACCATGCAGACCCTCGGACACTCTAGGAGGACCAGGCAGACCCTCGGACATTCTAGGAGGACCAGGCAGACCCTCGGACACTCTAGGAAGACCAGACAGACCCTCAGACACTCCAGGGGGACCAGACATACCCTCAGACACTCCAGGGGGACCAGAAAAAACCCTCAGCAATTCTCAAGGAGGACCAAACAGAACCTCAGACACTCCAGTGGGACCAGACAGACCCTCACACAGTCCAGGAGGACCAGACTACCCTCAGACACTCCAGGGGGACCAGACAGACTATCAGACACTCCAAGAGAACCAGACAGGCCCTCGGACACTCTAGGAGGACCAGGCAGACCCTCGGACACTCTAGGAAGACCAGACAGACCCTCAGACACTCCAGGGGGACCAGACAGACCCTCAGACACTCCAGGGGGACCAGTAAAAAGCCTCAGCAATTCTCAAGGAGGACCAGACATACCCTCAGACACTCCAGTGGGACCAGACAGACCCTCAGACACTCCAGGGGGACCAGACAGACCCTCAGACACTCCAGGAGGACCAGACAGAAACTCAGACACTCCAGGGGGACCAGACAGACCATCAGACACTCCAGGGGGACCAGACAGACCCTCAGACATTCCAGGAGGACCAGGCAGACCCTTGAACACTCTAGTAGGACCAGGCAGACCCTCAGACACTCCAGGAGGACCAGACAGAAACTCAGACACTCCAGGGGGACCAGACAGACCCTCTGACACTCCAGGGGGACCAGTAAAAACCCTCAGCAATTCTCAAGGAGGACCAGACATACCCTCAGACACTCCAGGGGGACCAGACAGACCCTCAGAAACTCCAGGAGGACCAGGCAGACCCTCAGACACTGAAGAAGGACCATGTACACCCTCAGACATTGCAGAAGGACCAGGTAGACCCTCAGTGATACTCCAGGAGGACAGTGCAGACCCTCAGACGCTCGAGAAGGACCAGGCAGACCCTCGGACACTCCAGGAGGACCAGACAGACCCTCAGACACTCCAGGGGGACCAGTAAAAACCCTCAGCAATTCTCAAGGAGGACCAGACATACCCTCAGACACTCCAGTGGGACCAGACAGACCCTCAGACACTCCAGGGGGACCAGACAGACCCTCAGACACTCCAGGAGGACCAGACAGAAACTCAGACACTCCAGGGGGACCAGACAGACCATCAGACACTCCAGGGGGACCAGACAGACCCTCAGACATTCCAGGAGGACCAGGCAGACCCTCGGACACTCTAGTAGGACCAGGCAGACCCTCAGACACTCCAGGAGGACCAGACAGAAACTCAGACACTCCAGGGGGACCAGACAGACCCTCTGACACTCCAGGGGGACCAGTAAAAACCCTCAGCAATTCTCAAGGAGGACCAGACATACCCTCAGACACTCCAGGGGGACCAGACAGACCCTCAGACACTGAAGAAGGACCATGTACACCCTCAGACATTGCAGAAGGACCAGGTAGACCCTCAGTGATACTCCAGGAGGACAGGGCAGACCCTCAGACGCTCGAGAAGGACCAGGCAGACCCTTGGACACTCCAGGAGGACCAGACAGACCCTCAGACACTCCCGGAGGACCAGGCAGACCCTCGGACACTCTAGGAGGACCATGCAGACCCTCGGACACTCTAGGAGGACCAGGCAAACCCTCGGACACTCTAGAAAGACCAGACAGACCCTCAGACACTCCAGGGGGACCAGACATACCCTCGGACACTCCAGGGGGACCAGTAAAAACCCTCAGCAATTCTCAAGGAGGACTAGACAGACCCTCGGACACTTTAGGAGGACCAGACAGACCCTCAGACACTCCAAGAGGACCAGACAGACCCTCAGAAGCTCCAGGGGGACCAGGCAGACCCTTGGACACTCCAGGGGGACCAGGCAGACCCTCAGACACTCCAGTGGGACCAGACAGACCCTCAGACACTCCAGGGGGACCAGGCAGACCCTCAGACCCTGCAGAAGGACCAGACAGACCCTCTGACACTCCAGGGGGACCAGTAAAAACCCTCAGCAATTCTCATTGAGGACCAGACATACCCTCAGACACTCCAGGGGGACCAGACAGACCCTCAGACACTCCAGGAGGACCAGGCAGACCCTCAGACACTGAAGAAGGACCATGTACACCCTCAGACACTGCAAAAGGACCAGGTAGACCCTCAGTGATACTCCAGGCGGACAGGGCAGACCCTCAGACGCTCGAGAAGGACCAGGCAGACCCTCGGACACTCCAGGAGGACCAGACAGAAACTCAGACACTCCAGGGGGACCAGACAGACCCTCTGACACTCCAGGGGGACCAGTAAAAACCCTCAGCAATTCTCAAGGAGGACCAGACATACCCTCAGACACTCCAGTGGGACCAGACAGACCCTCAGACACTCAAGGGGGACCAGACAGACCCTCAGACACTCCAGGAGGACAAGACAGACCCTCAGACACTCCAGGGGGACCAGACAGACCCTCAGACACTCCAGGAGGACCAGACAGAAACTCAGACACTCCAGGGGGACCAGACAGACCATCAGACACTCCAGGGGGACCAGACAGACCCTCAGACATTCCAGGAGGACCAGGCAGACCCTCGGACACTCTAGTAGGACCAGGCAGACCCTCGGACACTCTAGGAAGACCAGACCGACCCTCAGACACTCCAGGGGGACCAGACAGACCATCAGACACTCCAGGGGGACCAGACAGACCCTCAGACATTCCAGGAGGACCAGGCAGACCCTCGGACACTCTAGTAGGACCAGGCAGACCCTCAGACACTCCAGGAGGACCAGACAGAAACTCAGACACTCCAGGGGGACCAGACAGACCCTCTGACACTCCAGGGGGACCAGTAAAAACCCTCAGCAATTCTCAAGGAGGACCAGACATACCCTCAGACACTCCAGGGGGACCAGACAGACCCTCACACACTCCCGGAGGACCAGGCAGACCCTTGGACACTCCAGGGGGACCAGACAGACCCTCAGACACTCCAGGGAGACCAGACAGACCCTCAGACACTCCAGGGGGACCAGGCAGACCCTCAGACCCTGCAGAAGGACCAGACAGACCCTCTGACACTCCAGGGGGACCAGTAAAAACCCTCAGCAATTCTCAAGGAGGACCAGACATACCCTCAGACACTCCAGGGGGACCAGACAGACCCTCAGACACTCCAGGAGGACCAGGCAGACCCTCAGACACTGAAGAAGGACCATGTACACCCTCAGACACTGCAGAAGGACCAGGTAGACCCTCAGTGATACTCCAGGCGGACAGGGCAGACCCTCAGACGCTCGAGAAGGACCAGGCAGACCCTCGGACACTCCAGGAGGACCAGACAGAAACTCAGACACTCCAGGGGGACCAGACAGACCCTCTGACACTCCAGGGGGACCAGTAAAAACCCTCAGCAATTCTCAAGGAGGACCAGACATACCCTCAGACACTCCAGTGGGACCAGACAGACCCTCAGACACTCAAGGGGGACCAGACAGACCCTCAGACACTCCAGGAGGACAAGACAGACCCTCAGACACTCCAGGGGGACCAGACAGACCCTCAGACACTCCAGGAGGACCAGACAGAAACTCAGACACTCCAGGGGGACCAGACAGACCATCAGACACTCCAGGGGGACCAGACAGACCCTCAGACATTCCAGGAGGACCAGGCAGACCCTCGGACACTCTAGTAGGACCAGTCAGACCCTCGGACACTCCAGGAGGACCAGACAGAAACTCAGACACTCCAGGGGGACCAGACAGACCCTCTGACACTCCAGGGGGACCAGTAAAAACCCTCAGCAATTCTCAAGGAGGACCAGACATACCCTCAGACACTCCAGGGGGACCAGACAGACCCTCACACACTCCCGGAGGACCAGGCAGACCCTTGGACACTCCAGGGGGACCAGACAGACCCTCAGACACTCCAGGGAGACCAGACAGACCCTCAGACACTCCAGGGGGACCAGGCAGACCCTCAGACCCTGCAGAAGGACCAGACAGACCCTCTGACACTCCAGGGGGACCAGTAAAAACCCTCAGCAATTCTCAAGGAGGACCAGACATACCCTCAGACACTCCAGGGGGACCAGACAGACCCTCAGACACTCCAGGAGGACCAGGCAGACCCTCAGACACTGAAGAAGGACCATGTACACCCTCAGACACTGCAGAAGGACCAGGTAGACCCTCAGTGATACTCCAGGAGGACAGGGCAGACCCTCAGACGCTCGAGAAGGACCAGGCAGACCCTCGGACACTCCAGGAGGACCAGACAGAAACTCAGACACTCCGGTGGGACCAGACAGACCATCAGACACTCCAGGGGGACCAGACAGACCCTCAGACATTCCAGGAGGACCAGGCAGACCCTCGGACACTCTAGTAGGACCAGGCAGACCCTCAGACACTCCAGGAGGACCAGACAGAAACTCAGACACTCCAGGGGGACCAGACAGACCCTCTGACACTCCAGGGGGACCAGTAAAAACCCTCAGCAATTCTCAAGGAGGACCAGACATACCCTCAGACACTCCAGGGGGACCAGACAGACCCTCAGACACTCCAGGAGGACCAGGCAGACCCTCAGACACTGAAGAAGGACCATGTAGACCCTCAGTGATACTCCAGGAGGACAGGGCAGACCCTCAGACGCTCGAGAAGGACCAGGCAGACCCTCGGACACTCCAGGAGGACCACACAGACCCTCAGACACTCCCGGAGGACCAGGCAGACCCTCGGACACTCTAGGAGGACCATGCAGACCCTCGGACACTCTAGGAGGACCAGGCAAACCCTCGGACACTCTAGAAAGACCAGACAGACCCTCAGACACTCCAGGGGGACCAGACATACCCTCGGACACTCCAGGGGGACCAGACAGACCCTCAGACACTCCAGGGAGACCAGACAGACCCTCAGACACTCCAGGGGGACCAGGCAGACCCTCAGACCCTGCAGAAGGACCAGACAGACCCTCTGACACTCCAGGGGGACCAGTAAAAACCCTCAGCAATTCTCAAGGAGGACCAGACATACCCTCAGACACTCCAGGGGGACCAGACAGACCCTCAGACACTCCAGGAGGACCAGGCAGACCCTCAGACACTGAAGAAGGACCATGTACACCCTCAGACACTGCAGAAGGACCAGGTAGACCCTCAGTGATACTCCAGGAGGACAGGGCAGACCCTCAGACGCTCGAGAAGGACCAGGCAGACCCTCGGACACTCCAGGAGGACCAGACAGAAACTCAGACACTCCGGTGGAACCAGACAGACCATCAGACACTCCAGGGGGACCAGACAGACCCTCAGACATTCCAGGAGGACCAGGCAGACCCTCGGACACTCTAGTAGGACCAGGCAGACCCTCAGACACTCCAGGAGGACCAGACAGAAACTCAGACACTCCAGGGGGACCAGACAGACCCTCTGACACTCCAGGGGGACCAGTAAAAACCCTCAGCAATTCTCAAGGAGGACCAGACATACCCTCAGACACTCCAGGGGGACCAGACAGACCCTCAGACACTCCAGGAGGACCAGGCAGACCCTCAGACACTGAAGAAGGACCATGTAGACCCTCAGTGATACTCCAGGAGGACAGGGCAGACCCTCAGACGCTCGAGAAGGACCAGGCAGACCCTCGGACACTCCAGGAGGACCACACAGACCCTCAGACACTCCCGGAGGACCAGGCAGACCCTCGGACACTCTAGGAGGACCATGCAGACCCTCGGACACTCTAGGAGGACCAGGCAAACCCTCGGACACTCTAGAAAGACCAGACAGACCCTCAGACACTCCAGGGGGACCAGACATACCCTCGGACACTCCAGGGGGACCAGTAAAAACCCTCAGCAATTCTCAAGGAGGACTAGACAGACCCTCGGACACTTTAGGAGGACCAGACAGACCCTCAGACACTCCAGGAGTACAAGACAGACCCTCAGACACTCCAGGGGGACCAGACAGACCCTCAGACATTCCAGGAGGACCAGGCAGACCCTCGGACACTCTAGGAGGACCAGGAAGACCCTCAGACACTCCAGGAGGACCAGACAGAAACTCAGACACTCCAGGGGGACCAGACAGACCCTCTGACACTCCAGGGGGACCAGTAAAAACCCTCAGCAATTCTCAAGGAGGACCAGACATACCCTCAGACACTCCAGTGGGACCAGACAGACCCTTAGACACTCCAGGAGGACCAGACAGACCCTCAGACATTCCAGGAGGACCATGCAGACCCTCGGACACTCTAGGAGGACCAGGCAGACCCTCGGACATTCTAGGAGGACCAGGCAGACCCTCGGACACTCTAGGAAGACCAGACAGACCCTCAGACACTCCAGGGGGACCAGACATACCCTCAGACACTCCAGGGGGACCAGAAAAAACCCTCAGCAATTCTCAAGGAGGACCAAACAGAACCTCAGACACTCCAGTGGGACCAGACAGACCCTCACACAGTCCAGGAGGACCAGACTACCCTCAGACACTCCAGGGGGACCAGACAGACTATCAGACACTCCAAGAGAACCAGACAGGCCCTCGGACACTCTAGGAGGACCAGGCAGACCCTCGGACACTCTAGGAAGACCAGACAGACCCTCAGACACTCCAGGGGGACCAGACAGACCCTCAGACACTCCAGGGGGACCAGTAAAAAGCCTCAGCAATTCTCAAGGAGGACCAGACATACCCTCAGACACTCCAGTGGGACCAGACAGACCCTCAGACACTCCAGGGGTACCAGACAGACCCTCAGACACTCCAGGAGGACCAGACAGAAACTCAGACACTCCAGGGGGACCAGACAGACCATCAGACACTCCAGGGGGACCAGACAGACCCTCAGACATTCCAGGAGGACCAGGCAGACCCTTGAACACTCTAGTAGGACCAGGCAGACCCTCAGACACTCCAGGAGGACCAGACAGAAACTCAGACACTCCAGGGGGACCAGACAGACCCTCTGACACTCCAGGGGGACCAGTAAAAACCCTCAGCAATTCTCAAGGAGGACCAGACATACCCTCAGACACTCCAGGGGGACCAGACAGACCCTCAGAAACTCCAGGAGGACCAGGCAGACCCTCAGACACTGAAGAAGGACCATGTACACCCTCAGACATTGCAGAAGGACCAGGTAGACCCTCAGTGATACTCCAGGAGGACAGTGCAGACCCTCAGACGCTCGAGAAGGACCAGGCAGACCCTCGGACACTCCAGGAGGACCAGACAGACCCTCAGACACTCCAGGGGGACCAGTAAAAACCCTCAGCAATTCTCAAGGAGGACCAGACATACCCTCAGACACTCCAGTGGGACCAGACAGACCCTCAGACACTCCAGGGGGACCAGACAGACCCTCAGACACTCCAGGAGGACCAGACAGAAACTCAGACACTCCAGGGGGACCAGACAGACCATCAGACACTCCAGGGGGACCAGACAGACCCTCAGACATTCCAGGAGGACCAGGCAGACCCTCGGACACTCTAGTAGGACCAGGCAGACCCTCAGACACTCCAGGAGGACCAGACAGACCCTCAGACACTCCAGGGGGACCAGAAAAAACCCTCAGCAATTCTCAAGGAGGACCAAACAGAACCTCAGACACTCCAGTGGGCCAGACAGACCCTCAGACAGTCCAGGAGGACCAGACATACCCTCAGACACTCCAGGGGGACCAGACAGACTATCAGACACTCCAAGAGAACCAGACAGGCCCTCGGACACTCTAGGAGGACCAGGCAGACCCTCGGACACTCTAGGAAGACCAGACAGACCCTCAGACACTCCAGGGGGACCAGACAGACCCTCAGACACTCCAGGGGGACCAGTAAAAACCCTCAGCAATTCTCAAGGAGGACCAGACATACCCTCAGACACTCCAGGGGGACCAGACAGACCCTCTGACACTCCAGGGGGACCAGTAAAAACCCTCAGCAATTCTCAAGGAGGACCAGACATACCCTCAGACACTCCAGGGGGACCAGACAGACCCTCAGACACTCCAGGAGGACCAGGCAGACCCTCAGACACTGAAGAAGGACCATGTACACCCTCAGACACTGCAGAAGGACCAGGTAGACCCTCAGTGATACTCCAGGAGGACAGGGCAGACCCTCAGACGCTCGAGAAGGACCAGGCAGACCCTCGGACACTCCAGGAGGACCAGACAGACCCTCAGACACTCCCGGAGGACCAGGCAGACCCTCGGACACTCTAGGAGGACCATGCAGACCCTCGGACACTCTAGGAGGACCAGGCAAACCCTCGGACACTCTAGAACGACCAGACAGACCCTCAGACACTCCAGGGGGACCAGACATACCCTCGGACACTCCAGGGGGACCAGTAAAAACCCTCAGCAATTCTCAAGGAGGACTAGACAGACCCTCGGACACTTTAGGAGGACCAGACAGACCCTCAGACACTCCAAGAGGAACAGACAGACCCGCAGACACTCCAGGGGGACCAGGCAGACCCTTGGACACTCCAGGGGGACCAGACAGACCCTCAGACACTCCAGGGGGACCAGACAGACCCTCAGACACTCCAGGGGGACCAGGCAGACCCTCAGACCCTGCAGAAGGACCAGACAGACCCTCTGACACTCCAGGGGGACCAGTAAAAACCCTCAGCAATTCTCAAGGAGGACCAGACATACCCTCAGACACTCCAGGGGGACCAGACAGACCCTCAGACACTCCAGCAGGACCAGGCAGACCCTCAGACACTGAAGAAGGACCATGTACACCCTCAGACACTGCAGAAGGACCAGGTAGACCCTCAGTGATACTCCAGGCGGACAGGGCAGACCCTCAGACGCTCGAGAAGGACCAGGCAGACCCTCGGACACTCCAGGAGGACCAGACAGAAACTCAGACACTCCAGGGGGACCAGACAGACCCTCTGACACTCCAGGGGGACCAGTAAAAACCCTCAGCAATTCTCAAGGAGGACCAGACATACCCTCAGACACTCCAGTGGGACCAGACAGACCCTCAGACACTCAAGGGGGACCAGACAGACCCTCAGACACTCCAGGAGGACAAGACAGACCCTCAGACACTCCAGGGGGACCAGACAGACCCTCAGACACTCCAGGAGGACCAGACAGAAACTCAGACACTCCAGGGGGACCAGACAGACCATCAGACACTCCAGGGGGACCAGACAGACCCTCAGACATTCCAGGAGGACCAGGCAGACCCTCGGACACTCTAGTAGGACCAGGCAGACCCTCGGACACTCTAGGAAGACCAGACCGACCCTCAGACACTCCAGGGGGACCAGACAGACCATCAGACACTCCAGGGGGACCAGACAGACCCTCAGACATTCCAGGAGGACCAGGCAGACCCTCGGACACTCTAGTAGGACCAGGCAGACCCTCAGACACTCCAGGAGGACCAGACAGAAACTCAGACACTCCAGGGGGACCAGACAGACCCTCTGACACTCCAGGGGGACCAGTAAAAACCCTCAGCAATTCTCAAGGAGGACCAGACATACCCTCAGACACTCCAGGGGGACCAGACAGACCCTCACACACTCCCGGAGGACCAGGCAGACCCTTGGACACTCCAGGGGGACCAGACAGACCCTCAGACACTCCAGGGAGACCAGACAGACCCTCAGACACTCCAGGGGGACCAGGCAGACCCTCAGACCCTGCAGAAGGACCAGACAGACCCTCTGACACTCCAGGGGGACCAGTAAAAACCCTCAGCAATTCTCAAGGAGGACCAGACATACCCTCAGACACTCCAGTGGGACCAGACAGACCCTCAGACACTCAAGGGGGACCAGACAGACCCTCAGACACTCCAGGAGGACCAGGCAGACCCTCAGACACTGAAGAAGGACCATGTACACCCTCAGACACTGCAGAAGGACCAGGTAGACCCTCAGTGATACTCCAGGAGGACAGGGCAGACCCTCAGACGCTCGAGAAGGACCAGGCAGACCCTCGGACACTCCAGGAGGACCAGACAGACCCTCAGACACTCCCGGAGGACCAGGCAGACCCTCGGACACTCTAGGAGGACCATGCAGACCCTCGGACACTCTAGGAGGACCAGGCAAACCCTCGGACACTCTAGAACGACCAGACAGACCCTCAGACACTCCAGGGGGACCAGACATACCCTCGGACACTCCAGGGGGACCAGTAAAAACCCTCAGCAATTCTCAAGGAGGACTAGACAGACCCTCGGACACTTTAGGAGGACCAGACAGACCCTCAGACACTCCAAGAGGAACAGACAGACCCGCAGACACTCCAGGGGGACCAGGCAGACCCTTGGACACTCCAGGGGGACCAGACAGACCCTCAGACACTCCAGGGGGACCAGACAGACCCTCAGACACTCCAGGGGGACCAGGCAGACCCTCAGACCCTGCAGAAGGACCAGACAGACCCTCTGACACTCCAGGGGGACCAGTAAAAACCCTCAGCAATTCTCAAGGAGGACCAGACATACCCTCAGACACTCCAGGGGGACCAGACAGACCCTCAGACACTCCAGCAGGACCAGGCAGACCCTCAGACACTGAAGAAGGACCATGTACACCCTCAGACACTGCAGAAGGACCAGGTAGACCCTCAGTGATACTCCAGGCGGACAGGGCAGACCCTCAGACGCTCGAGAAGGACCAGGCAGACCCTCGGACACTCCAGGAGGACCAGACAGAAACTCAGACACTCCAGGGGGACCAGACAGACCCTCTGACACTCCAGGGGGACCAGTAAAAACCCTCAGCAATTCTCAAGGAGGACCAGACATACCCTCAGACACTCCAGTGGGACCAGACAGACCCTCAGACACTCAAGGGGGACCAGACAGACCCTCAGACACTCCAGGAGGACAAGACAGACCCTCAGACACTCCAGGGGGACCAGACAGACCCTCAGACACTCCAGGAGGACCAGACAGAAACTCAGACACTCCAGGGGGACCAGACAGACCATCAGACACTCCAGGGGGACCAGACAGACCCTCAGACATTCCAGGAGGACCAGGCAGACCCTCGGACACTCTAGTAGGACCAGGCAGACCCTCGGACACTCTAGGAAGACCAGACCGACCCTCAGACACTCCAGGGGGACCAGACAGACCATCAGACACTCCAGGGGGACCAGACAGACCCTCAGACATTCCAGGAGGACCAGGCAGACCCTCGGACACTCTAGTAGGACCAGGCAGACCCTCAGACACTCCAGGAGGACCAGACAGAAACTCAGACACTCCAGGGGGACCAGACAGACCCTCTGACACTCCAGGGGGACCAGTAAAAACCCTCAGCAATTCTCAAGGAGGACCAGACATACCCTCAGACACTCCAGGGGGACCAGACAGACCCTCACACACTCCCGGAGGACCAGGCAGACCCTTGGACACTCCAGGGGGACCAGACAGACCCTCAGACACTCCAGGGAGACCAGACAGACCCTCAGACACTCCAGGGGGACCAGGCAGACCCTCAGACCCTGCAGAAGGACCAGACAGACCCTCTGACACTCCAGGGGGACCAGTAAAAACCCTCAGCAATTCTCAAGGAGGACCAGACATACCCTCAGACACTCCAGTGGGACCAGACAGACCCTCAGACACTCAAGGGGGACCAGACAGACCCTCAGACACTCCAGGAGGACAAGATAGACCCTCAGACACTCCAGGGGGACCAGACAGACCCTCAGACACTCCAGGAGGACCAGACAGAAACTCAGACACTCCAGGGGGACCAGACAGACCATCAGACACTCCAGGGGGACCAGACAGACCCTCAGACATTCCAGGAGGACCAGGCAGACCCTCGGACACTCTAGTAGGACCAGGCAGACCCTCGGACACTCTAGGAAGACCAGACCGACCCTCAGACACTCCAGGCGGACCAGACAGACCATCAGACACTCCAGGGGGACCAGACAGACCCTCAGACATTCCAGGAGGACCAGGCAGACCCTCGGACACTCTAGTAGGACCAGGCAGACCCTCAGACACTCCAGGAGGACCAGACAGAAACTCAGACACTCCAGGGGGACCAGACAGACCCTCTGACACTCCAGGGGGACCAGTAAAAACCCTCAGCAATTCTCAAGGAGGACCAGACATACCCTCAGACACTCCAGGGGGACCAGACAGACCCTCAGACACTCCAGGAGGACCAGGCAGACCCTCAGACACTGAAGAAGGACCATGTACACCCTCAGACACTGCAGAAGGACCAGGTAGACCCTCAGTGATTCTCCAGGAGGACAGGGCAGACCCTCAGACGCTCGAGAAGGACCAGGCAGACCCTCGGACACTCCAGGAGGACCAGACAGACCCTCAGACACTCCCGGAGGACCAGGCAGACCCTCGGACACTCTAGGAGGACCATGCAGACCCTCGGACACTCTAGGAGGACCAGGCAAACCCTCGGACACTCTAGAAAGACCAGACAGACACTCAGACACTCCAGGGGGACCAGACATACCCTCGGACACTCCAGGGGGACCAGTAAAAACCCTCAGCAATTCTCAAGGAGGACCAGACATACCCTCAGACACTCCAGGGGGACCAGACAGACCCTCACACACTCCCGGAGGACCAGGCAGACCCTTGGACACTCCAGGGGGACCAGACAGACCCTCAGACACTCCAGGGAGACCAGACAGACCCTCAGACACTCCAGGGGGACCAGGCAGACCCTCAGACCCTGCAGAAGGACCAGACAGACCCTCTGACACTCCAGGGGGACCAGTAAAAACCCTCAGCAATTCTCAAGGAGGACCAGACATACCCTCAGACACTCCAGTGGGACCAGACAGACCCTCAGACACTCAAGGGGGACCAGACAGACCCTCAGACACTCCAGGAGGACAAGATAGACCCTCAGACACTCCAGGGGGACCAGACAGACCCTCAGACACTCCAGGAGGACCAGACAGAAACTCAGACACTCCAGGGGGACCAGACAGACCATCAGACACTCCAGGGGGACCAGACAGACCCTCAGACATTCCAGGAGGACCAGGCAGACCCTCGGACACTCTAGTAGGACCAGGCAGACCCTCGGACACTCTAGGAAGACCAGACCGACCCTCAGACACTCCAGGCGGACCAGACAGACCATCAGACACTCCAGGGGGACCAGACAGACCCTCAGACATTCCAGGAGGACCAGGCAGACCCTCGGACACTCTAGTAGGACCAGGCAGACCCTCAGACACTCCAGGAGGACCAGACAGAAACTCAGACACTCCAGGGGGACCAGACAGACCCTCTGACACTCCAGGGGGACCAGTAAAAACCCTCAGCAATTCTCAAGGAGGACCAGACATACCCTCAGACACTCCAGGGGGACCAGACAGACCCTCAGACACTCCAGGAGGACCAGGCAGACCCTCAGACACTGAAGAAGGACCATGTACACCCTCAGACACTGCAGAAGGACCAGGTAGACCCTCAGTGATTCTCCAGGAGGACAGGGCAGACCCTCAGACGCTCGAGAAGGACCAGGCAGACCCTCGGACACTCCAGGAGGACCAGACAGACCCTCAGACACTCCCGGAGGACCAGGCAGACCCTCGGACACTCTAGGAGGACCATGCAGACCCTCGGACACTCTAGGAGGACCAGGCAAACCCTCGGACACTCTAGAAAGACCAGACAGACACTCAGACACTCCAGGGGGACCAGACATACCCTCGGACACTCCAGGGGGACCAGTAAAAACCCTCAGCAATTCTCAAGGAGGACTAGACAGACCCTCGGACACTCTAGGAGGACCAGACAGACCTCAGACACTCCAGGAGGACCAGACAGACCCTCAGACACTCCCGGAGGACTAGGCAGACCCTTGGACACTCCAGGGGGACCAGACAGACCCTCAGACACTCCAGGGAGACCAGACAGACCCTCAGACACTCCAGGGGGACCAGGCAGACCCTCAGACCCTGCAGAAGGACGAGACAGACCCTCTGACACTCCAGGGGGACCAGTAAAAACCCTCAGCAATTCTCAAGGAGGACCAGACATACCCTCAGACACTCCAGGGGGACCAGACAGACCCTCAGACACTCCAGGAGGACCAGACAGACCCTCAGACACTGAAGAAGGACCATGTACACCCTCAGACACTGCAGAAGGACCAGGTAGACCCTCAGTGATACTCCAGGAGGACAGGGCAGACCCTCAGACGCTCGAGAAGGACCAGGCAGACCCTCGGACACTCCAGGAGGACCAGACAGAAACTCAGACACTCCAGGGGGACCAGACAGACCCTCTGACACTCCAGGGGGACCAGTAAAAACCCTCAGCAACTCTCAAGGAGGACCAGACATACCCTCAGACACTCCAGTGGGACCAGACAGACCCTCAGACACTCACGGGGGACAACAGACAGACCCTCAGACACTCCAGGAGGACAAGACAGACCCTCAGACACTCCAGGGGGACCAGACAGACCCTCAGACACTCCAGGAGGACCAGACAGAAACTCAGACACTCCAGGGGGACCAGACAGACCATCAGACACTCCAGGGGGACCAGACAGACCCTCAGACATTCCAGGAGGACCAGGCAGACCCTCGGACACTCTAGTAGGACCAGGCAGACCCTCGGACACTCTAGGAAGACCAGACCGACCCTCAGACACTCCAGGGGGACCAGACAGACCATCAGACACTCCAGGGGGACCAGACAGACCCTCAGACATTCCAGGAGGACCAGGCAGACCCTCGGACACTCTAGTAGGACCAGGCAGACCCTCAGACACTCCAGGAGGACCAGACAGAAACTCAGACACTCCAGGGGGACCAGACAGACCCTCTGACACTCCAGGGGGACCAGTAAAAACCCTCAGCAATTCTCAAGGAGGACCAGACATACCCTCAGACACTCCAGGGGGACCAGACAGACCCTCAGACACTCCAGGAGGACCAGGCAGACCCTCAGACACTGAAGAAGGACCATGTACACCCTCAGACACTGCAGAAGGACCAGGTAGACCCTCAGTGATACTCCAGGAGGACAGGGCAGACCCTCAGACGCTCGAGAAGGACCAGGCAGACCCTCGGACACTCCAGGAGGACCAGACAGACCCTCAGACACTCCCGGAGGACCAGGCAGACCCTCGGACACTCTAGGAGGACCATGCAGACCCTCGGACACTCTAGGAGGACCAGGCAAACCCTCGGACACTCTAGAAAGACCAGACAGACACTCAGACACTCCAGGGGGACCAGACATACCCTCGGACACTCCAGGGGGACCAGTAAAAACCCTCAGCAATTCTCAAGGAGGACTAGACAGACCCTCGGACACTCTAGGAGGACCAAACAGACCTCAGACACTCCAGGAGGACCAGACAGACCCTCACACACTCCCGGAGGACCAGGCAGACCCTTGGACACTCCAGGGGGACCAGACAGACCCTCAGACACTCCAGGGAGACCAGACAGACCCTCAGACACTCCAGGGGGACCAGGCAGACCCTCAGACCCTGCAGAAGGACCAGACAGACCCTCTGACACTCCAGGGGGACCAGTAAAAACCCTCAGCAATTCTCAAGGAGGACCAGACATACCCTCAGACACTCCAGGGGGACCAGACAGACCCTCAGACACTCCAGGAGGACCAGGCAGACCCTCAGACACTGAAGAAGGACCATGTACACCCTCAGACACTGCAGAAGGACCAGGTAGACCCTCAGTGATACTCCAGGCGGACCAGGCAGACCCTCAGACGCTCGAGAAGGACCAGGCAGACCCTCAGACACTCCAGGAGGACCAGACAGAAACTCAGACACTCCAGGGGGACCAGTAAAAACCCTCAGCAATTCTCAAGGAGGACCAGACATACCCTCAGACACTCCAGTGGGACCAGACAGACCCTCAGACACTCCAGGGGGACCAGACAGACCCTCAGACACTCCAGGAGGACCAGGCAGACCCTCAGACACTGAAGAAGGACCATGTACACCCTCAGACACTGCAGAAGGACCAGGTAGACCCTCAGTGATACTCCAGGAGGACAGGGCAGACACTCAGACGCTCGAGAAGGACCAGGCAGACCCTCGGACACTCCAGGGGGACCAGACAGACCCTCTGACACTACAGGGGGACCAGTAAAAACCCTCAGCAATTCTCAAGGAGGACCAGACATACCCTCAGACACTCCAGTGGGACAAGACAGACCCTCAGACACTCCAGGAGGACCAGACAGACCCTCAGACACTCCAGGGGGACCAGACAGACCCTCGGACACTCCAGGAGGACCAGACAGACCCTCAGACACTCCAGGGGGACCAGACAGACCATCAGACACTCCAGGGGGACCAGACAGACCATCAGACACTCCAGGGGGACCAGACAGACCCTCAGACATTCCAGGAGGACCAGGCAGACCCTCGGACACTCTAGGAGGACCAGGCAGACCCTCAGACACTCCAGGGGGACCAGACAGACCCTCAGACACTCCAGGGGGACCAGAAAAAACCCTCAGCAATTCTCAAGGAGGACCAAACAGAACCTCAGACACTCCAGTGGGACCAGACAGACCCTCAGACACTCCAGGAGGACCAGACAGACCCTCAGACATTCCAGGAGGACCAGGCAGACCCTCGGACACTCTAGGAGGACCAGGCAGACCCTCGGACACTCTAGGAGGACCAGGCAGACCCTTGGACACTCTAGGAAGACCAGACAGACCCTCAGACACTCCAGGGGGACCAGACATACCCTCAGACACTCCAGGGGGACCAGAAAAAACCCTCAGCAATTCTCAAGGAGGACCAAACAGAACCTCAGACACTCCAGTGGGACCAGACAGACCCTCAGACACTCCAGGAGGACCAGACAGACCCTCAGACACTCCAGGGGGACCAGACAGACTATCAGACACTCCAAGAGAAACAGGCAGACCCTCGGACACTCTAGGAGGCCCAGGCAGACCCTCGGACACTCTAGGAAGACCAGACAGACCCTCAGACACTCCAGGGGGACCAGACAGACCCTCGGACACTCCAGGAGGACCAGACAGACCCTCAGACACTCCAGGGGGACCAGACAGACCATCAGACACTCCAGGGGGACCAGACAGAGCCTCAGACACTCCAAGAGAACCAGACAGGCCCTCGGACACTCTAGGAGGACCAGGCAGACCCTCGGACACTCTAGGAAGACCAGACAGACCCTCAGACACTCCAGGGGGACCAGACAGACCATCAGACACTCCAGGAGGACAAGAGAAACCCTCAGACACTCCAGGGGGACCAGACAGACCCTCAGACACTCCAGGAGGACCAGACAGAAACTCAGACACTCCAGTGGGACCAGACAGACCCTCAGACACTCCAGGAGGACCAGACAGACCCTCAGACACTCCAGGGTGACCAGACAGACTATCAGACACTCCAAGAGAAACAGGCAGACCCTCGGACACTCTAGGAGGCCCAGGCAGACCCTCGGACACTCTAGGAAGACCAGACAGACCGTCAGACACTCCAGGGGGACCAGACAGACCCTTGGACACTCCAGGAGGACCAGACAGACCCTCAGACACTCCAGGGGGACCAGACAGACCATCAGACACTCCAGGGGGACCAGACAGACCCTCAGACACTCCAAGAGAACCAGACAGGCCCTCGGACACTCTAGGAGGACCAGGCAGAAACTCAGACACTCCAGGGGGACCAGACAGACCCTCTGACACTCCAGGGGGACCAGTAAAAACCCTCAGCAATTCTAAAGGAGGACCAGACAGACCCTTAGACACTCCAGTGGGACCAGACAGACCCTTAGACACTCCAGGAGGACCAGGCAGACCCTCGGACACTCTAGGAGGACAAGGCAGACCCTCGGACATTCTAGGAGGACCAGGCAGACCCTCAGACACTCTAGGAAGACCAGACAGACCCTCAGACACTCCAGGGGGACCAGACATACCCTCAGACACTCCAGGGGGACCAGTAAAAACCCTCAGCAATTCTCAAGGAGGACCAAACAGAACCTCAGACACTCCAGTGGGACCAGACAGACCCTCAGACACTCCAGGAGGACCAGACAGACCCTCAGACACTCCAGGGGGACCAGACAGACCCTCAGACACTCCAAGAGAACCTGACAGGCCCTCGGACACTCTAGGAAGACCAGACAGACCCTCAGACACTCCAGGGGGACCAGACAGACCCTCAGACACTCCAGGAGGACAAGACAGACCCTCAGACACTCCAGGGGGACCAGACAGACCCTCAGACACTCCAGGAGGACCAGACAGAAACTCAGACACTCCAGGGGGACCAGACAGACCATCAGACACTCCAGTGGGACCAGACAGACCCTCAGACACTCCAGTGGGACCAGACAGACCCTCAGACACTCCAGGGGGACCAGACAGACCCTCAGACACTCCAGGAGGACCAGACAGAAACTCAGACACTCCAGGGGGACCAGACAGACCATCTGACACTCCAGGGGACCAGACAGACCCTCAGACATTCCAGGAGGACCAGGCAGACCCTCGGACACTCTAGTAGGACCAGGCAGACCCTCAGACACTCCAGGAGGACCAGACAGAAACTCAGACACTCCAGGGGGACCAGACAGGCCCTCTGACACTCCAGGGGGACCAGTAAAAACCCTCAGCAATTCTCAAGGAGGACCAGACATACCCTCAGACACTCCAGGGGGACCAGACAGACCCTCAGACACTCCAGGAGGACCAGGCAGACCCTCAGACACTGAAGAAGGACCATGTACACCCTCAGACACTGCAGAAGGACCAGGTAGACCCTCAGTGATACTCCAGGAGGACAGGGCAGACCCTCAGACGCTCGAGAAGGACCAGGCAGACCCTCGGACACTCCAGGAGGACCAGACAGACCCTCAGACACTCCCGGAGGACCAGGCAGACCCTCGGACACTCTAGGAGGACCATGCAGACCCTCGGACACTCTAGGAGGACCAGGCAAACCCTCGGACACTCTAGAAAGACCAGACAGACCCTCAGACACTCCAGGGGGACCAGACATACCCTCGGACACTCCAGGGGGACCAGTAAAAACCCTCAGCAATTCTCAAGGAGGACTAGACAGACCCTCGGACACTTTAGGAGGACCAGACAGACCCTCAGACACTCCAGGAGGACAAGACAGACCCTCAGACACTCCAGGGGGACCAGACAGACCCTCAGACATTCCAGGAGGACCAGGCAGACCCTCGGACACTCTAGGAGGACCAGGAAGACCCTCAGACACTCCAGGAGGACCAGACAGAAACTCAGACACTCCAGGGGGACCAGACAGACCCTCTGACACTCCAGGGGGACCAGTAAAAACCCTCAGCAATTCTCAAGGAGGACCAGACATACCCTCAGACACTCCAGTGGGACCAGACAGACCCTTAGACACTCCAGGAGGACCAGACAGACCCTCAGACATTCCAGGAGGACCATGCAGACCCTCGGACACTCTAGGAGGACCAGGCAGACCCTCGGACATTCTAGGAGGACCAGGCAGACCCTCGGACACTCTAGGAAGACCAGACATACCCTCAGACACTCCAGGGGACCAGACAGACTATCAGACACTCCAAGAGAACCAAAAAGGCCCTCGGACACTCTAGGAGGACCAGGCAGACCCTCGGACACTCTAGGAAGACCAGACAGACCCTCAGACACTCCAGGGGGACCAGACAGACCCTCAGACACTCCAGGGGGACCAGTAAAAACCCTCAGCAATTCTCAAGGAGGACCAGACATACCCTCAGACACTCCAGTGGGACCAGACAGACCCTCAGACACTCCAGGGGGACCAGACAGACCCTCAGACACTCCAGGAGGACCAGACAGAAACTCAGACACTCCAGGGGGACCAGACAGACCATCAGACACTCCAGGGGGACCAGACAGACCCTCAGACATTCCAGGAGGACCAGGCAGACCCTCGGACACTCTAGTAGGACCAGGCAGACCCTCAGACACTCCAGGAGGACCAGACAGAAACTCAGACACTCCAGGGGGACCAGACAGACCCTCTGACACTCCAGGGGGACCAGTAAAAACCCTCAGCAATTCTCAAGGAGGACCAGACATACCCTCAGACACTCCAGGGGGACCAGACAGACCCTCAGACACTCCAGGAGGACCAGGCAGACCCTCAGACACTGAAGAAGGACCATGTAGACCCTCAGTGATACTCCAGGAGGACAGGGCAGACCCTCAGACGCTCGAGAAGGACCAGGCAGACCCTCAGACACTCCAGGAGGACCAGACAGACCCTCAGACACTCCCGGAGGACCAGGCAGACCCTCGGACACTCTAGGAGGACCATGCAGACCCTCGGACACTCTAGGAGGACCAGGCAAACCCTCGGACACTCTAGAAAGACCAGACAGACCCTCAGACACTCCAGGGGGACCAGACATACCCTCGGACACTCCAGGGGGACCAGTAAAAACCCTCAGCAATTCTCAAGGAGGACTAGACAGACCCTCGGACACTTTAGGAGGACCAGACAGACCCTCAGACACTCCAGGAGTACAAGACAGACCCTCAGACACTCCAGGGGGACCAGACAGACCCTCAGACATTCCAGGAGGACCAGGCAGACCCTCGGACACTCTAGGAGGACCAGGAAGACCCTCAGACACTCCAGGAGGACCAGACAGAAACTCAGACACTCCAGGGGGACCAGACAGACCCTCTGACACTCCAGGGGGACCAGTAAAAACCCTCAGCAATTCTCAAGGAGGACCAGACATACCCTCAGACACTCCAGTGGGACCAGACAGACCCTTAGACACTCCAGGAGGACCAGACAGACCCTCAGACATTCCAGGAGGACCATGCAGACCCTCGGACACTCTAGGAGGACCAGGCAGACCCTCGGACATTCTAGGAGGACCAGGCAGACCCTCGGACACTCTAGGAAGACCAGACAGACCCTCAGACACTCCAGGGGGACCAGACATACCCTCAGACACTCCAGGGGGACCAGAAAAAACCCTCAGCAATTCTCAAGGAGGACCAAACAGAACCTCAGACACTCCAGTGGGACCAGACAGACCCTCACACAGTCCAGGAGGACCAGACTACCCTCAGACACTCCAGGGGGACCAGACAGACTATCAGACACTCCAAGAGAACCAGACAGGCCCTCGGACACTCTAGGAGGACCAGGCAGACCCTCGGACACTCTAGGAAGACCAGACAGACCCTCAGACACTCCAGGGGGACCAGACAGACCCTCAGACACTTCAGGGGGACCAGTAAAAAGCCTCAGCAATTCTCAAGGAGGACCAGACATACCCTCAGACACTCCAGTGGGACCAGACAGACCCTCAGACACTCCAGGGGGACCAGACAGACCCTCAGACACTCCAGGAGGACCAGACAGAAACTCAGACACTCCAGGGGGACCAGACAGACCATCAGACACTCCAGGGGGACCAGACAGACCCTCAGACATTCCAGGAGGACCAGGCAGACCCTTGAACACTCTAGTAGGACCAGGCAGACCCTCAGACACTCCAGGAGGACCAGACAGAAACTCAGACACTCCAGGGGGACCAGACAGACCCTCTGACACTCCAGGGGGACCAGTAAAAACCCTCAGCAATTCTCAAGGAGGACCAGACATACCCTCAGACACTCCAGGGGGACCAGACAGACCCTCAGAAACTCCAGGAGGACCAGGCAGACCCTCAGACACTGAAGAAGGACCATGTACACCCTCAGACATTGCAGAAGGACCAGGTAGACCCTCAGTGATACTCCAGGAGGACAGTGCAGACCCTCAGACGCTCGAGAAGGACCAGGCAGACCCTCGGACACTCCAGGAGGACCAGACAGACCCTCAGACACTCCAGGGGGACCAGTAAAAACCCTCAGCAATTCTCAAGGAGGACCAGACATACCCTCAGACACTCCAGTGGGACCAGACAGACCCTCAGACACTCCAGGGGGACCAGACAGACCCTCAGACACTCCAGGAGGACCAGACAGAAACTCAGACACTCCAGGGGGACCAGACAGACCATCAGACACTCCAGGGGGACCAGACAGACCCTCAGACATTCCAGGAGGACCAGGCAGACCCTCGGACACTCTAGTAGGACCAGGCAGACCCTCAGACACTCCAGGAGGACCAGACAGAAACTCAGACACTCCAGGGGGACCAGACAGACCCTCTGACACTCCAGGGGGACCAGTAAAAACCCTCAGCAATTCTCAAGGAGGACCAGACATACCCTCAGACACTCCAGGGGGACCAGACAGACCCTCAGACACTGAAGAAGGACCATGTACACCCTCAGACATTGCAGAAGGACCAGGTAGACCCTCAGTGATACTCCAGGAGGACAGGGCAGACCCTCAGACGCTCGAGAAGGACCAGGCAGACCCTTGGACACTCCAGGAGGACCAGACAGACCCTCAGACACTCCCGGAGGACCAGGCAGACCCTCGGACACTCTAGGAGGACCATGCAGACCCTCGGACACTCTAGGAGGACCAGGCAAACCCTCGGACACTCTAGAAAGACCAGACAGACCCTCAGACACTCCAGGGGGACCAGACATACCCTCGGACACTCCAGGGGGACCAGTAAAAACCCTCAGCAATTCTCAAGGAGGACTAGACAGACCCTCGGACACTTTAGGAGGACCAGACAGACCCTCAGACACTCCAAGAGGACCAGACAGACCCTCAGAAGCTCCAGGGGGACCAGGCAGACCCTTGGACACTCCAGGGGGACCAGGCAGACCCTCAGACACTCCAGTGGGACCAGACAGACCCTCAGACACTCCAGGGGGACCAGGCAGACCCTCAGACCCTGCAGAAGGACCAGACAGACCCTCTGACACTCCAGGGGGACCAGTAAAAACCCTCAGCAATTCTCATTGAGGACCAGACATACCCTCAGACACTCCAGGGGGACCAGACAGACCCTCAGACACTCCAGGAGGACCAGGCAGACCCTCAGACACTGAAGAAGGACCATGTACACCCTCAGACACTGCAAAAGGACCAGGTAGACCCTCAGTGATACTCCAGGCGGACAGGGCAGACCCTCAGACGCTCGAGAAGGACCAGGCAGACCCTCGGACACTCCAGGAGGACCAGACAGAAACTCAGACACTCCAGGGGGACCAGACAGACCCTCTGACACTCCAGGGGGACCAGTAAAAACCCTCAGCAATTCTCAAGGAGGACCAGACATACCCTCAGACACTCCAGTGGGACCAGACAGACCCTCAGACACTCAAGGGGGACCAGACAGACCCTCAGACACTCCAGGAGGACAAGACAGACCCTCAGACACTCCAGGGGGACCAGACAGACCCTCAGACACTCCAGGAGGACCAGACAGAAACTCAGACACTCCAGGGGGACCAGACAGACCATCAGACACTCCAGGGGGACCAGACAGACCCTCAGACATTCCAGGAGGACCAGGCAGACCCTCGGACACTCTAGTAGGACCAGGCAGACCCTCGGACACTCTAGGAAGACCAGACCGACCCTCAGACACTCCAGGGGGACCAGACAGACCATCAGACACTCCAGGGGGACCAGACAGACCCTCAGACATTCCAGGAGGACCAGGCAGACCCTCGGACACTCTAGTAGGACCAGGCAGACCCTCAGACACTCCAGGAGGACCAGACAGAAACTCAGACACTCCAGGGGGACCAGACAGACCCTCTGACACTCCAGGGGGACCAGTAAAAACCCTCAGCAATTCTCAAGGAGGACCAGACATACCCTCAGACACTCCAGGGGGACCAGACAGACCCTCACACACTCCCGGAGGACCAGGCAGACCCTTGGACACTCCAGGGGGACCAGACAGACCCTCAGACACTCCAGGGAGACCAGACAGACCCTCAGACACTCCAGGGGGACCAGGCAGACCCTCAGACCCTGCAGAAGGACCAGACAGACCCTCTGACACTCCAGGGGGACCAGTAAAAACCCTCAGCAATTCTCAAGGAGGACCAGACATACCCTCAGACACTCCAGGGGGACCAGACAGACCCTCAGACACTCCAGGAGGACCAGGCAGACCCTCAGACACTGAAGAAGGACCATGTACACCCTCAGACACTGCAGAAGGACCAGGTAGACCCTCAGTGATACTCCAGGCGGACAGGGCAGACCCTCAGACGCTCGAGAAGGACCAGGCAGACCCTCGGACACTCCAGGAGGACCAGACAGAAACTCAGACACTCCAGGGGGACCAGACAGACCCTCTGACACTCCAGGGGGACCAGTAAAAACCCTCAGCAATTCTCAAGGAGGACCAGACATACCCTCAGACACTCCAGTGGGACCAGACAGACCCTCAGACACTCAAGGGGGACCAGACAGACCCTCAGACACTCCAGGAGGACAAGACAGACCCTCAGACACTCCAGGGGGACCAGACAGACCCTCAGACACTCCAGGAGGACCAGACAGAAACTCAGACACTCCAGGGGGACCAGACAGACCATCAGACACTCCAGGGGGACCAGACAGACCCTCAGACATTCCAGGAGGACCAGGCAGACCCTCGGACACTCTAGTAGGACCAGTCAGACCCTCGGACACTCCAGGAGGACCAGACAGAAACTCAGACACTCCAGGGGGACCAGACAGACCCTCTGACACTCCAGGGGGACCAGTAAAAACCCTCAGCAATTCTCAAGGAGGACCAGACATACCCTCAGACACTCCAGGGGGACCAGACAGACCCTCACACACTCCCGGAGGACCAGGCAGACCCTTGGACACTCCAGGGGGACCAGACAGACCCTCAGACACTCCAGGGAGACCAGACAGACCCTCAGACACTCCAGGGGGACCAGGCAGACCCTCAGACCCTGCAGAAGGACCAGACAGACCCTCTGACACTCCAGGGGGACCAGTAAAAACCCTCAGCAATTCTCAAGGAGGACCAGACATACCCTCAGACACTCCAGGGGGACCAGACAGACCCTCAGACACTCCAGGAGGACCAGGCAGACCCTCAGACACTGAAGAAGGACCATGTACACCCTCAGACACTGCAGAAGGACCAGGTAGACCCTCAGTGATACTCCAGGAGGACAGGGCAGACCCTCAGACGCTCGAGAAGGACCAGGCAGACCCTCGGACACTCCAGGAGGACCAGACAGAAACTCAGACACTCCGGTGGGACCAGACAGACCATCAGACACTCCAGGGGGACCAGACAGACCCTCAGACATTCCAGGAGGACCAGGCAGACCCTCGGACACTCTAGTAGGACCAGGCAGACCCTCAGACACTCCAGGAGGACCAGACAGAAACTCAGACACTCCAGGGGGACCAGACAGACCCTCTGACACTCCAGGGGGACCAGTAAAAACCCTCAGCAATTCTCAAGGAGGACCAGACATACCCTCAGACACTCCAGGGGGACCAGACAGACCCTCAGACACTCCAGGAGGACCAGGCAGACCCTCAGACACTGAAGAAGGACCATGTAGACCCTCAGTGATACTCCAGGAGGACAGGGCAGACCCTCAGACGCTCGAGAAGGACCAGGCAGACCCTCGGACACTCCAGGAGGACCACACAGACCCTCAGACACTCCCGGAGGACCAGGCAGACCCTCGGACACTCTAGGAGGACCATGCAGACCCTCGGACACTCTAGGAGGACCAGGCAAACCCTCGGACACTCTAGAAAGACCAGACAGACCCTCAGACACTCCAGGGGGACCAGACATACCCTCGGACACTCCAGGGGGACCAGACAGACCCTCAGACACTCCAGGGAGACCAGACAGACCCTCAGACACTCCAGGGGGACCAGGCAGACCCTCAGACCCTGCAGAAGGACCAGACAGACCCTCTGACACTCCAGGGGGACCAGTAAAAACCCTCAGCAATTCTCAAGGAGGACCAGACATACCCTCAGACACTCCAGGGGGACCAGACAGACCCTCAGACACTCCAGGAGGACCAGGCAGACCCTCAGACACTGAAGAAGGACCATGTACACCCTCAGACACTGCAGAAGGACCAGGTAGACCCTCAGTGATACTCCAGGAGGACAGGGCAGACCCTCAGACGCTCGAGAAGGACCAGGCAGACCCTCGGACACTCCAGGAGGACCAGACAGAAACTCAGACACTCCGGTGGAACCAGACAGACCATCAGACACTCCAGGGGGACCAGACAGACCCTCAGACATTCCAGGAGGACCAGGCAGACCCTCGGACACTCTAGTAGGACCAGGCAGACCCTCAGACACTCCAGGAGGACCAGACAGAAACTCAGACACTCCAGGGGGACCAGACAGACCCTCTGACACTCCAGGGGGACCAGTAAAAACCCTCAGCAATTCTCAAGGAGGACCAGACATACCCTCAGACACTCCAGGGGGACCAGACAGACCCTCAGACACTCCAGGAGGACCAGGCAGACCCTCAGACACTGAAGAAGGACCATGTAGACCCTCAGTGATACTCCAGGAGGACAGGGCAGACCCTCAGACGCTCGAGAAGGACCAGGCAGACCCTCGGACACTCCAGGAGGACCACACAGACCCTCAGACACTCCCGGAGGACCAGGCAGACCCTCGGACACTCTAGGAGGACCATGCAGACCCTCGGACACTCTAGGAGGACCAGGCAAACCCTCGGACACTCTAGAAAGACCAGACAGACCCTCAGACACTCCAGGGGGACCAGACATACCCTCGGACACTCCAGGGGGACCAGTAAAAACCCTCAGCAATTCTCAAGGAGGACTAGACAGACCCTCGGACACTTTAGGAGGACCAGACAGACCCTCAGACACTCCAGGAGTACAAGACAGACCCTCAGACACTCCAGGGGGACCAGACAGACCCTCAGACATTCCAGGAGGACCAGGCAGACCCTCGGACACTCTAGGAGGACCAGGAAGACCCTCAGACACTCCAGGAGGACCAGACAGAAACTCAGACACTCCAGGGGGACCAGACAGACCCTCTGACACTCCAGGGGGACCAGTAAAAACCCTCAGCAATTCTCAAGGAGGACCAGACATACCCTCAGACACTCCAGTGGGACCAGACAGACCCTTAGACACTCCAGGAGGACCAGACAGACCCTCAGACATTCCAGGAGGACCATGCAGACCCTCGGACACTCTAGGAGGACCAGGCAGACCCTCGGACATTCTAGGAGGACCAGGCAGACCCTCGGACACTCTAGGAAGACCAGACAGACCCTCAGACACTCCAGGGGGACCAGACATACCCTCAGACACTCCAGGGGGACCAGAAAAAACCCTCAGCAATTCTCAAGGAGGACCAAACAGAACCTCAGACACTCCAGTGGGACCAGACAGACCCTCACACAGTCCAGGAGGACCAGACTACCCTCAGACACTCCAGGGGGACCAGACAGACTATCAGACACTCCAAGAGAACCAGACAGGCCCTCGGACACTCTAGGAGGACCAGGCAGACCCTCGGACACTCTAGGAAGACCAGACAGACCCTCAGACACTCCAGGGGGACCAGACAGACCCTCAGACACTCCAGGGGGACCAGTAAAAAGCCTCAGCAATTCTCAAGGAGGACCAGACATACCCTCAGACACTCCAGTGGGACCAGACAGACCCTCAGACACTCCAGGGGTACCAGACAGACCCTCAGACACTCCAGGAGGACCAGACAGAAACTCAGACACTCCAGGGGGACCAGACAGACCATCAGACACTCCAGGGGGACCAGACAGACCCTCAGACATTCCAGGAGGACCAGGCAGACCCTTGAACACTCTAGTAGGACCAGGCAGACCCTCAGACACTCCAGGAGGACCAGACAGAAACTCAGACACTCCAGGGGGACCAGACAGACCCTCTGACACTCCAGGGGGACCAGTAAAAACCCTCAGCAATTCTCAAGGAGGACCAGACATACCCTCAGACACTCCAGGGGGACCAGACAGACCCTCAGAAACTCCAGGAGGACCAGGCAGACCCTCAGACACTGAAGAAGGACCATGTACACCCTCAGACATTGCAGAAGGACCAGGTAGACCCTCAGTGATACTCCAGGAGGACAGTGCAGACCCTCAGACGCTCGAGAAGGACCAGGCAGACCCTCGGACACTCCAGGAGGACCAGACAGACCCTCAGACACTCCAGGGGGACCAGTAAAAACCCTCAGCAATTCTCAAGGAGGACCAGACATACCCTCAGACACTCCAGTGGGACCAGACAGACCCTCAGACACTCCAGGGGGACCAGACAGACCCTCAGACACTCCAGGAGGACCAGACAGAAACTCAGACACTCCAGGGGGACCAGACAGACCATCAGACACTCCAGGGGGACCAGACAGACCCTCAGACATTCCAGGAGGACCAGGCAGACCCTCGGACACTCTAGTAGGACCAGGCAGACCCTCAGACACTCCAGGAGGACCAGACAGACCCTCAGACACTCCAGGGGGACCAGAAAAAACCCTCAGCAATTCTCAAGGAGGACCAAACAGAACCTCAGACACTCCAGTGGGCCAGACAGACCCTCAGACAGTCCAGGAGGACCAGACATACCCTCAGACACTCCAGGGGGACCAGACAGACTATCAGACACTCCAAGAGAACCAGACAGGCCCTCGGACACTCTAGGAGGACCAGGCAGACCCTCGGACACTCTAGGAAGACCAGACAGACCCTCAGACACTCCAGGGGGACCAGACAGACCCTCAGACACTCCAGGGGGACCAGTAAAAACCCTCAGCAATTCTCAAGGAGGACCAGACATACCCTCAGACACTCCAGGGGGACCAGACAGACCCTCTGACACTCCAGGGGGACCAGTAAAAACCCTCAGCAATTCTCAAGGAGGACCAGACATACCCTCAGACACTCCAGGGGGACCAGACAGACCCTCAGACACTCCAGGAGGACCAGGCAGACCCTCAGACACTGAAGAAGGACCATGTACACCCTCAGACACTGCAGAAGGACCAGGTAGACCCTCAGTGATACTCCAGGAGGACAGGGCAGACCCTCAGACGCTCGAGAAGGACCAGGCAGACCCTCGGACACTCCAGGAGGACCAGACAGACCCTCAGACACTCCCGGAGGACCAGGCAGACCCTCGGACACTCTAGGAGGACCATGCAGACCCTCGGACACTCTAGGAGGACCAGGCAAACCCTCGGACACTCTAGAACGACCAGACAGACCCTCAGACACTCCAGGGGGACCAGACATACCCTCGGACACTCCAGGGGGACCAGTAAAAACCCTCAGCAATTCTCAAGGAGGACTAGACAGACCCTCGGACACTTTAGGAGGACCAGACAGACCCTCAGACACTCCAAGAGGAACAGACAGACCCGCAGACACTCCAGGGGGACCAGGCAGACCCTTGGACACTCCAGGGGGACCAGACAGACCCTCAGACACTCCAGGGGGACCAGACAGACCCTCAGACACTCCAGGGGGACCAGGCAGACCCTCAGACCCTGCAGAAGGACCAGACAGACCCTCTGACACTCCAGGGGGACCAGTAAAAACCCTCAGCAATTCTCAAGGAGGACCAGACATACCCTCAGACACTCCAGGGGGACCAGACAGACCCTCAGACACTCCAGCAGGACCAGGCAGACCCTCAGACACTGAAGAAGGACCATGTACACCCTCAGACACTGCAGAAGGACCAGGTAGACCCTCAGTGATACTCCAGGCGGACAGGGCAGACCCTCAGACGCTCGAGAAGGACCAGGCAGACCCTCGGACACTCCAGGAGGACCAGACAGAAACTCAGACACTCCAGGGGGACCAGACAGACCCTCTGACACTCCAGGGGGACCAGTAAAAACCCTCAGCAATTCTCAAGGAGGACCAGACATACCCTCAGACACTCCAGTGGGACCAGACAGACCCTCAGACACTCAAGGGGGACCAGACAGACCCTCAGACACTCCAGGAGGACAAGACAGACCCTCAGACACTCCAGGGGGACCAGACAGACCCTCAGACACTCCAGGAGGACCAGACAGAAACTCAGACACTCCAGGGGGACCAGACAGACCATCAGACACTCCAGGGGGACCAGACAGACCCTCAGACATTCCAGGAGGACCAGGCAGACCCTCGGACACTCTAGTAGGACCAGGCAGACCCTCGGACACTCTAGGAAGACCAGACCGACCCTCAGACACTCCAGGGGGACCAGACAGACCATCAGACACTCCAGGGGGACCAGACAGACCCTCAGACATTCCAGGAGGACCAGGCAGACCCTCGGACACTCTAGTAGGACCAGGCAGACCCTCAGACACTCCAGGAGGACCAGACAGAAACTCAGACACTCCAGGGGGACCAGACAGACCCTCTGACACTCCAGGGGGACCAGTAAAAACCCTCAGCAATTCTCAAGGAGGACCAGACATACCCTCAGACACTCCAGGGGGACCAGACAGACCCTCACACACTCCCGGAGGACCAGGCAGACCCTTGGACACTCCAGGGGGACCAGACAGACCCTCAGACACTCCAGGGAGACCAGACAGACCCTCAGACACTCCAGGGGGACCAGGCAGACCCTCAGACCCTGCAGAAGGACCAGACAGACCCTCTGACACTCCAGGGGGACCAGTAAAAACCCTCAGCAATTCTCAAGGAGGACCAGACATACCCTCAGACACTCCAGTGGGACCAGACAGACCCTCAGACACTCCAGGAGGACAAGATAGACCCTCAGACACTCCAGGGGGACCAGACAGACCCTCAGACACTCCAGGAGGACCAGACAGAAACTCAGACACTCCAGGGGGACCAGACAGACCATCAGACACTCCAGGGGGACCAGACAGACCCTCAGACATTCCAGGAGGACCAGGCAGACCCTCGGACACTCTAGTAGGACCAGGCAGACCCTCGGACACTCTAGGAAGACCAGACCGACCCTCAGACACTCCAGGCGGACCAGACAGACCATCAGACACTCCAGGGGGACCAGACAGACCCTCAGACATTCCAGGAGGACCAGGCAGACCCTCGGACACTCTAGTAGGACCAGGCAGACCCTCAGACACTCCAGGAGGACCAGACAGAAACTCAGACACTCCAGGGGGACCAGACAGACCCTCTGACACTCCAGGGGGACCAGTAAAAACCCTCAGCAATTCTCAAGGAGGACCAGACATACCCTCAGACACTCCAGGGGGACCAGACAGACCCTCAGACACTCCAGGAGGACCAGGCAGACCCTCAGACACTGAAGAAGGACCATGTACACCCTCAGACACTGCAGAAGGACCAGGTAGACCCTCAGTGATTCTCCAGGAGGACAGGGCAGACCCTCAGACGCTCGAGAAGGACCAGGCAGACCCTCGGACACTCCAGGAGGACCAGACAGACCCTCAGACACTCCCGGAGGACCAGGCAGACCCTCGGACACTCTAGGAGGACCATGCAGACCCTCGGACACTCTAGGAGGACCAGGCAAACCCTCGGACACTCTAGAAAGACCAGACAGACACTCAGACACTCCAGGGGGACCAGACATACCCTCGGACACTCCAGGGGGACCAGTAAAAACCCTCAGCAATTCTCAAGGAGGACTAGACAGACCCTCGGACACTCTAGGAGGACCAGACAGACCTCAGACACTCCAGGAGGACCAGACAGACCCTCAGACACTCCCGGAGGACTAGGCAGACCCTTGGACACTCCAGGGGGACCAGACAGACCCTCAGACACTCCAGGGAGACCAGACAGACCCTCAGACACTCCAGGGGGACCAGGCAGACCCTCAGACCCTGCAGAAGGACGAGACAGACCCTCTGACACTCCAGGGGGACCAGTAAAAACCCTCAGCAATTCTCAAGGAGGACCAGACATACCCTCAGACACTCCAGGGGGACCAGACAGACCCTCAGACACTCCAGGAGGACCAGACAGACCCTCAGACACTGAAGAAGGACCATGTACACCCTCAGACACTGCAGAAGGACCAGGTAGACCCTCAGTGATACTCCAGGAGGACAGGGCAGACCCTCAGACGCTCGAGAAGGACCAGGCAGACCCTCGGACACTCCAGGAGGACCAGACAGAAACTCAGACACTCCAGGGGGACCAGACAGACCCTCTGACACTCCAGGGGGACCAGTAAAAACCCTCAGCAACTCTCAAGGAGGACCAGACATACCCTCAGACACTCCAGTGGGACCAGACAGACCCTCAGACACTCACGGGGGACAACAGACAGACCCTCAGACACTCCAGGAGGACAAGACAGACCCTCAGACACTCCAGGGGGACCAGACAGACCCTCAGACACTCCAGGAGGACCAGACAGAAACTCAGACACTCCAGGGGGACCAGACAGACCATCAGACACTCCAGGGGGACCAGACAGACCCTCAGACATTCCAGGAGGACCAGGCAGACCCTCGGACACTCTAGTAGGACCAGGCAGACCCTCGGACACTCTAGGAAGACCAGACCGACCCTCAGACACTCCAGGGGGACCAGACAGACCATCAGACACTCCAGGGGGACCAGACAGACCCTCAGACATTCCAGGAGGACCAGGCAGACCCTCGGACACTCTAGTAGGACCAGGCAGACCCTCAGACACTCCAGGAGGACCAGACAGAAACTCAGACACTCCAGGGGGACCAGACAGACCCTCTGACACTCCAGGGGGACCAGTAAAAACCCTCAGCAATTCTCAAGGAGGACCAGACATACCCTCAGACACTCCAGGGGGACCAGACAGACCCTCAGACACTCCAGGAGGACCAGGCAGACCCTCAGACACTGAAGAAGGACCATGTACACCCTCAGACACTGCAGAAGGACCAGGTAGACCCTCAGTGATACTCCAGGAGGACAGGGCAGACCCTCAGACGCTCGAGAAGGACCAGGCAGACCCTCGGACACTCCAGGAGGACCAGACAGACCCTCAGACACTCCCGGAGGACCAGGCAGACCCTCGGACACTCTAGGAGGACCATGCAGACCCTCGGACACTCTAGGAGGACCAGGCAAACCCTCGGACACTCTAGAAAGACCAGACAGACACTCAGACACTCCAGGGGGACCAGACATACCCTCGGACACTCCAGGGGGACCAGTAAAAACCCTCAGCAATTCTCAAGGAGGACTAGACAGACCCTCGGACACTCTAGGAGGACCAAACAGACCTCAGACACTCCAGGAGGACCAGACAGACCCTCACACACTCCCGGAGGACCAGGCAGACCCTTGGACACTCCAGGGGGACCAGACAGACCCTCAGACACTCCAGGGAGACCAGACAGACCCTCAGACACTCCAGGGGGACCAGGCAGACCCTCAGACCCTGCAGAAGGACCAGACAGACCCTCTGACACTCCAGGGGGACCAGTAAAAACCCTCAGCAATTCTCAAGGAGGACCAGACATACCCTCAGACACTCCAGGGGGACCAGACAGACCCTCAGACACTCCAGGAGGACCAGGCAGACCCTCAGACACTGAAGAAGGACCATGTACACCCTCAGACACTGCAGAAGGACCAGGTAGACCCTCAGTGATACTCCAGGCGGACCAGGCAGACCCTCAGACGCTCGAGAAGGACCAGGCAGACCCTCAGACACTCCAGGAGGACCAGACAGAAACTCAGACACTCCAGGGGGACCAGTAAAAACCCTCAGCAATTCTCAAGGAGGACCAGACATACCCTCAGACACTCCAGTGGGACCAGACAGACCCTCAGACACTCCAGGGGGACCAGACAGACCCTCAGACACTCCAGCAGGACAAGACAGACCCTCAGACACTCCAGGGGGACCAGACAGACCCTCACACACTCCAGGAGGACCAGACAGAAACTCAGACACTCCAGGGGGACCAGACAGACCATCAGACACTCCAGGGGGACCAGGCAGACCCTCAGACATTCCAGGAGGACCAGGCAGACCCTCGGACACTCTAGTAGGACCAGGCAGACCCTCGGACACTCTAGGAAGACCAGACCGACCCTCAGACACTCCAGGGGGACCAGACAGACCCTCAGACACTCCAAGAGAACCTGACAGGCCCTCGGACACTCTAGGAAGACCAGACAGACCCTCAGACACTCCAGGGGGACCAGACAGACCCTCAGACATTCCAGGAGGACCAGACAGACCCTCAGACACTCCAGGGGGACCAGACAGACCCTCAGACACTCCAGGAGGACCAGACAGAAACTCAGACACTCCAGGGGGACCAGACAGACCATCAGACACTCCAGGGGGACCAGACAGACCCTCTGACACTCCAGGGGGACCAGTAAAAACCCTCAGCAATTCTCAAGGAGGACCAGACATACCCTCAGACACTCCAGGGGGACCAGACAGACCCTCAGACACTCCAGGAGGACCAGGCAGACCCTCAGACACTGAAGAAGGACCATGTACACCCTCAGACACTGCAGAAGGACCAGGTAGACCCTCAGTGATACTCCAGGAGGACAGGGCAGACACTCAGACGCTCGAGAAGGACCAGGCAGACCCTCGGACACTCCAGGGGGACCAGACAGACCCTCTGACACTCCAGGGGGACCAGTAAAAACCCTCAGCAATTCTCAAGGAGGACCAGACATACCCTCAGACACTCCAGTGGGACCAGACAGACCCTCAGACACTCCAGGAGGACCAGACAGACCCTCAGACACTCCAGGGGGACCAGACAGACCCTCGGACACTCCAGGAGGACCAGACAGACCCTCAGACACTCCAGGGGGACCAGACAGACCATCAGACACTCCAGGGGGACCAGACAGACCATCAGACACTCCAGGGGGACCAGACAGACCCTCAGACATTCCAGGAGGACCAGGCAGACCCTCGGACACTCTAGGAGGACCAGGCAGACCCTCAGACACTCCAGGGGACCAGACAGACCCTCAGACACTCCAGGAGGACAAGACAGACCCTCAGACACTCCAGGGGGACCAGACAGACCCTCAGACATTCCAGGAGGACCAGGCAGACCCTCGGACACTCTAGGAGGACCAGGAAGACCCTCAGACACTCCAGGAGGACCAGACAGAAACTCAGACACTCCAGGGGGACCAGACAGACCCTCTGACACTCCAGGGGGACCAGTAAAAACCCTCAGCAATTCTCAAGGAGGACCAGACATACCCTCAGACACTCCAGTGGGACCAGACAGACCCTTAGACACTCCAGGAGGACCAGACAGACCCTCAGACATTCCAGGAGGACCATGCAGACCCTCGGACACTCTAGGAGGACCAGGCAGACCCTCGGACATTCTAGGAGGACCAGGCAGACCCTCGGACACTCTAGGAAGACCAGACAGACCCTCAGACACTCCAGGGGGACAGGACATACCCTCAGACACTCCAGGGGGACCAGAAAAAACCCTCAGCAATTCTCAAGGAGGACCAAACAGAACCTCAGACACTCCAGTGGGACCAGACAGACCCTCAGACAGTCCAGGAGGACCAGACATACCCTCAGACACTCCAGTGGGACCAGACAGACCCTCAGACACTCCAGGGGCACCAGACAGACCCTCAGACACTCCAGGAGGACCAGACAGAAACTCAGACACTCCAGGGGGACCAGACAGACCATCAGACACTCCAGGGGGACCAGACAGACCCTCAGACATTCCAGGAGGACCAGGCAGACCCTCGGACACTCTAGTAGGACCAGGCAGACCCTCAGACACTCCAGGAGGACCAGACAGACCCTCTGACACTCCAGGGGGACCAGTAAAAACCCTCAGCAATTCTCAAGGAGGACCAGACATACCCTCAGACACTCCAGGGGGACCAGACAGACCCTCAGACACTCCAGGAGGACCAGGCAGACCCTCAGACACTGAAGAAGGACCATGTACACCCTCAGACACTGCAGAAGGACCAGGTAGACCCTCAGTGATACTCCAGGAGGACAGGGCAGACCCTCAGACGCTCGAGAAGGACCAGGCAGACCCTCGGACACTCCAGGAGGACCAGACAGACCCTCAGACACTCCCGGAGGACCAGGCAGACCCTCGGACACTCTAGGAGGACCATGCAGACCCTCGGACACTCTAGGAGGACCAGGCAAACCCTCGGACACTCTAGAAAGACCAGACAGACCCTCAGACACTCCAGGGGGACCAGACATACCCTCGGACACTCCAGGGGGACCAGTAAAAACCCTCAGCAATTCTCAAGGAGGACTAGACAGACCCTCGGACACTTTAGGAGGACCAGACAGACCCTCAGACACTCCAAGAGGACCAGACAGACCCTCAGACACTCCAGGGGGACCAGGCAGACCCTTGGACACTCCAGGGGGACCAGGCAGACCCTCAGACACTCCAGGGGGACCAGACAGACCCTCAGACACTCCAGGGGGACCAGGCAGACCCTCAGACCCTGCAGAAGGACCAGACAGACCCTCTGACACTCCAGGGGGACCAGTAAAAACCCTCAGCAATTCTCAAGGAGGACCAGACATACCCTCAGACACTCCAGGGGGACCAGACAGACCCTCAGACACTCCAGGAGGACCAGGCAGACCCTCAGACACTGAAGAAGGACCATGTACACCCTCAGACACTGCAGAAGGACCAGGTAGACCCTCAGTGATACTCCAGGCGGACAGGGCAGACCCTCAGACGCTCGAGAAGGACCAGGCAGACCCTCGGACACTCCAGGAGGACCAGACAGAAACTCAGACACTCCAGGGGGACCAGACAGACCCTCTGACACTCCAGGGGGACCAGTAAAAACCCTCAGCAATTCTCAAGGAGGACCAGACATACCCTCAGACACTCCAGTGGGACCAGACAGACCCTCAGACACTCAAGGGGGACCAGACAGACCCTCAGACACTCCAGGAGGACAAGACAGACCGTCAGACACTCCAGGGGGACCAGACAGACCCTCAGACACTCCAGGAGGACCAGACAGAAACTCAGACACTCCAGGGGGACCAGACAGACCATCAGACACTCCAGGGGGACCAGACAGACCCTCAGACATTCCAGGAGGACCAGGCAGACCCTCGGACACTCTAGTAGGACCAGGCAGACCCTCGGACACTCTAGGAAGACCAGACCGACCCTCAGACACTCCAGGGGGACCAGACAGACCATCAGACACTCCAGGGGGACCAGACAGACCCTCAGACATTCCAGGAGGACCAGGCAGACCCTCGGACACTCTAGTAGGACCAGGCAGACGCTCAGACACTCCAGGAGGACCAGACAGAAACTCAGACACTCCAGGGGGACCAGACAGACCCTCTGACACTCCAGGGGGACCAGTAAAAACCCTCAGCAATTCTCAAGGAGGACCAGACATACCCTCAGACACTCCAGGGGGACCAGACAGACCCTCAGACACTCCAGGAGGACCAGGCAGACCCTCAGACACTGAAGAAGGACCATGTACACCCTCAGACACTGCAGAAGGACCAGGTAGACCCTCAGTGATACTCCAGGAGGACAGGGCAGACCCTCAGACGCTCGAGAAGGACCAGGCAGACCCTCGGACACTCCAGGAGGACCAGACAGACCCTCAGACACTCCCGGAGGACCAGGCAGACCCTCGGACACTCTAGGAGGACCATGCAGACCCTCGGACACTCTAGGAGGACCAGGCAAACCCTCGGACACTCTAGAAAGACCAGACAGACCCTCAGACACTCCAGGGGGACCAGACATACCCTCGGACACTCCAGGGGGACCAGTAAAAACCCTCAGCAATTCTCAAGGAGGACTAGACAGACCCTCGGACACTTTAGGAGGACCAGACAGACCCTCAGACACTCCAAGAGGACCAGACAGACCCTCAGACACTCCAGGGGGACCAGGCAGACCCTTGGACACTCCAGGGGGACCAGGCAGACCCTCAGACACTCCAGGGGGACCAGACAGACCCTCAGACACTCCAGGGGGACCAGGCAGACCCTCAGACCCTGCAGAAGGACCAGACAGACCCTCTGACACTCCAGGGGGACCAGTAAAAACCCTCAGCAATTCTCAAGGAGGACCAGACATACCCTCAGACACTCCAGGGGGACCAGACAGACCCTCAGACACTCCAGGAGGACCAGGCAGACCCTCAGACACTGAAGAAGGACCATGTACACCCTCAGACACTGCAGAAGGACCAGGTAGACCCTCAGTGATACTCCAGGCGGACAGGGCAGACCCTCAGACGCTCGAGAAGGACCAGGCAGACCCTCGGACACTCCAGGAGGACCAGACAGAAACTCAGACACTCCAGGGGGACCAGACAGACCCTCTGACACTCCAGGGGGACCAGTAAAAACCCTCAGCAATTCTCAAGGAGGACCAGACATACCCTCAGACACTCCAGTGGGACCAGACAGACCCTCAGACACTCCAGGGGGACCAGACAGACCCTCAGACACTCCAGGAGGACAAGACAGACCCTCAGACACTCCAGGGGGACCAGACAGACCCTCACACACTCCAGGAGGACCAGACAGAAACTCAGACACTCCAGGGGGACCAGACAGACCATCAGACACTCCAGGGGGACCAGGCAGACCCTTAGACATTCCAGGAGGACCAGGCAGACCCTCGGACACTCTAGTAGGACCAGGCAGACCCTCGGACACTCTAGGAAGACCAGACCGACCCTCAGACACTCCAGGGGGACCAGACAGACCCTCAGACACTCCAAGAGAACCTGACAGGCCCTCGGACACTCTAGGAAGACCAGACAGACCCTCAGACACTCCAGGGGGACCAGACAGACCCTCAGACACTCCAGGAGGACAATACAGACCCTCAGACACTCCAGGGGGACCAGACAGACCCTCAGACACTCCAGGAGGACCAGACAGAAACTCAGACACTCCAGGGGGACCAGACAGACCATCAGACACTCCAGGGGGACCAGACAGACCCTCTGACACTCCAGGGGGACCAGTAAAAACCCTCAGCAATTCTCAAGGAGGACCAGACATACCCTCAGACACTCCAGGGGGACCAGACAGACCCTCAGACACTCCAGGAGGACCAGGCAGACCCTCAGACACTGAAGAAGGACCATGTACACCCTCAGACACTGCAGAAGGACCAGGTAGACCCTCAGTGATACTCCAGGAGGACAGGGCAGACACTCAGACGCTCGAGAAGGACCAGGCAGACCCTCGGACACTCCAGGGGGACCAGACAGACCCTCTGACACTCCAGGGGGACCAGTAAAAACCCTCAGCAATTCTCAAGGAGGACCAGACATACCCTCAGACACTCCAGTGGGACCAGACAGACCCTCAGACACTCCAGGAGGACCAGACAGACCCTCAGACACTCCAGGGGGACCAGACAGACCCTCGGACACTCCAGGAGGACCAGACAGACCCTCAGACACTCCAGGGGGACCAGACAGACCATCAGACACTCCAGGGGGACCAGACAGACCATCAGACACTCCAGGGGGACCAGACAGACCCTCAGACATTCCAGGAGGACCAGGCAGACCCTCGGACACTCTAGGAGGACCAGGCAGACCCTCAGACACTCCAGGGGACCAGACAGACCCTCAGACACTCCAGGAGGACAAGACAGACCCTCAGACACTCCAGGGGGACCAGACAGACCCTCAGACATTCCAGGAGGACCAGGCAGACCCTCGGACACTCTAGGAGGACCAGGAAGACCCTCAGACACTCCAGGAGGACCAGACAGAAACTCAGACACTCCAGGGGGACCAGACAGACCCTCTGACACTCCAGGGGGACCAGTAAAAACCCTCAGCAATTCTCAAGGAGGACCAGACATACCCTCAGACACTCCAGTGGGACCAGACAGACCCTTAGACACTCCAGGAGGACCAGACAGACCCTCGGACACTCTAGGAGGACCAGGCAGACCCTCGGACATTCTAGGAGGACCAGGCAGACCCTCGGACACTCTAGGAAGACCAGACAGACCCTCAGACACTCCAGGGGGACCAGACATACCCTCAGACACTCCAGGGGGACCAGAAAAAACCCTCAGCAATTCTCAAGGAGGACCAAACAGAACCTCAGACACTCCAGTGGGACCAGACAGACCCTCAGACAGTCCAGGAGGACCAGACATACCCTCAGACACTCCAGGGGGACCAGACAGACTATCAGACACTCCAAGAGAACCAGACAGGCCCTCGGACACTCTAGGAGGACCAGGCAGACCCTCGGACACTCTAGGAAGACCAGACAGACCCTCAGACACTCCAGGGGGACCAGACAGACCCTCAGACACTCCAGGGGGACCAGTAAAAACCCTCAGCAATTCTCAAGGAGGACCAGACATACCCTCAGACACTCCAGTGGGACCAGACAGACCCTCAGACACTCCAGGGGGACCAGACAGACCCTCAGACACTCCAGGAGGACCAGACAGAAACTCAGACACTTCAGGGGGACCAGACAGACCATCAGACACTCCAGGGGGACCAGACAGACCCTCAGACATTCCAGGAGGACCAGGCAGACCCTCGGACACTCTAGTAGGACCAGGCAGACCCTCAGACACTCCAGGAGGACCAGACAGAAACTCAGACACTCCAGGGGGACCAGACAGACCCTCTGACACTCCAGGGGGACCACTAAAAACCCTCAGCAATTCTCAAGGAGGACTAGACAGACCCTCGGACACTTTAGGGGGACCAGACAGACCCTCAGACACTCCAAGAGGACCAGACAGACCCTCAGACACTCCAGGGGGACCAGGCAGACCCTTGGACACTCCAGGGGGACCAGACAGACCCTCAGACACTCCAGGGGGACCAGACAGACCCTCAGACACTCCAGGAGGACCAGGCAGACCCTCAGACACTGAAGAAGGACCATGTACACCCTCAGACACTGCAGAAGGACCAGGTAGACCCTCAGTGATACTCCAGGAGGACAGGGCAGACCCTCAGACGCTCGAGAAGGACCAGGCAGACCCTCGGACACTCCAGGAGGACCAGACAGACCCTCAGACACTCCCGGAGGACCAGGCAGACCCTTGGACACTCTAGGAGGACCATGCAGACCCTCGGACACTCTAGGAGGACCAGGCAAACCCTCGGACACTCTAGAAAGACCAGACGACCCTCAGACACTCCAGGGGGACCAGACATACCCTCGGACACTCCAGGGGGACCAGTAAAAACCCTCAGCAATTCTCAAGGAGGACTAGACAGACCCTCGGACACTTTAGGAGGACCAGACAGACCCTCAGACACTCCAAGAGGACCAGACAGACCCTCAGACACTCCAGGGGGACCAGGCAGACCCTTGGACACTCCAGGGGGACCAGACAGACCCTCAGACACTCCAGGGGGACCAGACAGACCCTCAGACACTCCAGGGGGACCAGGCAGACCCTCAGACCCTGCAGAAGGACCAGACAGACCCTCTGACACTCCAGGGGGACCAGTAAAAACCCTCAGCAATTCTCAAGGAGGACCAGACATACCCTCAGACACTCCAGGGGGACCAGACAGACCCTCAGACACTCCAGGAGGACCAGGCAGACCCTCAGACACTGAAGAAGGACCATGTACACCCTCAGACACTGCAGAAGGACCAGGTAGACCCTCAGTGATACTCCAGGCGGACAGGGCAGACCCTCAGACGCTCGAGAAGGACCAGGCAGACCCTCGGACACTCCAGGAGGACCAGACAGAAACTCAGACACTCCAGGGGGACCAGACAGACCCTCTGACACTCCAGGGGGACCAGTAAAAACCCTCAGCAATTCTCAAGGAGGACCAGACATACCCTCAGACACTCCAGTGGGACCAGACAGACCCTCAGACACTCAAGGGGGACCAGACAGACCCTCAGACACTCCAGGAGGACAAGACAGACCCTCAGACACTCCAGGGGGACCAGACAGACCCTCAGACACTCCAGGAGGACCAGACAGAAACTCAGACACTCCAGGGGGACCAGACAGACCATCAGACACTCCAGGGGGACCAGACAGACCCTCAGACATTCCAGGAGGACCAGGCAGACCCTCGGACACTCTAGTAGGACCAGGCAGACCCTCGGACACTCTAGGAAGACCAGACCGACCCTCAGACACTCCAGGGGGACCAGACAGACCACCAGACACTCCAGGGGGACCAGACAGACCCTCAGACATTCCAGGAGGACCAGGCAGACCCTCGGACACTCTAGTAGGACCAGGCAGACCCTCAGACACTCCAGGAGGACCAGACAGAAACTCAGACACTCCAGGGGGACCAGACAGACCCTCTGACACTCCAGGGGGACCAGTAAAAACCCTCAGCAATTCTCAAGGAGGACCAGACATACCCTCAGACACTCCAGGGGGACCAGACAGACCCTCAGACACTCCAGGAGGACCAGGCAGACCCTCAGACACTGAAGAAGGACCATGTACACCCTCAGACACTGCAGAAGGACCAGGTAGACCCTCAGTGATACTCCAGGCGGACCAGGCAGACCCTCAGACGCTCGAGAAGGACCAGGCAGACCCTCGGACACTCCAGGAGGACCAGACAGAAACTCAGACACTCCAGTGGGACCAGACAGACCCTCAGACACTCCAGGGGGACCAGACAGACCCTCAGACACTCCAGGAGGACAAGACAGACCCTCAGACACTCCAGGGGGACCAGACAGACCCTCACACACTCCAGGAGGACCAGACAGAAACTCAGACACTCCAGGGGGACCAGACAGACCATCAGACACTCCAGGGGGACCAGGCAGACCCTCAGACATTCCAGGAGGACCAGGCAGACCCTCGGACACTCTAGTAGGACCAGGCAGACCCTCGGACACTCTAGGAAGACCAGACAGACCCTCAGACACTCCAGGGGGACCAGAATGACCCTCAGACACTCCAGGGGGACCAGTAAAAACCCTCAGCAATTCTCAAGGAGGACCAGACATACCCTCAGACACTCCAGGGGGACCAGACAGACCCTCAGACACTCCAGGGGGACCAGACAGACCCTCAGACATTCCAGGAGGACCAGGCAGACCCTCGGACACTCTAGGAGGACCAGGCAGACCCTCAGACACTGAAGAAGGACCATGTACACCCTCAGACACTGCAGAAGGACCAGGTAGACCCTCAGTGATACTCCAGGAGGACAGGGCAGACCCTCAGACGCTCGAGAAGGACCAGGCAGACCCTCGGACACTCCAGGGGGACCAGACAGACCCTCTGACACTCCAGGGGGACCAGTAAAAACCCTCAGCAATTCTCAAGGAGGACCAGACATACCCTCAGACACTCCAGTGGGACCAGACAGACCCTCAGACACTCCAGGAGGACAAGACAGACCCTCAGACACTCCAGGGGGACCAGACAGACCCTCAGACATTCCAGGAGGACCAGGCAGACCCTCGGACACTCTAGGAGGACCAGGAAGACCCTCAGACACTCCAGGAGGACCAGACAGAAACTCAGACACTCCAGGGGGACCAGACAGACCCTCTGACACTCCAGGGGGACCAGTAAAAACCCTCAGCAATTCTCAAGGAGGACCAGACATACCCTCAGACACTCCAGTGGGACCAGACAGACCCTTAGACACTCCAGGAGGACCAGACAGACCCTCGGACACTCTAGGAGGACCAGGCAGACCCTCGGACATTCTAGGAGGACCAGGCAGACCCTCGGACACTCTAGGAAGACCAGACAGACCCTCAGACACTCCAGGGGGACCAGACATACCCTCAGACACTCCAGGGGGACCAGAAAAAACCCTCAGCAATTCTCAAGGAGGACCAAACAGAACCTCAGACACTCCAGTGGGACCAGACAGACCCTCAGACAGTCCAGGAGGACCAGACATACCCTCAGACACTCCAGGGGGACCAGACAGACTATCAGACACTCCAAGAGAACCAGACAGGCCCTCGGACACTCTAGGAGGACCAGGCAGACCCTCGGACACTCTAGGAAGACCAGACAGACCCTCAGACACTCCAGGGGGACCAGACAGACCCTCAGACACTCCAGGGGGACCAGTAAAAACCCTCAGCAATTCTCAAGGAGGACCAGACATACCCTCAGACACTCCAGTGGGACCAGACAGACCCTCAGACACTCCAGGGGGACCAGACAGACCCTCAGACACTCCAGGAGGACCAGACAGAAACTCAGACACTTCAGGGGGACCAGACAGACCATCAGACACTCCAGGGGGACCAGACAGACCCTCAGACATTCCAGGAGGACCAGGCAGACCCTCGGACACTCTAGTAGGACCAGGCAGACCCTCAGACACTCCAGGAGGACCAGACAGAAACTCAGACACTCCAGGGGGACCAGACAGACCCTCTGACACTCCAGGGGGACCACTAAAAACCCTCAGCAATTCTCAAGGAGGACTAGACAGACCCTCGGACACTTTAGGGGGACCAGACAGACCCTCAGACACTCCAAGAGGACCAGACAGACCCTCAGACACTCCAGGGGGACCAGGCAGACCCTTGGACACTCCAGGGGGACCAGACAGACCCTCAGACACTCCAGGGGGACCAGACAGACCCTCAGACACTCCAGGAGGACCAGGCAGACCCTCAGACACTGAAGAAGGACCATGTACACCCTCAGACACTGCAGAAGGACCAGGTAGACCCTCAGTGATACTCCAGGAGGACAGGGCAGACCCTCAGACGCTCGAGAAGGACCAGGCAGACCCTCGGACACTCCAGGAGGACCAGACAGACCCTCAGACACTCCCGGAGGACCAGGCAGACCCTTGGACACTCTAGGAGGACCATGCAGACCCTCGGACACTCTAGGAGGACCAGGCAAACCCTCGGACACTCTAGAAAGACCAGACGACCCTCAGACACTCCAGGGGGACCAGACATACCCTCGGACACTCCAGGGGGACCAGTAAAAACCCTCAGCAATTCTCAAGGAGGACTAGACAGACCCTCGGACACTTTAGGAGGACCAGACAGACCCTCAGACACTCCAAGAGGACCAGACAGACCCTCAGACACTCCAGGGGGACCAGGCAGACCCTTGGACACTCCAGGGGGACCAGACAGACCCTCAGACACTCCAGGGGGACCAGACAGACCCTCAGACACTCCAGGGGGACCAGGCAGACCCTCAGACCCTGCAGAAGGACCAGACAGACCCTCTGACACTCCAGGGGGACCAGTAAAAACCCTCAGCAATTCTCAAGGAGGACCAGACATACCCTCAGACACTCCAGGGGGACCAGACAGACCCTCAGACACTCCAGGAGGACCAGGCAGACCCTCAGACACTGAAGAAGGACCATGTACACCCTCAGACACTGCAGAAGGACCAGGTAGACCCTCAGTGATACTCCAGGCGGACAGGGCAGACCCTCAGACGCTCGAGAAGGACCAGGCAGACCCTCGGACACTCCAGGAGGACCAGACAGAAACTCAGACACTCCAGGGGGACCAGACAGACCCTCTGACACTCCAGGGGGACCAGTAAAAACCCTCAGCAATTCTCAAGGAGGACCAGACATACCCTCAGACACTCCAGTGGGACCAGACAGACCCTCAGACACTCAAGGGGGACCAGACAGACCCTCAGACACTCCAGGAGGACAAGACAGACCCTCAGACACTCCAGGGGGACCAGACAGACCCTCAGACACTCCAGGAGGACCAGACAGAAACTCAGACACTCCAGGGGGACCAGACAGACCATCAGACACTCCAGGGGGACCAGACAGACCCTCAGACATTCCAGGAGGACCAGGCAGACCCTCGGACACTCTAGTAGGACCAGGCAGACCCTCGGACACTCTAGGAAGACCAGACCGACCCTCAGACACTCCAGGGGGACCAGACAGACCACCAGACACTCCAGGGGGACCAGACAGACCCTCAGACATTCCAGGAGGACCAGGCAGACCCTCGGACACTCTAGTAGGACCAGGCAGACCCTCAGACACTCCAGGAGGACCAGACAGAAACTCAGACACTCCAGGGGGACCAGACAGACCCTCTGACACTCCAGGGGGACCAGTAAAAACCCTCAGCAATTCTCAAGGAGGACCAGACATACCCTCAGACACTCCAGGGGGACCAGACAGACCCTCAGACACTCCAGGAGGACCAGGCAGACCCTCAGACACTGAAGAAGGACCATGTACACCCTCAGACACTGCAGAAGGACCAGGTAGACCCTCAGTGATACTCCAGGCGGACCAGGCAGACCCTCAGACGCTCGAGAAGGACCAGGCAGACCCTCGGACACTCCAGGAGGACCAGACAGAAACTCAGACACTCCAGTGGGACCAGACAGACCCTCAGACACTCCAGGGGGACCAGACAGACCCTCAGACACTCCAGGAGGACAAGACAGACCCTCAGACACTCCAGGGGGACCAGACAGACCCTCACACACTCCAGGAGGACCAGACAGAAACTCAGACACTCCAGGGGGACCAGACAGACCATCAGACACTCCAGGGGGACCAGGCAGACCCTCAGACATTCCAGGAGGACCAGGCAGACCCTCGGACACTCTAGTAGGACCAGGCAGACCCTCGGACACTCTAGGAAGACCAGACAGACCCTCAGACACTCCAGGGGGACCAGAATGACCCTCAGACACTCCAGGGGGACCAGTAAAAACCCTCAGCAATTCTCAAGGAGGACCAGACATACCCTCAGACACTCCAGGGGGACCAGACAGACCCTCAGACACTCCAGGGGGACCAGACAGACCCTCAGACATTCCAGGAGGACCAGGCAGACCCTCGGACACTCTAGGAGGACCAGGCAGACCCTCAGACACTGAAGAAGGACCATGTACACCCTCAGACACTGCAGAAGGACCAGGTAGACCCTCAGTGATACTCCAGGAGGACAGGGCAGACCCTCAGACGCTCGAGAAGGACCAGGCAGACCCTCGGACACTCCAGGGGGACCAGACAGACCCTCTGACACTCCAGGGGGACCAGTAAAAACCCTCAGCAATTCTCAAGGAGGACCAGACATACCCTCAGACACTCCAGTGGGACCAGACAGACCCTCAGACACTCCAGGAGGACCAGACAGACCCTCAGACACTCCAGGGGGACCAGACAGACCCTCGGACACTCCAGGAGGACCAGACAGACCCTCGGACACTCCAGGAGGACCAGACAGACCCTCAGACACTCCAGGGGGACCAGACAGACCCTCAGACATTCCAGGAGGACCAGGCAGACCCTCGGACACTCTAGGAGGACCAGACAGACCCTCAGACACTCCCGGAGGACCAGGCAGACCCTTGGACACTCCAGGGGGACCAGACAGACCCTCAGACACTCCAGGGGGACCAGTAAAAACCCTCAGCAATTCTCAAGGAGGACCAGACATACCCTCAGACACTCCAGTGGGACCAGACAGACCCTCAGACACTCCAGGGGGACCAGACAGACCCTCAGACACTCCAGGAGGACCAGACAGAAACTCAGACACTCCAGGGGGACCAGACAGACCATCAGACACTCCAGGGGGACCAGACAGACCCTCAGACATTCCAGGAGGACCAGGCAGACCCTCGGACACTCTAGTAGGACCAGGCAGACCCTCAGACACTCCAGGAGGACCAGACAGAAACTCAGACACTCCAGGGGGACCAGACAGACCCTCTGACACTCCAGGGGGACCAGTAAAAACCCTCAGCAATTCTCAAGGAGGACCAGACATACCCTCAGACACTCCAGGGGGACCAGACAGACCCTCAGACACTCCAGGAGGACCAGGCAGACCCTCAGACACTGAAGAAGGACCATGTACACCCTCAGACACTGCAGAAGGACCAGGTAGACCCTCAGTGATACTCCAGGAGGACAGGGCAGACCCTCAGACGCTCGAGAAGGACCAGGCAGACCCTCGGACACTCCAGGAGGACCAGACAGACCCTCAGACACTCCCGGAGGACCAGGCAGACCCTCGGACACTCTAGGAGGACCATGCAGACCCTCGGACACTCTAGGAGGACCAGGCAAACCCTCGGACACTCTAGAAAGACCAGACAGACCCTCAGACACTCCAGGGGGACCAGACATACCCTCGGACACTCCAGGGGGACCAGTAAAAACCCTCAGCAATTCTCAAGGAGGACTAGACAGACCCTCGGACACTTTAGGAGGACCAGACAGACCCTCAGACACTCCAAGAGGACCAGACAGACCCTCAGACACTCCAGGGGGACCAGGCAGACCCTTGGACACTCCAGGGGGACCAGACAGACCCTCAGACACTCCAGGGGGACCAGACAGACCCTCAGACACTCCAGGGGGACCAGGCAGACCCTCAGACCCTGCAGAAGGACCAGACAGACCCTCTGACACTCCAGGGGGACCAGTAAAAACCCTCAGCAATTCTCAAGGAGGACCAGACATACCCTCAGACACTCCAGGGGGACCAGACAGACCCTCAGACACTCCAGGAGGACCAGGCAGACCCTCAGACACTGAAGAAGGACCATGTACACCCTCAGACACTGCAGAAGGACCAGGTAGACCCTCAGTGATACTCCAGGCGGACAGGGCAGACCCTCAGACGCTCGAGAAGGACCAGGCAGACCCTCGGACACTCCAGGAGGACCAGACAGAAACTCAGACACTCCAGGGGGACCAGACAGACCCTCTGACACTCCAGGGGGACCAGTAAAAACCCTCAGCAATTCTCAAGGAGGACCAGACATACCCTCAGACACTCCAGTGGGACCAGACAGACCCTCAGACACTCAAGGGGGACCAGACAGACCCTCAGACACTCCAGGAGGACAAGACAGACCCTCAGACACTCCAGGGGGACCAGACAGACCCTCAGACACTCCAGGAGGACCAGACAGAAACTCAGACACTCCAGGGGGACCAAACAGACCATCAGACACTCCAGGGGGACCAGACAGACCCTCAGACATTCCAGGAGGACCAGGCAGACCCTCGGACACTCTAGTAGGACCAGGCAGACCCTCGGACACTCTAGGAAGACCAGACCGACCCTCAGACACTCCAGGGGGACCAGACAGACCATCAGACACTCCAGGGGGACCAGACAGACCCTCAGACATTCCAGGAGGACCAGGCAGACCCTCGGACACTCTAGTAGGACCAGGCAGACCCTCAGACACTCCAGGAGGACCAGACAGAAACTCAGACACTCCAGGGGGACCAGACAGACCCTCTGACACTCCAGGGGGACCAGTAAAAACCCTCAGCAATTCTCAAGGAGGACCAGACATACCCTCAGACACTCCAGGGGGACCAGACAGACACTCAGACACTCCAGGAGGACCAGGCAGACCCTCAGACACTGAAGAAGGACCATGTACACCCTCAGACACTGCAGAAGGACCAGGTAGACCCTCAGTGATACTCCAGGAGGACAGGGCAGACCCTCAGACGCTCGAGAAGGACCAGGCAGACCCTCGGACACTCCAGGAGGACCAGACAGACCCTCAGACACTCCCGGAGTACCAGGCAGACCCTCGGACACTCTAGGAGGACCATGCAGACCCTCGGACACTCTAGGAGGACCAGGCAAACCCTCGGACACTCTAGAAAGACCAGACAGACACTCAGACACTCCAGGGGGACCAGACATACCCTCGGACACTCCAGGGGGACCAGTAAAAACCCTCAGCAATTCTCAAGGAGGACTAGACAGACCCTCGGACACTCTAGGAGGACCAGACAGACCTCAGACACTCCAGGAGGACCAGACAGACCCTCAGACACTCCCGGAGGACTAGGCAGACCCTTGGACACTCCAGGGGGACCAGACAGACCCTCAGACACTCCAGGGAGACCAGACAGACCCTCAGACACTCCAGGGGGACCAGGCAGACCCTCAGACCCTGCAGAAGGACCAGACAGACCCTCTGACACTCCAGGGGGACCAGTAAAAACCCTCAGCAATTCTCAAGGAGGGCCAGACATACCCTCAGACACTCCAGGGGGACCAGACAGACCCTCAGACACTCCAGGAGGACCAGGCAGACCCTCAGACACTGAAGAAGGACCATGTACACCCTCAGACACTGCAGAAGGACCAGGTAGACCCTCAGTGATACTCCAGGCGGACCAGGCAGACCCTCAGACGCTCGAGAAGGACCAGGCAGACCCTCAGACACTCCAGGAGGACCAGACAGAAACTCAGACACTCCAGTGGGACCAGACAGACCCTCAGACACTCCAGGGGGACCAGACAGACCCTCAGACACTCCAGGAGGACAAGACAGACCCTCAGACACTCCAGGGGGACCAGACAGACCTTCACACACTCCAGGAGGACCAGACAGAAACTCAGACACTCCAGGGGGACCAGACAGACCATCAGACACTCCAGGGGGACCAGGCAGACCCTCAGACATTCCAGGAGGACCAGGCAGACCCTCGGACACTCTAGTAGGACCAGGCAGACCCTCGGACACTCTAGGAAGACCAGACAGACCCTCAGACACTCCAGGGGGACCAGAATGACCCTCAGACACTCCAGGGGGACCAGTAAAAACCCTCAGCAATTCTCAAGGAGGACCAGACATACCCTCAGACACTCCAGGTTGACCAGACAGACCCTCAGACACTCCAGGGGGACCAGACAGACCCTCAGACATTCCAGGAGGTCCAGGCAGACCCTCGGACACTCTAGGAGGACCAGGCAGACCCTCAGACACTGAAGAAGGACCATGTACACCCTCAGACACTGCAGAAGGACCAGGTAGACCCTCAGTGATACTCCAGGAGGACAGGGCAGACCCTCAGACGCTCGAGAAGGACCAGGCAGACCCTCAGACACTCCAGGGGGACCAGACAGACCCTCTGACACTCCAGGGGGACCAGTAAAAACCCTCAGCAATTCTCAAGGAGGACCAGACATACCCTCAGACACTCCAGTGGGACCAGACAGACCCTCAGACACTCCAGGAGGACCAGACAGACCCTCAGACACTCCAGGGGGACCAGACAGACCCTCGGACACTCCAGGAGGACCAGACAGACCCTCGGACACTCCAGGAGGACCAGACAGACCCTCAGACACTCCAGGGGGACCAGACAGACCCTCAGACATTCCAGGAGGACCAGGCAGACCCTCGGACACTCTAGGAGGACCAGACAGACCCTCAGACACTCCCGGAGGACCAGGCAGACCCTTGGACACTCCAGGGGGACCAGACAGACCCTAAGACACTACAGGGGGACCAGACAGACCCTCAGACACTCCAGGGGGACCAGGCAGACCCTCAGACCCTGCAGAAGGACCAGACAGAAACTCAGACACTCCAGGGGGACCAGACAGACCATCAGACACTCCAGGGGGACCAGACAGAACCTCAGACATTCCAGGAGGACCAGGCAGACCCTCGGACACTCTAGTAGGACCAGGCAGACCCTCGGACAATCTAGGAAGACCAGACAGACCCTCAGACACTCCAGGGGGACCAGAATGACCCTCAGACACTCCAGGGGGACCAGTAAAAACCCTCAGCAATTCTCAAGGAGGACCAGACATACCCTCAGACACTCCAGGGGGACCAGACAGACCCTCAGACACTCCAGGGGGACCAGACAGACCCTCAGACATTCCAGGAGTACCAGGCAGACCCTCGGACACTCTAGGAGGACCAGACAGACCCTCAGACACTCCAGGAGGACCAGGCAGACCCTCAGACACTGAAGAAGGACCATGTACACCCTCAGACACTGCAGAAGGACCAGGTAGACCCTCAGTGATACTCCAGGAGGACAGGGCAGACCCTCAGACGCTCGAGAAGGACCAGGCAGACCCTCGGACACTCCAGGAGGACCAGACAGAAACTCAGACACTCCAGGGGGACCAGACAGACCCTCAGACACTCCAGGAGGACCAGACAGAAACTCAGACACTCCAGGAGGACCAGACAGAAACTCAGACACTCCAGGGGGACCAGACAGACCATCAGACGCTCCAGGGGGACCAGACAGACCCTCAGACATTCCAGGAGGACCAGGCAGAACCTCGGACACTCTAGGAGGACCAGGCAGACCCTTAGACACTCCAGGAGGACCAGACAGAAACTCAGACACTCCAGGGGGACCAGACAGACCCTCTGACACTGAAGAAGGACCATGTACACCCTCAGACACTGCAGAAGGACCAGGTAGACCCTCAGTGATACTCCAGGAGGACAGGGCAGACCCTCAGACGCTCGAGAAGGACCAGGCAGACCCTCGGACACTCTAGGAGGACCAGACAGACCCTCCGACACTCCAGGAGGACCAGACAGACCCTCAGACACTCCCGGAGGACAAGGCAGAACCTCGGACACTCTAGGAGGACCATGCAGACCCTCGGACACTCTAGGAGGACCATGCAGACCCTCGGACACTCTAGGAGGACCAGGCAGACCCTCGGACACTCTAGAAAGACCAGACAGACCCTCAGACACTCAAGGGGGACCAGACATACTCTCGGACACTCCAGGGGGACCAGTAAAAACCCTCAGCAATTCTAAAGGAGGACTAGACAGACCCTCGGACACTCTAGGAAGACCATACAGACCCTCAGACACTCTAGGGGGACCAGACAGACCCTCAGACACTCCAGGAGGACAAGACAGACCCTCAGACACTCCAGGGGGACCAGGCAGACCCTCAGACACTCCAGGAGGACCAGACAGACACTCAGACACTCCAGGGGGACCAGACAGACCATCAGACACTCCAGGGGGACCAGACAGACCCTCAGACATTCCAGGAGGACCATGCAGACCCTCGGACACTCTAGTAGGACCAGGCAGACCCTCGGACACTCTAGGAAGACCAGACAGACCCTCAGACACTCCAGGGGGACCAGACAGACCCTCAGACACTCCAGGGGGACCAGTAAAAACCCTCAGCAATTCTCAAGGAGGACCAGACATACCCTCAGACACTCCAGGGGGACCAGACAGACCCTCAGACACTCCAGGGGGACCAGACAGACCCTCCGACATTTCAGGAGGACCAGGCAGACCCTCGGACACTCCAGGAGGACCAGACAGACCCTCAGACACTCCCAGAGGACCAGGCAGACCCTTGGACACTCCAGGGGGACCAGACAGACCCTCAGACACTCCAGGGGGACCAGACAGATCCTCAGACACTCCAGGAGGACCAGCCAGACCCTCAGACACTCCAGGAGGACCAGACATACCCTCAGACACTCCAGGGGGACCAGACATACCCTCAGACACTCCAGGAGGACCAGGCAGACCCTCAGACACTCCAGGAGGACCAGGTAGATCCTCAGTGATTCTCAAGGAGGTCCAGGCAGACCCTCAGACACTCCAGGAGGTCCAGGCAGACCCTCAGACACTCCAGGAGGACCAGTCAGACCCTCAAACACTCCAGGAGGTCCAGGCAGACCCTCAGACACTCCAGGAGGACCAGTCAGACCCTCAAACACTCCAGGAGGACCAGGCAGACCCTCGGACACTCTAGGAGGACCAGACAGACCCTCAGACACTCCAGAAGGGCCAGGCAGACCCTCAGACACTCCAGGAGACCCGACAGACCCTCAGACACTCCAGGGGGACCAGACAGACCTTCAGACACTCCAGGAGGACCAGTCAGACCCTCAAACACTCCAGGAGGACCAGGCAGACCCTCGGACACTCTAGGAGGACCAGACAGACCCTCAGACACTCCAGAAGGACCAAGCAGACCCTCAGACACTCCAGGAGACCCGACAGACCCTCAGACACTCCAGGGGGACCAGACAGACCTTCAGACACTCCAGGGGGACCATACATACCCTCAGACACTCCAGGAGGACAAGACAGACCCTCAGACACTCCAGGGGGACCAGGCAGACCCTCAGACACTCCAGGAGGACCAGACAGACACTCAGACACTCCAGGGGGACCAGACAGACCATCAGACACTCTAGGGGGACCAGACAGACCTTCAGACACTCCAGGGGGACCATACATACCATCAGACACTCCAGGAGGACCAGGTAGATCCTCAGTGATTCTCAAGGAGGTCCAGGCAGACCCTCAGACACTCCAGGAGGTCCAGGCAGACCCTCAGACACTCCAGTAGGTCCAGGCAGACCCTCGGACACTCCAGGGGGCAGGACAGACCCTCAGACACTCCAGGAGGACCAGTCAGACCCTCAAACACTCCAGGAGGACCAGGCAGACCCTCGGACACTCTAGGAGGACCAGACAGACCCTCAGACACTCCAGAAGGACCAGGCAGACCCTCAGACACTCCAGAAGGACCAGGCAGACCCTCGGACACTCCAGGAGACCCGACAGACCCTCAGACACTCCAGGGGGACCAGACAGACCTTCAGACACTCCAGGAGGACCAGACAGACCCCCAGACACTCCAGGGGGACCAGACATACCCTCAGACACTCCAGGAGGATCAGGCAGACCCTCAGTTATTTCTTCCACTATTTTTATTTTGGAAGGTAGATACAGAAAACACATTTAGAAATTAAATCATAGACCTTGTTGAAATACATCTCTCTCTTTCTCTCTTTCTCTCTTTCTTTCTCTCCTTCTCTCTCTCAATGTTTTTGTGTGAGTCAGCAGTTTAGATCCTGATTCCTCATCTCAGTGTGTGTGTGTGTGTGTGTGTGTGTGTGTGTGTGTGTGTGTGTGTGTGTGTGTGTGTGTGTGTGTGTGTGTGTGTGTGTGTGTGTGTGTGTGTGTGTGTGTGTGTGTGTGTGTGTGTGTGTGTGTGTGTGTGTGTGTTTGTGTTTGTGTGTGTCATCAGCAGGAGGACAAGCAGAGACACAAGGCTCAGTAGTGTGAGGGAATATTGATCATAAAACCAACCTCAAGACGCACACACACACACAGAGGACTTTCCATAAAGGGTGCATTATCTACAGATGAAGGTTACAGAGCAGTGGGGAGCTAGGAACCAGGGGATGGGAGAGTAAAATGGACACCCCATCACTACTGGCCTATGTGAGTGCATATTCAAATAATTCTATAGATAGAGAGAAATAGAAAGATTGGCCGTGTAAAAGTTTCAACTGTGGGTCATTACTGGCATGTGGGATTTACAACATTTTCAGAAGATAAAGAGATGAAGAGGAAATGAGAGAAGAGGAAATGATTTGAAGACAGAAGGACATATGAATGAAATGGAGAGCTGGAGAGACAGAGAGCAGTGCTGGAATGCAGCCCACATCACTCCCACTCATCTCCCTGCGCCCACACACTCTCTGTTGCCGTGACGTCCTCTCATCCTCTCTTCCTCTCTACTCCTCCGCTTCGCTGTGTGGGTACTCTGTTCTTCGTTCATCCTTCCGCCCGCACAATTCAGCCCCCCCCCCCCCCCCCCCCATGAGAGCTGTTTCTGTCTTTTTTTGGAGGAGTGAGATGGAATGTAAGAATTAGGAGGAGGAAGAGGGGGAAAAAGAGGAGGATGAAGAGGAGACCATGTTTGGCTTAACTCGTCGGATGTCCGATCGTACTGAGATCGTGATCGTTGTTCACAAGACGGCCAAGCTGAAGTAACTATGGTTATAATGTATCGACATTATATAACAAAATACACCCTTATACACCAGTATACAGTACATTGATTTACACCACCATAGAGTCTGGGCTACAGTTCACCCTTGAGTTAGCATCCAGAAGAAATCAGTGTGCCTGTAGATGTCACAATGCCTGGCTGGAGTGTATCTGATCTGCATCAGATCTGATTTGCTCCCAAGTAGCGCAGTGGTCTAAGGCACTGATTCTCAGTGCAAGAGGCATCACTACAGCCCCTGGTTCAATTCCAGGCTGTATCACATCCGGCTGTGATTAGGAGTCCCAAAGGGCGGCGCACAATTGGCCCAGCGTCGTCCAGTTTTGACCGGGGTAGGCCGTCATTGTAAATAACAATTTGTTCTTAACCGACTTGCCTAGTTACAGTGAGGGCTGATTTTGTACGTTTGCCCACTGACAAAATACTTATTTACCTCATTAAAATGCAAATCAATTTATAAAATTTTTGACATGCGTTTTTCAGGATTTTTCAGTTGTTACTCTGTCTCTCACTGTTCAAATAAACCTACCATTAAAATTATAGACTGATAATTTCTTTGTCAGTGTGCAAACGTACAAAATCAGCAGGGGATCAAATACTTTTTTCCCTCACTGTAAATAAAGGTTCAATTAAAAATGTAAAATAAAATAAGAGGGCTCATTTAACTGCCAGGGTTGTGGAGCACACAGATGGCTCAGGCTTGTCTAGGTGGAAATAAGAATCTGATTGGTTGAGGTGAGAATAAGGATGTAATTGGTCAAGGTGTGAATCAGGTGCTGATTGCATGATGGCTCTGTCAGTGGGCTCACACCTCAGGGCTTCTTCAGTAGGGGGTAATGATCCCAATGCTACAGATTGAAAGGTAACACATCAGACAGGATTCCTCATCCTACATGACAGAAAACCTTGTCTGTTCTGAATATATTTCTATTGAATATTCTGTAGCTCCATGAGTCTTCATGAGCCCAGAGGTTATAATAGCCCATTTGCTGGGACAGGGGATTGCTCCGACACACACACACCACACTTTCACCTCATCCTCTCTCCTGCAGACTGCAGCCAATAATGAGTGCCAGAGAGGCACATCTGTGACTGCATTAGCATATTCATGAGAGGGTCTTGGATTGGTGCCATCGATTGGTGGTTGTGAATGTCAATAACAGAGATCATGCTCCTCTGGAAATTGGTCCATATAGGCCTACTGTACACGTAGAAAGATACAGTATGTGTATGTGAGAGTACATTTACATGTGTTGATGTCTGTGTGTCCATGTCTGTTGTGGGTATTTGCGTGAAGATACTGCCTGAACATGTGTGTTTGCATGTGAATATTGTGTGTACTTTGGCAAGACAACGAATCCAAAGCATTCATTTTCATCAGTCGATTTTGCCACCTCAGATCCTGAGTGGCGCAGCGGTCTCTACAGCCATGGGTTCGATTCATGGCTGTATCACAACCAGCCGTGATCGGGTGTCCCATAGGGCAGCGCACAATTGGCCCAGCATCGTCCGGGTTAGAGGAGGGTTTGGCTGGGGTCGGCCGACATTGTTAATAATAAGAATTTGTTCTTAACAAGTTGAATAAAGGTTAAATAGTAGAGATATGTCCCCCTCTGGCATATGGATGGTGTGTATGTGTTTACACTTGATCCCAGACCAGCCACATGTTGTTTATCTTACAGTAGCTTTGTGGTTTTCAGACTCACACACCTTGATGCCAGCGTTGCTCAGAGTGAGAGTGTCTGAAGATACAAAGTGGGAAACGACCACAAGGAAGAGAGGGAGAATAAGATTAAGAGAGAAAGATTAAGTGGGGAAATAGAGGGAAAAATAGAGGGAAAAGAGAGTGTTCAGTTCTGTACCGATTTGGCAGCTCAGTGGTGAGAGAGAGGGGGAGAGAGAGGGGGAGAGGGAGGACAGAGGGGGACAGAGAGGGGGAGAGGGAGGAGGACAGAGGGGGACAGAGAGGGGGGACAGAGGGGGACAGAGAGGGGGAAGAGAGGGGAGGACAGAAATGGGCAGAGAGGTGGAGAGAGAGGAAGGCAGAGGGGGACAGAGAGGGGAGGACAGAAAGGGACAGAGAGGGCGAGAGAGGAGGGAAGAGGGCGACAGAGAGGGGGAGAGAGAGGGGAGGACAGAAAGGGACAGAGAGGGCGAGAGAGGAGGGAAGAGGGCGACAGAGAGTGGGAGAGAGAGGGGAGGACAGAAAGGGACAGAGAGGTGGGAGAAGGGGCAGAGGAGAACATTAAAAGGGTTTATAAAACTGGTTGTTTGGATCCTTGATGCTAATTGGACGCACAGCGGGGGTTAATATAAGCCTAGCATTTAGTTTGGTACAGCGGAGGTTAATATGAGCCTAGCATTTAGTTTGGTACAGCAGGGGTTATTATAAGCCTATCATTTAGTTTGGTACAGCGTGGGTTAATATAAGCCTAGCATTTAGTTTGGTACAGCAGGGGTTAATATAAGCCTAGCATTTAGTTTGGTACAGCAGTGGTTAATATAAACCTAGCATTTAGTTTGGTACAGCGTGGGTTAATATAAGCCTAGCATTTAGTTTGGTACATCGGGGGGTTAATATAAGTCTAGCATTTAGTTTGGTACAGCGGAGATTAATATAAGCCTAGCATTTAGTTTGGTACAGCGGAGGTTAATATAAGCCTAGCATTTAGTTTGGTACAGCAGGGGTTATTATAAGCCTAGCATTTAGTTTGGTACAGCAGGGGTTATTATAAGCCTAGCATTTAGTTTGGTACAGCAGGGGTTATTATAAGCCTAGCATTTAGTTTGGTACAGCAGTGGTTAATATAAGCCTAGCATTTAGTTTGGTACAGCAGGGGTTATTATAAGCCTAGCATTTAGTTTGGTACAGCAGTGGTTAATATAAGCCTAGCATTTAGTTTGGTACTGTCACAGTATCTAACGAAGGTGGCGCCCCTCCTCGGTCGGGCGGCGCTCGGCGGTCTTCGTCGCCGGCCTATTAGCTGCCACCGATCGTTGTTTCTGTGTCTTTTGGTTTTGTCTATCTATCTCGCACCTGTTTTGTGTTTGTCATTAGTGGGGGGTTATTTAGTGTGTATTTTCAGTTGGGGTTCTCGTGCGGGATTGTTTATTGTCCACTCAGGACAGTTGCGATTGTAAACTGTTATTGTCTATTATATTGCCGGGCTGCGCCCCGTGCGCTTTTTTTTCCAGTGCGCTTATTTTGGGAAGGTGTTTTCCCCTGGCAGACTTCGCCACGCGCCTGGTGCCCTACGGCTATTGCGTGTTACTATTATTATTAAAACACAGTTGCTCCGGCCCTCTGTCTCCTGCTCCTGATTCCACATCTCCACTGGTCCTAGACAGCCGTGACAGGTACAGCAGTGGTTAATATAAGCCTTGCTGTCTGCCTCTCCGACCTCAAACAATGTTTCACTTTTGAATTTCGATCTCTGTAGAACCATACATAGAATGAACAACCTTTTCTGAGCCAGTCGAAATCATTCATCGTGAACATATCCAACTAAATGCCAATATAAAAAAACGTTAAAAAAATGTAGATATTGTACTGTCATTCCAGATTCAATGTTTGACAGTGACTGAGTTAGCTGAAGTTGGCTAGCTAGCTAGCAAGTGACAAGAACGTTATCCAGACTGCATAGCAACCATTTTGTTTAGAACGGACGACCGATCCTTTTAAATAACAACCCCGTATATAGCCTCGTTATTGTTAAGTACATTTCTTGTGTTACTTTTTGATTGATTCGATTTTTTTAAACTTTTGTTTATTTAGTCAATATTTGATTAACTCTATTCTTGAACTGCATTTCCATTTTCATTTGTTGATTAAATACCTGTTGTATTCGACGCATGTGACAAATACAATTTGATTTGATTTAAAGTATGACAGCAGAGGTGTAGTCTACGGCGATATGGACATCACTTATTATTGATATCTACATAGCGCATTGATGTGAATCACACTGCTGCTCCCTCATTTAGATATTTGCGCCTTCTGGATTGTGGTTGTTGTGGATGGCTGTTCACAAATCTAAATGTGTATTTAAACCCAATAATGGTTGAATTCAAGAAGTTTAGGCTGCCTATCAAAAATTCGCAGCTTGCAACAGCTGCATAGTGCAGATCCCAGCCTATGGAATAAAAGTGAGGCTTTTATTGCTCAATCTAATTCATGCTGATAAAATAAATAATCCATATGCCTAATGGACACATATACAAACTTGCACTATTTTGATATACTTGGCAATCTGTGGTTGCTACATCCATTTTTGGACTTAATTAAATATGTATCCATCCATTAATTCTTGAAGAATATAACTTATAAAATGCCTCATGAGCTTAGTTCTGTCACACTCCATGAGAAATATACTAATACTGTCAAGGCTGGCTCAAGAAAGCAGGAGAGGTAGAGTCAGGCGCAGGAGACAGTGAATTCTTGAACACACTTTAATTCAAGAAAACTGTTATGGTCGTCAGAAAATAGGGACGCAGCCCTTAAATACTTCTGCGGTGGTAAAACACAAAAAACCAACCACAGGCAGAGGGGAAAAAAACACACGTTCCTCAAGCACACAAACCTGACAAGGAACATAATCACGCACAAACACAGACATACTACACTAAACTAAATAACCCCCCCTACTAATAACTAACCCAAAACAGGTGTGTGCCTACCTAGACCTAACCAACAGAAAGTGAAACAAAAAGGATCGATGGCAGCTAGTAGGCCGGCGACGACGACCGCCGAGCCCCGCCCGGTCGAGGGGGGGTGCCACCATCCGTCGGTGTCGTGACAGTACACCCCCCTGACGCGCGGCTCCCGGATGGAGGCTGTGGAACTCCCGGATGAGCGCTGGGTCCTATATGTCCTCCACCGGGACCCAGCACCTCTCCTCCAGGCCGTACCCCTCCCAGTCCACGAGGTACTGCAGGCCCCTCGCCCGGCATCTGGAGTCCAAGATGGACCGGACTGTGTACACCGGGGGCCCCCCGATGTCCAGGGGGGGTGGAGGGACTTTAAATGGCCCCACAAACCGTGGACCCAGCTTCCGGCAGGGCAGGCGGAGGGGCAGGTTCCGGGTCGAGAGCCAGACTCTCTCCCCTGGGGTGAACACGGGGGCCTCGCTGCGGCGCCGGTCAGCGCTCGCCTTTTGTCGCTACCTGGCTCGTTCCAGGGATTCCTGCACAGCGTCCCAGGTCTCCCTTGAGCACTGAACCCATTCCTCCACCGCAGGGGCCTCCGTCTGGCTCTGATGCCATGGCCCCAGGACCGGCTGATAACCCAACACACATTGGAATGGCGACATGTTGGTAGAGGAGTGGCGCAAAGAGTTCTGAGCCATTTCGGCCCATGGCACGAACCTTGCCCACTCCCCTGGCCGGTCCTGGCAGTAGGACCGCAGAAACCTGCCCACCTCCTGGTTTACCCTTTCTACCTGCCCATTACTTTCGGGGTGAAACCCTGAGGTCAAACTGACCGAAACCCCCAGTCGCTCCATAAACGCCCGCCACACTCGGGACGTGAACTGGGGGCATCGATCTGAGACGATATCCTCGGGCACCCCGTAGTGCCGGAAGACGTGGGTGAATAAGGCCTCCGCGGTCTGCAGGGCCGTAGGAAGACCGGGTAAAGGTAGCAGACGGCAGGACTTAGAGAACCAGTCCACAACGACCAGGATCGTAGTGTTGCCCTGAGACGGTGGGAAATCGGTCAGGAAATCCACCGCGAGGTGGGACCATGGTCGCTGTGGAACCGGGAGGGGCTGTAATTTCCCTCTAGGCAGGTGCCTGGGAGCCTTACTCTGAGCGCACACCGAACAGGAGGAGACATAGTGCCTCACGTCCCTCACCAAGGTGGGCCACCAGTATCTCCCACTAAGACCACACACTGTCCGCTCAACCCCTGGGTGACCCGAGGAGGGAAGTGTCATGACGTTGGCCTGTGGGTAAGGTTTATGACCCCCCCCCCACCCCATAAATACCTTTCTCCCTTCCCCTCTCTGACCCTACTGAAGGACTGCTGTCCTGTTTAATATAGAGAGTCTGGGAACATCAAATAAATGGGGAAAGGAACCATATTTTGGTAATAAAACCAGTTGGAAATATGCTTGATAACGTAATGAGTATGTATGTCAGTTCGCTTGTCATCTGAGACATTATGACTGATGACAGGACGACATAAACGGTACCTGGGAAAGTATCCACCCTCTAGTTATCAGAGTCACATGGAATTGTTATGCAATTGAAATGTTTGATATTGAAATTGTTTGTTAGGAGATTAAATGTAATTTTAGCTTCCAAATGAGAGAATTGGGTTTTCATAAGGAAAGTGCCCTGCTTGATCAGTGGCCCAACCCTGTGAAGAGACAGGGGTTATAAACGATGAAACACCTCCTCTCCACTATATAAGCCTTTGACGAAAAGGTTGTTCCAGTACGGGAGGTCTGCAGCCTCTACGTTAGAAGGACACACTGTCAAGGACAGAACTAAGCCAACCTCGGCGTGAGCTTTGGTGGCGAATGGTATGAACTTTGAGCTTATTCACTACAGAAGTGATACTTCCTAGCCGTTGAGTAGCAGCGGCCGCTGTAGACGGGGGCTAGGAAAGGACGGACGACGGATCCAGTCTAACAGTAGGACGAAGATACCACCACGTATCCAATTTACCACCAGAGACATTCTTCCGAGGACAGGAGAATCTGTTGGCCAACACGGCCAGCATTTACGACCAACCTACCGAAGCGCAGCTCAGAGTAAATATTTATTGCATTTTCCTTTTCCAAATGGGCGGTAATTTAGAATGCATAAGATATTGTATTTACGATAGCATAGCTGCTGTTTCTTTGTTCCTAAATCTTCCCGCTCTTTCATTCAAGCCCAACCCCCTTTCCTTTATGATACAGGTTCCGTCCACCAGGACGTTTTCTGTATGACATCATATGTATTTTAGGTAAATAAATAATTAAACCCAATTTTGTATTGCTGATTCAACTTGTTAGCCAGGGTTCGTGAAGATAGCCAAGAATTTATAACTTTCATTATGAGACTGAAAATAAGATAAGGGTTAATATTGACTGCTATCGATGTAAAATATTACTAAGTATTTTAAGAGTTTATTCGGAAGATAACGGCTCTATAAACGTTCTTCCATGGTGCCCCGACTTTCTAGTTAATTACATTTACATGATTAGCTTAATCAGGTAATATTAATTACAGAGAAAGAATTTTATAGGTTAGCATGTCATATCACTTAATCCGGCATAGCCAAAGACACGACAGAAGCGTGTGCGCCCACCGAATCAAACGATCGCGAACACCGAGCGGAACGTACTTAGGACCCACTGGACACTGCGGAGGAGTAGGCTCCGTCTGTAATGCCCGCTCGATGTCCGCGTCCACCTCCCAGACCACCGGTGCCACCAGGCAGGAGGCTGGAAGTATGGGAGTGGGATCGGTGGACCGTTCCTCGGCGTCATGGAGACGAGACAGTGCGTCGGCCTTAGTGTTCCGGGAACCTGGGATATACGAGATGTTAAACTGAAATCTAGTAAAGAACATCGCCCACCTGGCTTGACGCGGGTTCAGTCTCCTCGCCGCCCGGATGTACTCCAGATTGCGGTGGTCAGTCCAGATGAGAAAAGGGTGATGCGCCCCCTCAAGCCAATGTCTCCACACCTTCAGGGCTCTGACCACTGCCAACAACTCCCTGTCCCCCACATCATAGTTACGCTCCGCCGGGCTCAACTTCCTAGAGAAGAAGGCGCAGGGGCGGAGCTTGGGGGGGGTGCCCGAGCGCTGGGATAGCACGGCTCCTACCCCAGCCTCGGACGCATCCACCTCCACTATGAAGGGCAAAGAGGGGTCCGGATGCGCCAGCACCGGAGCGTCGGTGAACAAAACCTTCAGACGACTAAAGGCCCTGTCCGCCTCCGCAGACCACCGCAACCGCACCGGGCCCCCCTTCATCAGTGAGGTAATGGGAGCCGCCACCTGCCCAAAGCCCCGGATAAACCTCCGGTAGTAATTGGCAAATCCCAAAAACCGCTGCACCTCCTTCACCGTGGTGGGAGTCGGCCAATTACGCACGGCTGAGATGCGGTCACATTCCATCACTACCCCTGATGTGGAAATGCGATACCCCAAGAAAGAGACGGCTGGTTTGGAAAACTCACATTTCTCAGCCTTGACGTATAGGTCATGCTCCATCAGTCGCCCAAGCACTTTACGCACCAGAGACACATGCTTGGCTCGTGTAGCGGAGAAGACCAGAATGTCATCGATGTACACCACTACACCCTGACCGAGCAGGTCCCGGAGAATCTCGTCCACAAAGGATTGGAAGACTGCGGGAGCATTCTTTAACCCATACGGCATGACGAGGTACTCATAATGGCCAGATGTGGTACTAAATGCAGTTTTCCACTCGTCCCCTCCTCGGATACGCACCAGATTATATGCACTCCTGAGATCCAATTTCGTGAAGAAGCGCGCCCCGTGAAATGACTCTATCGCCGATGCGATGAGAGGTAGTGGGTAACTGAAACCCACTGTGAAGGCATTTAGACCTCTATAGTCAATGCACGGGCGCAGACCTCCCTCCTTCTTCTTCACAAAAAAGAAGCTTGAGGAGACGGGTGAGTTAGATGGCCGAATGTATCCCTGCCTCAAAGACTCAGTGACGTATGTTTCCATAGCCGCTGTTTCTTCCTGAGACAGGGGATAAACGTGACTACGAGGAAGTGCAGCGCCCACCTGGAGGTTTATCGCACAGTCTCCTCGTCGATGAGGTGGTAATTGGGTCGCCTTCGTTTTACTGAAGGCGATAGCCAAATCGGCATACTCTGAGGGAATGTGCACGGTGGAGACTTGGTCTGGACTCTCCACCGTAGTCGCACCGATGGAAACTCCTATGCACCTGCCCGAGCACTCATTTGACCACCCCTTAAGAGCCCTCTGTCCCCACGAAATCTTAGGGTTGTGAGTGGCTAGCCAGGGAATCCCTAGAACCACTGGAAACGCTGGGGAATCAATGAGGAAAAGACTAATCCGCTCCTCATGACCCCCCCGCATTACCATGACCAGTGGCACAGTGACCTCCCTGACCAGCCCTGACCCTAGCGGTCGACTATCTAGGGCGTGCACGGGGAAGGGTTGGTCCAACTGGACCAGGGGAATCCCTAACTTAGCCGCGACCCCACGGTCCATAAAACTCCCAGCCGCGCCTGAATCGACTAGCGCCTTAAACCGGGAGTGAGGGGAGAAACAAGGAAAAGACACTGACACATACATGTGACGGACAGGGGGCTCTGGGTGAGGCTGGTGCTGACTCACCTGAGGTGTCAAAGGAGCGCTCTGCCTGCCTTCTGGACTCCCAGGTGAGTCTCTCCAGCACCGGTCCACAGTGTGCCCTCTGCGACCACATGAGGTGCAGGAGCGAACTCCCCCTCCAGTCTTCCTGGCTGCTGCCCCCCCTATCTCCATAGGCGTGGGAGCAGGAGGGCTGGAGGGTGGAATGAGCAGGGCCCGGGTCGGACGTCCGCGGGCGGCCAGCAGATTGTCCAGTCGGATGGACAGGTCCACCAGTTGGTCCAGGGTGATGGTCGTGTCCCGACAGGCTAATTCCCGGCGGACGTCCTCCCTCAAACTACATCGGTAGTGATCTATAAGGGCCCTCTCATTCCACCCTGCTCCCACGGCCAGGGTCCGGAACTCGAGAGCAAAATCCTGCGCGCTCCTCGTCTCCTGTCTCAGGTGAAACAGCCGCTCACCCGCCGCTCTCCCCTCCGGGGGATGATCGAACACTGCCCGAAAACGGCGGGTGAACTCTGGGTAGTTGTCCCTGGCTGAGTCCGGACTGTCCCGCACGGCGTTTGCCCAGTCCAGGGCCCTACCCGTGAGGCAGGAGACGAGGACGCTGACGCTCTCCTCCCCCGAGGGAGAGGGACGAATGGTCGCCAGGTATAACTCCAACTGGAGTAAGAAGCCCTTACACCCAGCGGCCATCCCATCGTACTCCCTGGGGGGAGCGAGTTTCACCCCACTGGTACTGGGTGCTGTGGGTGCTGGTTGGGGCGCAGGCTGTTGACCTGCCGCGTTCGTGGGGCCGAGAGCGCTTCGGTCCCAGCTCTCCATGCGCGCCAACACCTGATCCATGGCGGTACCCAGACGGTGGAGCAGGGTGGAATGTTGGGCAACTCTTTCCTCCATGGACAGGGTTGGCGCTGAAGCTCCTGCTGACTCCATCAAGTTGGGTGCGTGATTTCTGTCAAGGCTGGCTCAAGAAAGCAGGAGAGGTAGAGTCAGGCGCAGGAGACAGTGAATTCTTGAACACACTTTAATTCAAGAAAACTGTTATGGTCGTCAGAAAATAGGGACGCAGCCCTTAAATACTTCTGCGGTGGTAAAACACAAAAAAACTACCACAGGCAGAGGGGAAAAAAAACACATGTTCCTCAAGCACACAAACCTGACAAGGAACATAATCACGCACAAACACAGACATACTACGCTAAACTAAATAACCCCCCTACTAATAACTAACCCAAAACAGGTGCGTGCCTACCTAGACCTAACCAACAGAAAGTGAAACAAAAAGGATCGATGGCAGCTAGTAGGCCGGCGACGACGACCGCCGAGCCCCGCCCGGTCGAGGGGGGGTGCCACCATCCGTCGGTGTCGTGACAAATACTCCAAAATATAAACTTGTTTTTCTCCAATGTTTGTAAACATTGTAAATGTAAACAAACACTGTATAGCCTCATAACATGGTTAAAATAATCATTTTGATATTAACCAAAACAGAGGCAGGGCGCCGTTTTGTTATTGTTTCATCTGTGGATTTGCCCTTTACAGCTGCATATTATCCAGATATCAAAGTGTCACTAACATAAAGGTAAACAATAGGCATATAGCAAATGCAGCATAAGGCATTCATTTTTCACATGTAAATAGCACATTTCAGTAGTGCTCAAAGCATGCCATTCCATGAGCGCAGCATTTATTTGTCAACTCTAATCAATGAGCCCAATCAGTCCTCCATGACAACAATTCATAAACAACAGAGTAGGGCTGGCTAATAGTAGGGTTGGCTAATAAATCCTTAGTTTTGGGGTCATACTCAGGTAAAACAATTTGGCTAATCTATACTTCCATATTTCCAAGACCTATTCTTGAAGATCAAGGAGTATAACATTTATTCGAAGGACTGGAATTCTGATAGACTGGTTTTTAATGTAAAGATATAATTTAATCGTAATTAGTTTGGTACAATAACTCCAGACTGAGCATTTCAAGAGCCAAAGGAGGCTCAGGGAAATAAACAATAAAACATATATTTTAGAGTTATTTTAATTAAATAGTGATTTATTAGGCCTACAATGATGACAAAAACATTTTCTTTTACAAAGACTGCATGGGGGCTTTAATAGCTCTCAAATACTTGCTTCCTCTGTCCTTGGGAGAATCTCAATTGGATTTCCTTGATTTGTCTCATTCTTTCTCCTCATCTCCTTCTCAAAACCCATTAGGTGAGAAGGTCAGAGGTCCTTCCCCTCTCACCTTCTTATCCAATGTGTTTTTGAGAAGAAGCCGAGAAGAGAGGAAGTGAGGAATCAAGAAAATACAATTCAGATTCTTCCCCATTCCTTACCTCCCTCAAAAAAGCACATTGGGAGAGAGGAGGGAAGGTTCCTCCCTCAGGCTACAATGCACTTTGAAGGAGAGGTAAGGAGTGGAGGAAACAAGGACAGAGGAAGCAAGAATTTGATGGCTAGTTTTCAGACACAGACTCACACGCACACACACACACACACACACACACACACACACACACACACACACACACACACACACACACACACACACACACACACACACACACACACACACACACACACACACACACACGAGAAAGGTCAAGACATCGTATTGTGCAGTGCAAGACATGAACATACATAGGTGCATACAGTATACACACTCACACAGTTGTTCCTATTGTATGTATATACCCACGCAGAAGCATGCAGACAAATACAAAAGACACATGGCTGTATGTACTGTATACATTCTAAACAATACCACTAGCAATAACAATTACACACTATACAGGTACACTGTATATCATTCAATGTTAAGCTTCTCATACACCCACACCTTTAGGCTACTCAAATACATTTACTAGTGATGCTACAATGTGTCCTTGCATCACCATTGGATTTGACTGTAGGCCACTTGTTATAATACCTAACTACACCACCAACATAGATAAGTATCTTTATTTAGGGCCCCTTAGTTAAAATGGTACCATCTCCACCCTGATAAGTCTGCCTTATCCACAGATGTAGTAAGCAGCCAATACGATTAAGTCGCTGAAGAGGTTAATGTTTTGATCTGCAAACAGCCTAGCGTAAGCCTCACTGCTGATCCCCACCACAAGGCATGTATGACCGGTGAGTGTGTGGGATTACCATGTGGAGACAAGTTAGCTTGCGTGACAAGTTCCAGTAGTAAAGGCTTGAGTCCCAGACTTTAGCCCAGAACCATAGAGTCATCTCAGGCCAAAGGTTGGAAGACCTACATGTACACAGTAGCCATACAGCAAGACGTAACGTAAACCGGAAAGCCAAAACGACATGAGTCTTTCAGGACATTCCACCCCTTATGCCCTATGTACTGTCATATAATCATAGGACAGATAACCACACACACACACACACACACGCACGCACGCACGCACGCACGCACGCACGCACGCACGCACGCACGCACGCACACACACACACACACACACACACACACACACACACACACACACACACACACACACACACACACACACACACACCAAGCCATTCCATGGGAGATAGCTGCTGCCTTATGTGAGGCCAGAGAAGTGAAGGAAGAAGAAAGAAAGAGGGATGAGAAGTAGAGGAGGGTGAGACAGAGGGATGAGAGGTGAAAGAGGAGGGTGAGACAGAGGGATGAGAGGTGAAAGAGGAGGGTGAGACAGAGGGATGAAAGGGAAAGGAGAAGGGTGAGACAGAGGGATGAGAGGTAAAGGAGGAGGGTGAGACAGAGGGATGAAAGGGAAAGGAGGAGGGTGAGACAGAGGGATGAGAGGGAAAGGAGGAGGGTGAGACAGAGGGATGAGAGGGAAAGGAGGAGGGTGAGACAGGGGGATGAGAGGGAAAGGAGGAGGGTGAGACAGAGGGATGAGAGGGAAAGGAGGAGGGTGAGACAGAGGGATGAGAGGGAAAGGAGAAGGGTGAGACAGAGGGATAAGAGGTAATGGAGGAGGGTGAGACAGGGGGATGAGAGGGAAAGGGAGGAGGAGGGTTCATGTCCAATAAAATGCTGGAGTGAGTAGTCGTGCTGTACTTCGCTCCGCGGGTAATATTACATTTCATTACATTACATTACAACGGAACGATTTGATTAGTGTAATGTTAGCTAGCTAGCTACATAGTTGTCTTTGCATCAAGGATAAAGGTGTAGCTAAAGGTGGAGGTGTAGCTTTGAGAAACTAACTTTGAGAAACTAACAAGGTTAGCTAGCCAGCTGTATTCGTTCGTTCGCGCCGTTTTCCAAACGGCGTCAACACCACATCACCACAGCCACTGCTAGCTAGCCAACTTTACCAACTAGCAGTACTGTAGAAACTAAATACATTACAACGGAACAATTTGATTAGTGTAATGTTAGCTAGCTACATAGTTGTCTCTGCATCAAAGATAAAAGATAAAGGTAAACGCAGCCACCGCTAGCTAGCCAACTCTACAGCTAACAGTACTGTATCATTTTTAGTCAATAAGATTTTTGCAACGTAAGCTTAACTTTCTGAACTTTCGAGTAGTGTAGTCCACTTGTGTACCTAGCAGGACTGACTTTGTGTTAGCTAGCCAACGTTTAATTACTTCTGCGTTATGAAAGGAACTAGACACGGACACGAATGATCCATTGGTAGTTTGTTGTAACCAAGTATTGGTGCTAACATTGTGTATTGGTGCTAACCGTGTGTTATTGGATGCTAGCATGCTAGTTAGCTACGGCGTCATAGGACACAGTGCACTGGGTGGGTTTCACAGAAGAATACTGTACCAAGTTATCTAGCTGAATAAACTAAGTTTGAGCCTATTCCTGGAAACATTGAACCACTGTAGTTTACATCAATTATCATTTCTAAAGTGGAAGTTGGAAAAGTTATATTTGAGTGTTTCAGTGAATGGTTAGTGAGGGAGGCCCTGCTTTCTCGCTTCCCCAGTTGTTTAGTTAATTTTCATTCCAATCTCCTTTGCATTAGCGTAGCCTCTCCTGTAGCCTGTCAACTATGTGTCTGTCAATCCCTGTTCTTTCCTCTCTGCACAGGCCATACAAACGCTTCACACCGCATGGCCGCTGCCACTCTAACCTGGTGGTCCCAGCGCGCACGACCCACGTGGAGATCCAGGTCTCCGGCAGCCTCTGGAACTGCCGGTCTGCGGCCAACAAGGCAGAGTTCATCTCAGCCTATGCTACCCTCCAGGCCCTTGACTTCTTGGCGCTGACGGAAACATGGATTACCACAGAAAACACTGCTACTCCTACTGCTCTCTCCTCGTCTGACCACGTGTTCTCGCATACCCTGAGAGAATCTGGTCAGCGGGTTGTGGCACTGGAATCCTCATCTCTCCCAAGTGGACATTCTCTCTTTCTCCCCTGACCCATCTGTCTATCTCCTCCTTTGAATTCCATGCTGTCACAGTCACTAGCCCATTCAAGCTTAACATCCTTATTATTTATCGCCCTCCAGGTTCCCTTGGAGAGTTCATCAATGAGCTTGACGCCTTGATAAGTTCCTTTCCTGAGGATGGCTCACCCCTCACAATTCTGGGTGACTTTAACCTCCCCACGTCTACCTTTGACTCATTTCTCTCTGCCTTCTTCTTTCCACTCCTCTCCTCTTTTGACCTCACCCTCTCACCGTCCCCCCCTACTCACAAGGCAGGCAATACGCTTGACCTCATCTTTGCTAGATGCTGTTCTTCTACTAATCTCACTGCAACTCCCCTCCAAGTCTCCGACCACTACCTTGTATCCTTTTCCCTCTCGCTCTCCTCCAACACTACTCACTCTGCCCCTATTCAGATGGTATTGCGCCGTCGCAACCTTTGCTCTCTCTCTCCTGCTACACTCTCCTCTTCCATCCTAGCATCTCTTCCCTCTTCCCTCCTCAACCCTCCTCTCCTCCCTTTCTGCATCCTTTGACTCTCTATGTCCCCTATCCTCCCGGCCGGCTCGGTCCTCCCCTCCTGCTCCGTGGCTTGACGACTCATTGTGAGCTCACAGAACAGGGCTCCAGGCAGCCGAGCGGAAATGGAGGAAAACTAGCCTCCCTACGGACCTGGCATCTTTTCACTCCCTCCTCTCCACATTTTCTTCCTCTGTTTCTGCTGCTAAAGCCACTTTCTACCACTCTAAATTCCAAGCATCTGCCTCTAACCTTAGGAAACTCTTTGCCACCTTCTCCTCCCTCCTGAATCCTCCTCCCCCTCCCACCCCTCCTCCCTCTCTGCGGATGACTTTGTCAACCATTTTGAAAAGAAGGATTGACGACAACCGATCCTCGTTTGTTAACCTGTTATGGCTAGGGGGCAGTATTTTCACGGCTGGATAAAAAACGTACCCGATTTAATCTGGTTACCAGTCCTACCCAGTAACTAGAATATGCATATACTTATTACATATGGATAGAAAACACCCTAAAGTTTCTAAAACTGTTTGAATGGTGTCTGTGAGTATAACAGAACTCATATGGCAGGCCAAAATCTGAGAAGGTTTCATTCAGGAAGTGGCCTGTCTGACAAGGTGTCGTTCTTCTTGTCTCTGTTTATTGAAGAGTGAGGATCTTAGCTGTCCCGTGACACTTCCTACGGCTGCCATAGGGTCTCAGAAGGCGGTAAAAAGCTGAATCGTGGCTTTGCAGGCTCTGGCTGAAACAAAGTAGCGCGTTTGGGTAGTGGCTGGTTACAGTACTGTGAGACTCAGGCTCGTGCCCGCGTCGACCGAAAGCTTTGTTTACTTTCCTCTGATTAGCTAAATGGACATTCCCGGTCAGAATATTATCGCTTTTTTACGAGAAAAATGTCATAAAAATTGATTTTAAACAGCGGTTGACATGCTTCGAAGTACGGTAATGGAATATTTCGATTTTTTTTGTCACGAATTGCGCCATGCGCGCGACCCTTATTTACCCTTTCAGATAGTGTCTGGAACGCACGAACAAAATGCCGCAATTAGGATATAATGATGGATTATTTTGGACTTTTATAATAGTAAATCTGATTTTGGTGAAGGCTAAACCTGCCGGGTGTCTAAACAGCTAGCCCGTGATGCCTGGGCTATGTACTTAGAATATTGCAAAATGTGCTTTCACCAAAAAGCTATTTTAAAATCGGACATATCGAGTGCATAGAGGAGTTCTGTATCTATAATTCTTAAAATAATTGTTATGCTTTTTGTGAACGTTTATCGTGAGTAATTTAGTAAATTCTTAGCAAATTCCTCCGGAAGTTTGCGGGGGGTATGCTAGTTCTGAACGTCACATGCTAATGTAAAAAGCTGTTTTTTGATATAAATATGAACTTGATTGAACAAAACATGCATGTATAACATAATGTCCTAGGTGTGTCATCTGATGAAGATCATCAAAGGTTAGTGCTGCATTTAGCTGTCTTCTGGGTTTTTGTGACATTATATGCTAGCTTGAAAAATGAGTGTCTGATTATTTCTGGCTTGGTACTCTGCTGACATAATCTAATGTTTTCCTTTCGCTGTAAAGCCTTTTTGAAATCGGACAGTGTGGTTAGATAAAGGAGAGTCTTGTCTTTAAAATGCTGTGAAATAGTCATATGTTTGAAAAATGGAAGTTTTTGTATTTTTGAGGAATTTGTAATTCGCGCCACGCCTATTTACATTTACATTTAAGTCATTTAGCAGACGCTCTTATCCAGAGCGACTTACAAAATGGTGCATTCACCTTATGATATCCAGTGGAACAACCACTTTACAATAGTGCATCTTAATCTTTTAAGGGGGGGGGGGGGGGGGGGGGTTAGAAGGATTACTTTATCCTATCCTAGGTATTCCTTAAAGAGGTGGGGTTTCAGGTGTCTCCGGAAGGTGGTGATTGACTCCGCTGTCCTGGCGTCGTGAGGGAGCTTGTTCCACCATTGGGGTGCCAGAGAAGCGAACAGTTTTGACTGGGCTGAGCGGGAACTGTGCTTCCTCAGAGGTAGGGGGGCCAGCAGGCCAGTGGTGGATGAACGCAGTGCCCTTGTTTGGGTGTAGGGCCTGATCAGAGCCTGAAGGTATGGAGGTGCCGTTCCCTTCACAGCTCCGTATCCGTATCCGCCTATCATTGGATATTGGAGCAGGTGTTCCGCTAGCGGAACGTCTAGATGTAAGACACCTCTGGTCCTGCTCACATTGCCCTACCCTATCCTTTGACCTCTTTCTCCCCTCTCTCTCCAGTTGAAATCTTGCGACTTGTGACGGCCGGCCACCCAACAACCTCCCGCTTGACCCTATCCCCTCCTCTCTTCTCCAGACCATTTCCGGAGACCTTCTCCCTTACCTCACCTCGCTCATCAACTCATCCTTGACCGCTGGCTACATCCCTTCCGTCTTCAAGAGAGCGAGAGTTGCACCCCTTCTCAAAAAACCTACACTTGATCCCTCCGATGTCAACAACTACAGACCAGTATCCCTTCTTTCTTTTCTCTCCAAAACTCTTGAGCGTGCCGTCCTTGGCCAGCTCTCTTGCTATCTCTCTCAGAATGACCTTCTTGATCCAAATCAGTCAGGTTTCAAGACTGGTCATTCAACTGAGACTGCTCTTCTCTGTGTCACGGAGGCTCTCCGCACTGCTAAAGCTAACTCTCTTTCCTCTGCTCTCATCCTTCTAGACCTATCTGCTGCCTTTGATACTGTGAACCATCAGATCCTCCTCTCCACCCTCTCCGAGTTGGGCATCTCCGGCGCGGCTCACTCTTGGATTGCGTCCTACCTGACAGGTCGCTCCTACCAGGTGGCGTGGCGAGAATCCGTCTCCACACCACGTGCTCTCACCACTGGTGTCCCCCAGGGCTCAGTTCTAGGCCCTCTCCTATTCTCGCTATACACCAAGTCACTTGGCTCTGTCATATCCTCACATGGTCTCTCCTATCATTGCTATGCAGACGACACACAATTAATCTTCTCCTTTCCCCCTTTTGATAACCAGGTGGCGAATCGCATCTCTGCATGTCTGGCAGACATATCAGTGTGGATGACGAATCACCACCTCAAGCTGAACCTCGGCAAGACGGAGCTGCTCTTCCTCCCGGGGAAGGACTGCCCGTTCCATGATCTCGCCATCACGGTTGACAACTCCATTGTGTCCTCCTCCCAGAGTGCTAAGAGCCTTGGCGTGACCCTGGACAACACCCTGTCGTTCTCCGCTAACATCAAGGCGGTGACCCGATCATGTAGGTACATGCTCTACAACATTCGCAGAGTACGACCCTGCCTCACACAGGAAGCGGTGCAGGTCCTAATCCAGGCACTTGTCATCTCCCGTCTGGATTACTGCAACTCGCTGTTGGCGGGGCTCCCTGCCTGTGCCATTAAACCCCTACAACTCACCCAGAACGCCGCAGCCCGACTGGTGTTTAACCTTCCCAAGTTCTCTCACATCACCCCGCTCCTCCGCACACTCCACTGGCTTCCAGTTGAAGCTCGCATCTGCTACAAGACCATGGTGCTTGCCTACGGAGCTGTGAGGGGAACGGCACCTCCGTACCTTGAGGCTCTGATCAGTCCCTACACCCAAAGAAGGGCACTGCGTTCATTCACCTCTGGCCTGCTCGCCTCCCTACCTCTGCGGAAGCACAGTTCCCGCTCAGCCCAGTCAAAACTGTTCGCTGCTGTGGCACCCCAATGGTGGAACAAGCTCCCTCACAACGCCAGGACAGCGGAGTCAATCACCACCTTCCGGAGACACCTGAAACCCCACCTCTTTAAGGAATACCTGGGATAGGATTAAGTAATCCTTCTAACCCTCCTCCCCTACCCTCCCCCCCCAAAAAGATATAGATGTACTATTGTAAAGTGGTTGTTCCACTGGATATCATATGGTGAATGCACCAATTTGTAAGTCGCTCAGGATAAGAGCGTCTGCTAAATGACGTAAATGTAAATGCAATAAGACAGAGCTGTATTATGAGGGTCTGGAGGGGTTAAGTGTTTGATCCACTTTCTATGTGCAGCAGACATGCACAGTAGGACACACTCGCACACACACCACTCACGCACGCACGCACGCACACACACACACACACACACCGACACCACACCACACCACACACACACAATAATGTGAGATGGGGTAAATCTACAGTCTCTGCCTATGACCCCAGGCATACTCCCTATATCGCTGTCATACATGAGACTGTTAAGACAGATGGCATAATAACAATGTTATGAATGCATGAGGCAGCCCAAGGCTCATTAAGGACATCCCAGGGCCCCTGGATATGTTATCATAGAGTTGCCACATAATACAACTGTCTGTGTTCTACTGTCGGTGAAACATGCAGAGTCATTCAATACAGTAGATGCACACTCCAAGACATTACAGGGTATAAACATCTTCAAATATGTAGGACAAATTCAAACTAAACACTGCTTTGCATGGTGTTTCCTTTACCTTAATAAAACAGTAAGGGCCTTTTATTGGTCCTCTTTCCAGGGAGAAAAGGAGCATCACGTTTGCATGTTGTAGTGTTCCATGCTGCTCAGAAGGAATGAATAGCACACTGATAACAACAGGATATGACCAAGACACAGGATAAGATAGGCTGGGAGAGGAACACACTGATAACAGGATAAGACTAAGACACAGGTGGACCAAGACAGGCTGGGAGAGGAACACACTGATAACAACAGGATAAGACCAAGACACAGGATAAGACAGGCTGGGAGAGGAACACACTGATAACAACAGGATAAGACCAAGACACAGGATAAGACAGGCTGGGAGAGAAACACACTGATAACAACAGGATAAGACCAAGACACAGGATAAGACAGGCTGGGAGAGGAACACACTGATAACAACAGGATAAGACCAAGACACAGGATAAGACAGGCTGGGAGAGGAACACACTGATAACAACAGGATAAGACCAAGACACAGGATAAGACAGGCTGGGAGAGAAACACACTGATAACAACAGGATAAGACCAAGACACAAGATAAGACAGGCTGGGAGAGAAACACACTGATAACAACAGGATAAGACCAAGACACAGGATAAGACAGGCTGGGAGAGGAACACACTGATAACAACAGGATAAGACCAAGACACAGGATAAGACAGGCTGGGAGAGAAACACACTGATAACAACAGGATAAGACCAAGACACAAGATAAGACAGGCTGGGAGAGAAACACACTGATAACAACAGGATAAGACCAAGACACAGGATAAGACAGGCTGGGAGAGGAAAACACTGATAACAACAGGATAAGACCAAGACACAGGATAAGACAGGCTGGGAGAGAAACACACTGATAACAACAGGATAAGACCAAGACACAGGATAAGACAGGCTGGGAGAGAAACACACTGATAACAACAGGATAAGACCAAGACACAGGATAAGACAGGCTGGGAGAGGAAAACACTGATAACAACAGGATAAGACCAAGACACAAGATAAGACAGGCTGGGAGAGGAAAACACTGATAACAACAGGATAAGACCAAGACACAGGATAAGACAGGCTGGGAGAGGAACACACTGACAGCAACAGGTGAGCTCTACTCTCTATACTTACAATGGTCATACTGGGGGTTACAGAAGTTCTCTGATATATATTACACTTTTTTACAATCCCTTTGGCACTAATTTCAGAACCTTGTGGTCATTTTTCAAAACTCTAGACACAAAACTCAAAACGGTCATCACTTGTAACACAGGCTGCCCAATGTTCAAAACGTTGCATTGTGCATTCCTATCTGTAAAGAAACCTTGCATTTGCAGAATCATTGGTTCAAATAACTAATTTATCATGAAATACCATAGGAACATTCATTTAGATCACCCACACACAAGATACCGATAGTTTCACTGGGTAGTTGCTCGTACAATCATTAAATATTGTAGTACAAAATATGTGATACATGTTTCATTATGGTACTACACGTAAATACATCACTGTAAAAGGACTAGTAGAGAGAATACTAGACACAGTGGAATCATAGAACAAAATATGAAATTTATTGATGAAATACAATAAAATCACAACATAGGTTTCTTTGAATCAAAGCAAAAATAATTACCTCCAATTAATTTTTTTAACTACAGTAAAACATCAACTGCAGGGTTCCTCACCTGGCTTACTGTAAAAAGCAAAACAAAGGATTGATTACTGTACTTCTATATTTGTTACGGGTGTCGTAGGGTAGAGACCAAGATGCAGCGGGAAAATGTACACTCATCTTCTTTTATTATAGTGAAGAAGGAAAACACAAACAACGTATACAAAACAAAACGAACTTGACAGTCTTGTCAGGCAAAACAGCTAAACAAGAACAATCTCCCACAAAAACCCATGAAAAACAAACTCCTAATTATAGGACCCTCAATCAGAGGCAACAATAACCAGCTGCCTCCAATTGAAGGTCCAACCCCAATTAACTAAACATAGAAATACAAAAGACTAGATAGAACATGGAAATATACTAACATAGAACAATGACTAACAAACCCCGGACTAATAAATCAAATACCCCTCTACCTAAACACATACACAAAACACACCCTGAACCACATAAAACAAACACCCCCTGCCACGTCCTGACCAAACTACAATAACAAATAACCCCCATACTGGACAGGACGTGACGATATTTCCCTCAACCCTGTCTTGTGGATTTGGCCACAGGTTCTCATCCACATCACATTGGATGTTTTCATTAGCCAAACATCTTGGGAAGAATCTTCGGGTATGGCGAATCCAGGCCTGACACTGGTCTGCCGTGATGTCATTGCATGCGTCATCCATGGCCTGGAGAAGGGTGGCTTGTTCGTGAGGCCGCCTATCATATACCTTCCACCTCCATGTGGAGAAAAATTCCTCAATCGGGTTTTAGGAAAGGAGAGTATGGGGGTAAGTACAGGGTGGTAAATTGTGGATGAGCCTGAAACCATGCTTGCACCATTTGAGCATGGTGGAACCTGACATTATCCCACACAATGACATAGGTCATGCCATCAGCTCTACAGACCTGATTTAGCCCATGAAGGAAGGTTACATTCGAACAGCAAATCATGTGGCTGCCTGCAACTCAATATATAGAGTATATAGAATAGAGAGCTTTAGTTGTTGTTCGACCTAACGGGCAAGATGCGTAATCTAAGCAACTTTGACCGTGATATGATTGTTGATGCCACACATGGTGATTCCAGCATCTCAGAAACAGCTGCCTTCCTGGGATTTTTATGCACTACAGTCTCTAGAGTTTACAGAGAATGCTGTTTAAAACAGTGGTGTGCAGAAGGGCATCTCTTAACGTACAACACCGTGAATAATTCAGGCTGTTGTGGAGGCAAAAGGGGGTCCTACCCAGTACTAGATAGGTGTACCTATAGGTGTACCTAATAATACCTAGGTGTACCTAATAGAGTGTACAGTAATGTCAAAGCTGAAAACATGGTCTGGAAAAGGGGTACATGAGACCATAGAAACAGTTTCTGATAAAGAATGATGATGAAATATTACATCCATAGATAATGTAGTCCAATTGGTTCATGTTCCACGGTAATTGGTGTCAATGGATCTCGTTATCCTGAAACTTTCATGATCTAAACATGGAATATTGTTAGTCAGTTTCCATAAAACTATGCATTAAGAGTAATGCAACAGGTACTTATCATTTTGATCAGTTGTATCAATTGATAGTTAGATCATTGTAATGAAATGAATAGACAGTCATCTCAGATGAAATGTGTGAATTGCTTTTTTAAAATGGTAATACTTTGATGTTAAGTTGTGTCATTTTGAACAGGTGATTTTAGTTCAATGAACAAATGATCTTAGCTTTATGTGTATTGTATCCAAGCAATTGGAAAAAGTGTTCGAGTTTTGAAAAATGTGCATTTTGATCATTGGTTGTGAGTTTTGTGTCTAGAGTTTTGAAAAATGACATCAAGGTTCCGAAATTAGTGCCAAAGTGATTGTAAAAACTGTAACTACACAACAAACCATTGGCAGAACACACAGAGAAGTGTCATATGTTGGAACAGCCTATTGGTTGTTTATTCATCCAATTACATGTTGTCCCTTTCCTCTAGATGTTTCAGAGATGGAGTGGTTGGCCTGTGAAATCATCCTAAACTAAGCTGTGTGTGCGTGTGTGTGTGTGTGTGTGTGTGTGTGTGTGTGTGTGTGTGTGTGTGTGTGTGTGTGTGTGATATTAGTCAGATTGTAAGTTAAATAACAGGTATCTTACCCTGTCCAGAAATATTAAAGGATAACTCAGAAACGAATTACGTAGCTGCAATCATCGTCTCTGTAATTGTCTTTTCAAATCAAAAAGGTCAAATGAGAAATACATCCCAGTAAACGTGGTAATGACCTGGGAAGAAGCTCCGATTTACTGCAGAGAGCATCACACTGACCTGGCTAGAGGAGGAACCTGACTGGGAATACGGAGGTCGGGCACTGTTTCTTGAAGAAAACACATGGATTGGCCTTTCCAGAGGCACCTGGAGGTGGTTTGGTCAGAGGAATTCCTCTGGTGGAGGTGGGCCGGCAGGTAGCCTAGTGGTTAGAGCGTTGGACTAGTAACCGAAAGGTTGCAAGATTGAATCCCCGAGCTGACAAGGTAAAAATCTGTTGTTCTGCCCCTGAACAAGGCAGTTAACCCACTGTTCCCAGGCTGTCATTGAAAATAAGAATTTGTTCTTAAATGACTTGCCTAGTTAAATAAAGGTAAAAGAAAAAGAAAAAGAAATTCGCCAACTGGGGGAAGGGAAAACCAGACAATAAGAGCTGGGAGGCATACTGTGCTTTGTCCTGTCTTCAGGATGAGGGAATATGGGAGGATGTTCAATGTAATAAAATACATTGTTTCTTCTGCTATTGGTGGTGAGTAGATTTGTTTCCCTCCATAGTGTTGGGCTGAGCTTCCCCCTGCTAAAGTAATTGGGTGATATGTCTATCAGCCTGTTGCAGGAGACCTTTCCTGCAATACAGGACATTTAAAACGTGTAGTGTATTTGAGGTTTAAAAACGCTTCTCAAGTTTGTAATTTCCACTTTGAAATTTCAGACTTGATTTTCCCTTACGAAAAATGTATCAATCCCTACAAAAATGTATATGAATTATAATCCACATAATAATTAACATTTCCTGTTGCTCCACTATTTTCCTCCACTAAGATCCTATATCTGTAAGTGCTGAAGAGTTGAAAGACTATATAAAAGCTATGACAACAAGGATTATTTTTAAGACTTTACCACCACTATAAATGTTCCTCCTCAAAAGGGTTTAAAAAAGGAGCAACAATGTTTTCTATGTTTTCTAAGTCAAATCAAAATTATTTTTTCTATATTTGAACTCTTGAATTCACTGACTAACAGAAGTCGATCAAAACATCCCCAATCCCTCTTATCTCCCCAGACAACAAGCTGACTCTGGTTCAGGAGAACAAGACGTGGGATGAGGCCCTGGAGTACTGCAGAGAGAACCATGTTGACCTGGTGTCTGTCCACTCCCAGAAGATCCAAGACTGGGTCCAACAGAGAGCTAGCAGGGCCTCCACTGTCCATGTCAGACTGGGTCTGCGCTACACCTGCACCCTGGACTTCTGGTTCTGGGTGAGCGGAGTAGGCATGGCTACCAGGACTGGGCCCCTGACCACGGGTTCAGAAGTGAGAAGTGTGGGAAGACTGGGGCCGTGCAGAGAGACAACGACCGTCAGTGGGTCGCCAGGCCGGAGACGGACAAGCACAACTTGAGCACAGACTCTAAGGGTGAGTGGGGCTGGGACTCAATGATCTGTTGGGAGAGAGATTCATGTTGGTGGTGTGTGTGTGTGTGTGTGTGTGTGTGTGTGTGTGTGTGTGTGTGTGTGTGTGTGTGTGTGTGTGTGTGTGTGTGTGTGTGTGCAGCTATATGTACAGTTACGTGGAATGTGAATGTGAAACAACAAAACAAACTCTCTCACACACACACACTGATTTGTCACCTTGTTCTCTCCCCAGATGTCCCCAAAGATGACATGTGTGTGTAGATCTGGAGCCTGTCGTGGGTCGCTGGGATTCTTGTACGACCTCCCACTCTACTCTGGCGTCACAATACATTTACATTGGAAAACATCTTACATATCAGTTGCTATGCTTAATTGATGATTTGTTTTTAATATATTCTGGAGTATTTGAAGATATTACTTATTGACAGTGTATAGTGATGTTATGGATTAAGGGTGGGGGTGAGGGTTGTATTTTCTAAATATGTATTTTATATATTAAACTATACTGTAAATGCATCTAAATGTAACAGCATTAGTTCCCTTGATAACGTTGAGTTCTTCTGACTTCAAAGTACATTTTACAATGGAGAGCCTCTACATATCAGTTACAATCCGTAAACATCTGAACATTTTTGGTGGTATTACTTATTAATAGTACTAAATGACTTTAAGAGTGGAGGGTATGGGTTGTATTTTGTAAATGTGTTTTTTGGATGTTTGTCACGCCCTGACCTTAGAGAGCCTTTTTTATTCTCTATTTTGTCAATTCAGGGTGTGACTTGGGTGGGCACATCTATGTTGCTATTTCTTTGTTGGCCTAGTATGGTTCCCAATCAGAGGCAGCTGTTTATCGTTGTCTCTGATTGGGGATCATACTTAGGCAGCCCTTTTTCTCACCTGTGATTGTGGAATCTTGTTTTGTATAGTTGCTGTGAAGCCTGCAGCACTTCACGTTCGTTTTGTATTTTCTTTGTTTTGTCGGTGTTCATCAAATAAAAGTAAGATGTACGCTTACCACGCTGCACCTTGGTCTCCTTTTTACGACGAACGTAACAGAAGATCCCACCACCAAGTGACCAAGCAGCGTGGCCAGAAGGAGCCGACATCCTGGACATGGGAGGATATCCTGGATGGTAAGGGATCCTGGATGTGGGAAGAGATCCAGGCCGGAATGGATCGCCGGCCATGGGAGCAGACGGAGGCAGCGAGAGAGGAACGGCGAGGAAAACAGGAATCAAGGAGACGACGGAAGCCTGAGAGGCAGCCTCAAAACATTTTGTGGGGGGGGCACACGGGGTGGCGAGCGGAGCAAAGGTGGGAACAAGAACCAACTCCCTGTAATTACGATGAGGAGTTGGTCACGGATCAGATACCATGCTTTGCGGAGATACGCAATGTGTCTCCAGTGCGCATCCACAGCCCGGTGCGTTCTGTGCCAGCTTCTCGCACTTGCCGTGCGAAAGTGAGCATCCAGCCAGGACGGGTTGTGCCGGCTCAGCGCTCCTGGTCTCCAGTATGTCTCCTCGGTCCAGGATATCCTGCGCCGGCTCTACGCACTGTGTCCCCAGTGTGCCTTCACAGCCCAGTTCGTCCTGTGCCAGCGCCCCACACTTGCTGGGCTAAAGTGAGCATCCAGCCAGAACGGGTTGTGCCAGCTCTACACTCCAGACCTCCAGTGCGTCTCCCCAGCCTGGAACGCCCTGTGCCAGCTCCACGCACGAAGCCTGAAGTGATGATCCATGGCACAAAGCCTGCAGTGATGATCCATGGCCCGAAGCCTCCAGTGGTGATCCATGGCCCGGAGCCTCCAGCGATGATCCATGGCCCGGAGCCTCCAGCGATGATCCATGGCCCGGAGCCTCCAGTGACGAGCCAAGGACCGGAGCCTCCAGCGACGGTCTGCAGTCCAGAGTCTTCAGCGATGGTCTGCAGTCCAGAGCCTCCAGCGACGGTCGGCAGTCCAGAGCCTCCAGCGACGGTCGGCAGTCCAGAGCCTGCAGCGACGGTCTGCAGCCCAGAGCCTGCAGCGACAGTCGGCAGTCCAGAGCCTCCAGCGACGGTCGGCAGTCCAGAGCCTCCAGCGGGGGTTCCCAGTCCAGAGCCTCCGGCGACAATCTACGGTCCAGTTCTTCCGGCAACGATCCACAGTCCGGAGCCTCCGTCGACGATCCACGATCCGGTTCCACGAAAGTGGGGGGAGCCTCAAGTGGAGGGGGTCTGTGTCCCGCACCGGAGCCTCCACCGAGAGGAGATGCCCTCCCGGACCATCCCCTATAGGTTCAGGTTTGCTGCCGGAGTCCGCACCTTTGGGGGGGGGGTACTGTCACGCCCTGACCTTAGAGAACCTTTTTTATTCTATTTTGTTAGGTCAGGGTGTGACTTGGGTGGGCATATCTATGTTGCTATTTCTTTGTTGGCCTAGTATGGTTCCCAATCAGAGGCAGCTGTTTATCGTTGTCTCTGATTGGGGATCATACTTAGGCAGCTCTTTTTCCCACCTGTGATTGTGCGATCTTGTTTTTCTTTAGCTGCTGTGAAGCCTGCAGTACTTCACGTTCGTTTTGTATTTTGTTTGTTTTGTCGGTGTTCGTCAAATAAAAGTAAGATGTATGCTTACCACGCTGCACCTTGGTCTCCTTCTTACAATGAACGTAACAATGTTAAATGCTACAGTGTCTTCAGAAACTATTCATACCCATTTACATTTACATTTACATTTACATTTAAGTCATTTAGCAGACGCTCTTATCCAGAGCGACTTACAAATTGGGTTGTGCCAGAACGGGTTGTACCCCTTCTCTTTTTACACATTTTGTTACATTGCAGCCTTATTCTAAAATTGATTAAATTATTTATTTTTCAATTCAATCGACACACAATACCCCATAATGACAAAACAGGAATACCTTATTTACATAAGTATACAGACCCTATGCTATGGGACTCAAAATTGAGTTCAGGTGCATCCTGTTTCCATTGATCATCAACTTGATTGGAGTCCACCTGTGGTAAATTCAACTGTTTGGACATGATTTAGAAAGAAACACAATTGTCTATATTGTCTATATAAGGTCCGACAGTTGACAGTGCATGTCAGAGCAGAAACTATACCATGAAGTCCAAATAACTGTCCGTATTTCTCCAAGATAGAATTGTGATGAGGCATATATCTTGGGAAAGGTAAAAAAAAACTATTTCTAGAGTGTTGAAAGTTTACAAGAGCACTGTGGTGTCCCCATAAAATATGGAACTACCCAGACTATGGAAATATGGAACTGCCTAGAGCTGGCCGTCTCACCAAACTGAGCAACCGGGCAAGAAGAACATTGGTCAGGGAGGTGACCAAGAACCCAATGGCCACTCTGACAGAACTACAGAGTTCCTTGGCTACAGCACTTCACTAATCTGGGCTTCATGGGAGAGTGGCTAGACGGAAGCCACGCCTGACATGAATGCACATGACAGCACGCCTGGAGTTTGCAAAACGGCACGTGAAAGATTCTGAGATCATAAGGCAAAAGATTCTGTGGTCTGAGGAGACAAAAATTGAACTCTTTGGTCTGAATGCAAAGCAATATGTCTGGAGAAAACCAGGCACAGCTCATCACCCGTCTAACATCATCCATACGGTTAAGCATGGTGGTGGCAGCATCATGCTATGGGGATTCTTTTCAGCGGCAGGGAATGGGAGACTGGTATGCCTAGAGGAAAGAATGATTGGAGCCAAATACAGGCAAATCCTTGATGAGAACCTGCTTCAGAGTGCAAACGACCTTAGATTGGGGGTGAAGATTCACGTTCCAACAGGACAATGACCCCAAGTATACAGCCAAAGCAATGCTGGAATGGCATCAGAACAAGAATGTGAAAGTCCTGAGTGGCCCAGACAAAACCCAGACTTGCATCCCATTGAAAATCTGTGGAAAGCCTTGAAGATTGCTGTTCACCGCGCTCACCATCTAACTTAATAGAACTTGAGAAAATGCAAAGAAGAATGGTAGAAAATCCTCAAATCCAGATGTGCAAAGCTGATACAGACATACCCAAGATGACTCAAAGATGTAAGTATTGACAAGGGTGTGAATACTTATGTAAATTAGATATTTTTGTATTACATTTTTTAACCAATTAGCAAACATTTCTAAAAACATGTTTACACGTTGTCATTATGGGGTATTGTGTGTAGATGGGTGAGAAGAAAACTTTTTAATCCATTTTGAATATAAAATGTAAGTCAAGGTGGGCTGTATAAGGCCAGGATTCTATCAGATCATGCCTGTCGACAATGTGCCACTTAAAGCGTATTACCGTGAACAAGGTTACATTGCCTTTAAAAGCCGCATTGTCGATTTATATTATCATTTATAATAAAGACCATCTACATGTCATTTGCTCTACTTAAACATCTGAGCATTATTATTTATATATATATATATATATATATATATATATATATATATATATATATATATATTCTGGAGTATTTGATGATATTTCTTATTGATAGTGTATAGTGCTTTGATGAATTAAGGGTGGAGGGTAAGGGTTGTATTTTGTAAATGTGTATTTGATATGTTATACTATACTCAAAATGCCTTTAAATGTAACTGCATTTATTCCCTTGATTACCTAGGGTTCTTCTATTCTTCTACTTTGTAAATATGTATTGTTTTTGGTATATGCCTTTAAATGCAGTCTTGAATTCCCTTGACAACAATAAAGATATAGGGGACCAGTCAAAAGTTTAGACACACCTACTCATTCAAGGGTTTTTCTTTATTTTTACTATTTTCTACATTGTAACCAAAAAAGTGTAAAACAAATCAAAATATATTTGATATTTGAGATTCTTCAAAGTAGCCACCCTTTGCCTTGATGACAGCTTTGCACACTCTTGGCAATCTCCCAACCAGCTTCATGAGGTAGTCACCTGGAATGCATTTCAATTAACAGGTGTGCCTTGTTAAAAGTTTATTTGAGGAATTTCTTTCCTTCTTACCGTGTTTGAGCCAATCAGTTGTGTTGTGACAAGGTAGAGGTGGTGTACAGAAGATAGCCCTATTTGGTAAAAGTATATAGTACCATATTATGGCAAGAACAGCTCAAATAAGCAAAGAGAAACGACAGTCCGTCATTACTTTAAAACATGAAGGTCAGTCAATGCGGAAAAGGTTTCTTTAAGTGCAGTCGCACAAACCATCAAGCGCTATGATGAAACTGGCTCTCATGAGGAAAGGAAGGCCCAGAGTTACCTCTGCTGCAGAGGATAAGTTCATTAGAGTTACCAGCCTCATAAATTGCAGCCCAAATAAATGCTTCAGAGTTCAAGTAACAGACACAACTCAACATCAACTGTTCAGAGGAGACTGCGTAAATCAAGCCTTCATGGTCAAATTGTTGCAAAAAAAAACACTACTAAAGGACACCAATAATAAGAAGAGACTTGCTTGGGCCAAGAAACACGAGCAATGGACATTAGACTGGTGGAAATCTGTCCTTTGATCTGATGAGTCCAAATTTGAGATTTTTGAATCCAACCGCATTGTCTTTGCGAGTCGCAGCAGAGTAGGTGAACGGATGACCTCAACCCAATTTAGATGGTTTGGGATGAGTTGGACCGCTGAGTGAAGGAAAAGCAGCCAAAAGTGCTCAGCATATGTGGAAACTCCTTGAAGACTGTTGGAAAAGCATTCAAGGTGAAGCTGGTTGAGAGAATGCCAAGATTGTGCAAAGCTGTCATCAAGGCAAAGGGTGGCTACTTTGAAGAATCTAAAATCTAAAATATATTTTGATTTGTTTAACACTTTTCTGGTTACTACATGATTCCATATGTGTTATTTCATAGTTGTGATGTCTTCACTATTATTCTACAATGTAGAAAATAGTTAAAATAAAAACTTGAATGAGTAGGTGTGTCCAAACTTTTGACTGGTACTGTACACCTAAAACTCTAGCTTCATTGATGTTTTCACTTATGATACTTTATACTATACTTCTGCTGATCTGAAGGATGGAACTTCAGTGTATCACCAGTTGGGGTGCTGTGGACCAGATTTTTAAGTTAGATTTTGAATAAACATGAAGGCCCAGTACAAAAACATCCCCTTTCATCTGCCCCTACGAATTCAGTGTTCAGAGATCTAAAGGAACTGAATAGGTGTAAACAATATGGCGGAAGCTCCTGTACGTCTACTGGAAGGTTATGTGGAGCCAATCACATTCCTTCAGATCTCTTATATCCAATACAGATGTAGGATCTTAATTTGATTAACCTTTTGTTGTTGACAATTTTTCTGCACAGCAGGAAAAGCAAACGTGTAGTGTATTCGAAGTTTAAAAAGGCCTTTAGAGTTTATCATTTCTACTTTAAAATGTCAGCCTTGATTTGCCCCAAAGAAAAATGTATTAAACTCTACAATGAATGTCCATTAATTACACTATATATACACAAAAGTATGTACAGTGAGGGAAAAAAGTATTTGATCCCCTGTTGATTTTGTACGTTTGCCACTGACAAAGAAATAATCAGTCTATAATTTTAATGGTAGGTTTATTTGAACAATGAGAGACAGAATAACAACAAAAAATCCAGAAAAACGCATGTCAAAAATGTTATAAATTGATTTGCATTTTAATGAGGGAAATACGTATTTGACCCCTCTGCAAAACATGACTTAGTACTTGGTGGCAAAACCCTTGTTGGCAATCACAGAGGTCAGACGTTTCTTGCAGATCTTCCCCAAGTCATTAAGGTTTCGAGGCTGACGTTTGGCAACTCGAACCTTCAGCTCCCTCCACAGATATTCTATGGGATTAAGGTCTGGAGACTGGCTAGGCTACTCCAGGACCTTAATGTGCTTCTTCTTGAGCCACTCCTTTGTTGCCTTGGCCGTGTGTTTTGGGTCATTGTCATGCTGGAATACCCATCCACGACCCATTTTCAATGCCCTGGCTGAGGGAAGGAGGTTCTCACCCAAGATTTGACGGTACATGGCCCCGTCCATCGTCCATTTTACATTTACATTTAAGTCATTTAGCAGACGCTCTTATCCAGAGCGACTTACAAATTGGTGCATTCACCTTATAATATCCAGTGGAACAACCACTTTACAATAGTGCATCTAAATCTTTTAAGGGGGGGTTAGAAGGATTACTTTATCCTATCCCAGGTATTCCTTAAAGAAGTGGGGTTTCAGGTGTCTCCGGAAGGTGGTGATTGACTCCGCTGTCCTGGCGTCGTGAGGGAGCTTGTTCCACCATTGGGGTGCCAGAGCAGCGAACAGTTTTGACTGGGCTGAGCGGGAACTGTGCTTCCTCAGAGGTAGGGAGGCGAGCAGGCCAGAGGTGGATGAACGCATTGCCCTTGTTTGGGTGTAGGGCCTGATCAGAGCCTGAAGGTACGGAGGTGCCGTTCCCCTCACAGCTCCGTAGGCAAGCACCATGGTCTTGTAGCGGATGCGAGCTTCGACTGGAAGCCAGTGGAGAGAGCGGAGGAGCGGGGTGACGTGAGAGAACTTGGGAAGGTTGAACACCAGACGGGCTGCGGCGTTCTGGATGAGTTGTAGGGGTTTAATGGCACAGGCAGGGAGCCCAGCCAAAAACGAGTTGCAGTAATCCAGACGGGAGATGACAAGTGCCTGGATTAGGACCTGCGCCGCTTCCTGTGTGAGGCAGGGTCGTACTCTGCGAATGTTGTAGAGCATGAACCTACAGGATCGGGTCACCGGCTTGATGTTAGTGGAGAACGACAGGGTGTTGTCCAGGGTCACGCCGAGGCTCTTAGCACTCTGGGAGGAGGACACAAGGGAGTTGTCAACCGTGATGGCGAGATCATGGAACGGGCAGTCCTTCACCGGGAAGAAGAGCAGCTCCGTCTTGCCGAGGTTCAGCTTTAGGTGGTGATCCGTCATCCACACTGATATGTCTGCCAGACATGCAGAGATGCGATTCGCCACCTGGTTGTCAGAAGGGGGAAAGGAGAAGATTAATTGTGTGTCATCTGCATAGCAATGACATGAGAGACCATGTGAGGATATGACAGAGCCAAGTGACTTGGTGTATAGCGAGAATAGGAGTGGGCCTAGAACAGAGCCCTGGGGGACACCAGTGGTGAGAGCACGTGGTGCGGAGACAGATTCTCGCCACGCCACCTGGTAGGAGCGACCTGTCAGGTAGGACGCAATCCAAGCGTGGGCCGCGCCGGAGATGCCCAGCTCGGAGAGGGTGGAGAGGAGGATCTGATGGTTCACGGTATCAAAGGCAGCAGATAGGTCTAGAAAGATGAGAGCAGAGGAGAGAGAGTTATCTTTAGCAGTGCGGAGAGCCTCCGTGACACAGAGAAGAGCAGTCTCAGTTGAATGCCCAGTCTTGAAACCTGACTGATTAGGATCAAGAAGGTCATTCTGAGAGAGATAGCAAGAGAGCTGGCCAAGGACGGCACGTTCAAGAGTTTTGGAGACAAAGGAAAGAAGGGATACTGGTCTGTAGTTGTTGACATCGGAGGGATCGAGTGTAGGTTTTTTCAGAAGGGGTGCAACTCTCGCTCTCTTGAAGACGGAAGGGACGTAGCCAGCGGTCAAGGATGAGTTGATGAGCGAGGTGAGGTAGGGGAGAAGGTCTCCGGAAATGGTCTGGAGAAGAGAGGAGGGGATAGGGTCAAGTGGGCAGGTTGTTGGGCGGCCGGCCGTCACAAGACACAAGATTTCATCTGGAGAGAGAGGGGAGAAAGAGGTCAAAGCACAGGGTAGGGCAGTGTGAGCAGGACCAGCGGTGTCGTTTGACTTAGCAAACGAGGATCGGATGTCGTCAACCTTCTTTTCAAAATGGTTGACGAAGTCATCCGCAGAGAGGGAGGAGGGGGGGGGAGGGGGAGGAGGATTCAGGAGGGAGGAGAAGGTAGCAAAGAGTTTCCTAGGGTTAGAGGCAGATGCTTGGAGTTTAGAGTGGTAGAAAGTGGCTTTAGCAGCAGAGACAGAAGAGGAAAATGTAGAGAGGAGGGAGTGAAAGGATGCCAGGTCCGCAGGGAGGCGAGTTTTCCTCCATTTCCGCTCGGCTGCCCGGAGCCCTGTTCTGTGAGCTCGCAGTGAGTCGTCGAGCCACGGAGCAGGAGGGGAGGACCGAGCCGGCCTGGAGGATAGGGGACAGAGGAAATCAAAGGATGCAGAGAGGGAGGAGAGGAGGGTTGAGGAGGCAGAATCAGGAGATAGGTTGGAGAAGGTTTGAGCAGAGGGAAGAGATGATAGGATGGAAGAGGAGAGAGTAGCGGGAGAGAGAGAGCGAAGGTTGGGACGACGCAATACCATCCGAGTAGGGGCAGAGTGAGAAGTGTTGGATGAGAGCGAGAGGGAAAAGGATACAAGGTAGTGGTCGGAGACTTGGAGGGGAGTTGCAATGAGATTAGTGGAAGAACAGCATCTAGTAAAGATGAGGTCAAGCGTATTGCCTGCCTTGTGAGTAGGGGGGGAAGGTGAGAGGGTGAGGTCAAAAGAGGAGAGGAGTGGAAAGAAGGAGGCAGAGAGGAATGAGTCAAAGGTAGACGTGGGGAGGTTAAAGTCACCCAGAACTGTGAGAGGTGAGCCATCCTCAGGAAAGGAACTTATCAAGGCGTCAAGCTCATTGATGAACTCTCCAAGGGAACCTGGAGGGCGATAAATGATAAGGATGTTAAGCTTGAAAGGGCTGATAACTGTGACAGCATGGAATTCAAATGAGGAGATAGACAGATGGGTCAGGGGAGAAAGAGAGAATGTCCACTTGGGAGAGATGAGGATTCCAGTGCCACCACCCCGCTGGCTCGATGCTCTAGGGGTATGCGAGAACACGTAGTCAGACGAGGAGAGAGCAGTAGGAGTAGCAGTGTTGTCTGTGGTAATCCATGTTTCCGTCAGCGCCAGGAAGTCTAGGGACTGGAGGGTAGCATAGGCTGAGATGAACTCAGCCTTGTTGGCCGCAGACCGGCAGTTCCAGAGGCTGCCGGAGACCTGGAACTCCACGTGGGTCGTGCGCGCTGGGACCACCAGGTTAGAGTGGCAGCGGCCATGCGGTGTGGAGCGTTTGTATGGCCTGTGCAGAGGGGAGAGAACAGGGATAGACAGACACATAGTAGACAAGCTACAGAAGAGGCTACGCTAATGCAAAGGAGATTGGAATGACAAGTGGACTACACGTCTCGAATGTTCAGAAAGTTAAGCTTACGTTGCAAAAATCTTATGGACTAAATTGATACAGTACTTCTGGCTGGTGGAGTAGGCTAGCTAGCAGTGGCTGCGTTGTTGACTTTGAACGTGTAGCTGGCTAGGTAACCTCGATAGTTTCAGTACTACACCTTGTCATGATACAAAGCAACTTTGTAGCTAGCTAGCTAACATAACACTAATCAAGACGTTCCTTGTAATGTATTTAGTTTCTACAATGCTGCTCGTCGGTAATAGTTGGCTGGGTTAGGAAAAAATGGCGTCGCGGGGGACGGAAATAGCTGGCTAGCTAACCTCGATGGCTGGCTAGCTAACCTCGGTAATTACTAAACTACACAATTATCAAGCTATGACAAAGACAACTAAGTAGCTAGCTAGCTAACACTGCACTAGTCAAATCGTTCCGTTGTAAAGTATTAGTCCCTTTGATGCGGTGAAGTTGTCCTGTCCCCTTAGCAGAAAAACACACCCAAAGCATAATGTTTCCACCTCTATGTTTGACGGTGGGGATGGTGTTCTTGGTCATAGGCAGCATTCCTCCTCCTCCAACCACGGCGAGTTGAGTTGATGCCAAAGAGCTCCATTTTTGTCTCATCTGACCACAACACTTTCACCCAGTTGTCCTGTGAATCATTCAGATGTTCATTGGCAAACTTCAGACTGGCATGTATATGTGCTTTCTTGAGCAGGGGGACCTGGCGGGCGCTGCAGTATTTCAGTCCTTCACGGCGTAGTGTGTTACCAATTGTTTTCTTGGTGACTATGGTCCCAGCTGCCTTGAGATCATTGACAAGATCCTCCTGTGTAGTTCTGGGCTGATTCCTCACCGTTCTCATGATCATTGCAACTCCACGAGGTGAGATCTTGCATGGAGCCCCAGGCCGAGGGAGATTGATAGTTCTTTTGTGTTTCTTACATTTGCGAATAATCGCACCAACTGTTGTCACCTTCTCACCAAGCTGCTTGGCGATGGTCTTGTAACCCATTCCAGCCTTGTGTAGGTCTACAATCTTGTCCCTGACATCCTTGGAGAGCTCTTTGGTCTTGGCCATGGTAGAGAGTTTGGAATCTGATTGATTTATTGCTTCTGTGGACAGGTGTCTTTTATACTTCCTTTAAGAGTGTGCTCCTAATCTCAGCTCATTACCTGTATAAAAGACACCAGGGAGCCAGAAATCTTTCTGATTGAGAGGGGGTCAAATACTTATTTCCCTCATTAAAATGCAAATCAATTTATAACATTTTTGACATGCGTTTTTCTGGATTTTTTGTTGTTGTTATTCTGTCTCTCACTGTTCAAATAAACCTACCATTAAAATGATAGACTGATAATTTCTTTGTCAGTGGGCAAACGTACAAAATCAGCAGGGGATCAAATACTTTTTCCCCTCACCTTCAAATTAGTGGATTTGGCTATTTCAGCCACACCCTTTGCTGACAGGTGTATAAAAATGAGCACACAGCCATGCAATCTCCATAGACAAACATTGGCAATAGAATGGCCTTACTGAAGAGCTCAGTGACTTTCAACGCGGCACCGTTATAGGATAACACCTTTCCAACAAGTCCGTTTGTCAAATCTTTGGTCTGTTAGAGCTGCCCTGGTCAACTATAAGTGCTGTTATTGTGAAATGTAAACGTCTAGGAGCAACAACGACTCAGCCGCAAGGTGGTAGGCCACACAAGCTCACAGAATGGGAACAGCGAGTGCTGAAGTGCTTAGCGCATAAAAATTGTCTGTCCTCGGTTGCAACACTCACTACCGTGTTCCAAACTGCCTCTAGAAGCAACGTCAGCACAAGAACTGTTCATCAGGAGTGTTTCTATGGCCGATCAGCCGCACACAAGCCTAAGATTACCATGCGCAATGCCAAGCGTTGGAAGGAGTGGTGTAAAGCTCGCCGCCATTGGACACTGGAGCAGTGGAAACTCGTTCTCTTGAGTGATGAATCACGCTTTGCCATCTGGCGGTCGGACGGACGAATCTGGGTTTGGCGGATGCCAGGAGAACGCTACCTGCCCCAATGCACAGTGTCAACTGTAAAGTTTGGTGCAGGAGGAAAAATGGCCTTGGGCTGTTTTTCATGGTTCGGGCTAGGCCCCTTAGTTCCAGGGAAGGGAAATCTTAACGCATACAATGACATTTTAGATGATTCTGTGCTTCCAACTTGGTGGCAACAGTTTGGGGAAGGCCCTTCCTGGTTCAGCATGACAATGCCCCTGTGCACAAAGCGAGGTCCATACAGAAATGGTTTGTCAAGATCGATGTGGAAGAACTTGACTGGCCTGCACAGAGCCCGACCTCAACCCCATCGAACACCTTTGGGAGGAATTGGAACGCCGACTGCAAGCCAGGCTTAATCGCCCAACATCAGTGCCCAGCCTCACTAACGCTCTTGTGGTTGAATGGAAGTATGTGCCCACAGAAATGTTCCAACATCGTGTGGAAAGCCTCCCAGAAGAGTGGAGGCTGTTATGGCATCAAAGGGGGGACCAACTCCATATTAATGCCCATGATTTTGGAATGAAATTTCGACGAGCAGGTGTACACATACTTTTATTGTATAATCCATATAGTGTAATGTAGTGTATAATCCACATAATTAAAATTTCCTGTTGCTGCAGGATTATTTTCCTGCTGTGGCAAACTGACTCAAATTAAGTTCCTTCATCTGTAGGTGCAGTAGTGGCTAGAGTAAGTAGCTTAAGAACATAATAGGAGTCTCTATTCTCTGCTCTACCTAGGTTACCTCAGTCTCTGTTTACGCTTCCAGGTGAAAGGTCAAGGTCTGTTTTTCCAGACAACCTGTGGTCAAAGTTCATGTTTGTCTCGCTGCTGGTGACAGGAGAGGAAAATAAGGGGTAGGATTCCGGTAAGGGATTAAAGACTAGAGGCGGAGAGATGGAGAGATGAAAGGAGGTTATCTCTCTCTCTCCCCCTCTTTCCCCGGAGTGCATTGATCCGTTAGTGTTTAGCAGCCTGGGGTGAGTGGGTTTGTTGGCCCTGGGCCAAGTAGAAGTGCTGATGTCAGGGCTCCTATCCCCAGCTCGTGTGAAGGTGCATACACTGCAACTGGAACAGGGAGAGACACAGTCGAGGTGGACATCCAAGTTCATTGTTAGGCCTACTTGTTATTGGTGGCTTGGCTGCATTGTAGTCTTGACTAGCGTAGTTGAATGCACTTATTGTCACATTTATAAGTCACTCTGGATAATAGCATCTGCTGAATGACTTAAATGGCAATGTGAAGTTAATATGGCTTCACAATAAAAATCTTGCTGACAGATGAAGTTTGAACTCAGCTGAACTGTAGTCTTCACCACAGTGGACTGAGTTTGCCCTCTAGTGAATTTATCTACTACTACATCACACCGCTTTTACATCGACAGAAAAAAAACGGATGTACACTGATGGGCTCCCCAATGGTGACTTTCGAGCTGGGCAGTGGTGTATAGCTGGAGCACAATTTTGGTGACCTTATTTGACATTTTCTGCCATTTTTTGAGACTTGGTTCGATCCAACCCCGGGACAATACATGAGTATTTACAATACTTGTTACACTGTACTATGATTTTAAAACATTTACAAAAGAGAGTGTATTCCCTCAGAAATTGGTACACTGTACTTAAAACAATAATTACATTACAACTTGTGATAGAGTTTTAGTAAAGTTTAATCAGTTTATAGATTTTTTTTTGTCTTTAATAATGTTTATTACCTCAGAGCAAATCGTTTTACAGGAGAGGATGGGACACATTGTGATTAACTGAGTGCCTTTTCAGAGCAGTGACATCCATACCCTGTGAGATGCAAAGTAGGTCAATAAAAGCTAAATCTGAAGATAAACACATAAAGTGGATTGTTCTACTTTCAATATTCTACCTCGGCAGTTACACGCTTCATGAACAACACCTATTTGTTCATTTTTTCATACAACAAAGCTGGATAGTGGTTTTAGGTCTGTTTAGCATAAACAGTTTGATATGCGAATGTAAATGCATTCGCATAAATGCTTTCCTCTTTTGTTCTCTTTAGCTCCTCTATTGTTCCTCAAGCAAGGAGGCCTATGACATCACGGATTCCCATCAGAACAACTGCTTCAATGCCTAAAAAGACTGTTGTAAAAAATGTGTGTGTATTTTAATATATGTATAGTTGGGATATCGCTTTTCAAAAGTAGAAGTTCAGAAATAGCTGGAGGACGTTTTGCATTTGGAGGACGTTGCATTTCCATTTTAATGCATATAAAGACAACATGAAAAACTAAGAGAAGATTGGTTTAACTTAAGGTTTAACTTAATAAAATCAAAGGCATATTTGTGATAGTGTTGGAGAACAATGGACATGCATGTATCTTATTCATAAAGACAACATTGAAGCAACTCAGAGAATATTACTTTACTTTCAGGTTTACTTTAATGAAATCACAGACATATTTATGATAGTGTTGGAGAACAATCCTTTGTACAACAAAATATACAGCAATGTATGTTCAGTATTATAAACTGGGTGGTTTGAGTCCTGAATTCTGATTGGCTGAAAGCACATTTAGTTTACTGCTCTAATTACATTGGTAACCAGTTTATAATAGCAATAAGGCACCTCTGGGGTTTGTGATATATGGACAATATACCATGGCTAAGGCTGTATCCAGGCACTCTGCGTTGTGTCTTGCATAAGAACAGCCCTTAACCGTGGTATATTGGCCATATACCACACCTCCCTGGCCTTACTGATTAAATGTAAAATAATGGACAGTGAAATAGATACAAATTCAACGAGAGTCCGAACCACTTCCATTAATGGAAATAGTGTCCTGTAGTGAAGCATAAAACATTCTACTGCAATGGTTTTACAAGTTGGATTGCACAACCCAGAATGAAGGGTTTGAAAGGATGAAGTGTCTGGTTTTATGTGTTCATTTCGCTTACTTATAATGACGTATTTTGATAGAACCTCCTTTGATAGTTTAAGCAATAACCAAATTAATTAATCAGGAATAATGTATAATGTAAATCATGCAAATATAACTTGTCTGTGTAAGCAGTATATAAGAGAACTAACGGGACTGCCCCGGAAAGCTCCCGACCGATGTGTACTATGGTGCATTAAGTTTGTTGGAACTTCTCCAGTTAACTGACAATAAATAATGATTAGTTTAAGTTTGACTTTGAGTCCCTGTTGGTAATTTCCATGACAATTTGGCATCAAGAACCGGATGATTGATTCTGCCTGCGGAGCTTTCTAGTGAGGGTCTGCGAAGAAAACTGGTGGCACATTTCATGAAGCATGAAGGAAATTTCTGTCTGACCAAAAGACAACGAGGACCCACCCAGACCCTTACTGTGAGCTGCCCAGGAGGAGACACATCATCCGCGAACAATTGAGGGACAGAGCTCCCGACCGACGTGTACTATGGTGCATTAAGTTTGTTGGAACCTCTCCAGTTAACTGAAAATAAAGAATGATTCATTTAAGTTTGACTTTGAGTCCCTGGTGGTAATTTCTATGACAATAGATTTGCAGCTCCTATTTATTTCTGTGTGTAGGTGTGTATAGAGTCACTACCCTTCTCCACCATCCATCTCTTCTTTTCAGTCTCATAAAAGGCAGACTGCTGGAGCTCCCTCCGATGCCTTGTACAATGTACAGAGGAAACACTAGGCAGTAGATATTTTCCTACCACTCAGGGAAAGCTGATATGGGCTGTTGGAGATTTGTTTCAGCGGCTGCTGGCAGAACCTGTACATCTCTTTCCTCTGTTCGCTCCTTCCTCACTGCCCCCTCTGCTTCGAGGCCTCCAGTTCCCATTGAAAGAAGGCAGCGGAAGCTAAATCCTCAAACGGCAACGTTGAGTTGGTGAGGCCTTCTGCTGGGTAAGTGTAGGTGGCAGGGGACATGACTGAGGACATGACTGGGACACTGACCGTTTCACTCTCTACAGTAACATAATGCCACAGCTGTGTCTCTCTAGGAGCTTCTCTGGGCTGGTGTTAAGAGCAGAGCAGATTCACCCGCTTCAGGATATCTTCTTCTCCGTGATGATTGGCCAGTAGCCCATCACTGGCCGCTCTAATGGGCTCTGTCCATTGGCCGTGGTACAAGATGAAGACGCGACCTCATCTCTTGATGGGCCCAGTGCAGAAGCTGTCAAGGGCAGTGGTGGTGTGGCTGGCAGAGGTGTGCTTGGCAGATCTAAAAGAGGCACAATATTATTTTAATCACAAAGCTTTTACTATACACTAACCTGAATCAAATAAAATGTTCAAATCAAATATAATATAATTAGTCCCATGTGCCGAATACAACAGACCTTACAGTGAAATGCTTACTTCAGAAACAGACTCCATGAGGGTGGTTTGAGGGCCCGACGTCCACAGGTGGGGGTTGTACTTACAGCCCAACACCGTGCAGGACGTTTGGCATTTGCCAGAGAACACCAAGATTGGCAAATTCGCCACTGGCGCCCTGTGCTCTTTACAGATGAAAGCAGGTTCACACTGAGCACGTGACAGACGTGACAGAGTCTGGAGACGCCGTGGAGAATGTTCCGCTGCCTGCAACATCCTCCAGCATGACCGGTTTGGCGGTGGGTCAGTCATGGTTTGGGGTGGCATTTCTTTGGGGGGCCGCACAGCCCTCCATGTGCTCGCCAGAGGTAGCCTGACTGCCATTAGGTACTGAGATGAGATCCTCAGACCCCTTGTGAGACCATATGCTGGTGCGGTTGGCCCTGGGTTCCTCCTAATGCAAGACAATGCTAGACCTCATGTGGCTGGAGTGTGTCAGCAGTTCCTGCAAGAGGAAGGCATTGATGCTATGGGCTGGCCCACCCGTTCCCCAGACCTGAATCAAATTGAGCACATCTGGGACATCATGTCTCGCTCCATCCACCAATGCCACGTTGCACCACAGACTGTCCAGGAGTTGGCGGATGCTTTAGTCCAGGTCTGGGAGGAGATCCCTTAGGAGACCATCCGCCACCTCATCAGGAGCATGCCCAGGCGTTGTAGGGAGGTCATACAGGCACGTGGAGGCCACACACACTACTGAGCCTCATTTTGACTTGTTTTAAGGACATTACATCAAAGTTGGATCAGCCTGTAGTGTGGTTTTACACTTTAATTTTGAGTGTGACTCCAAATCCAGACCTCCATGGGTTGATAAATTGGATTTCCATTGATTATTTTTGTGTGATTTTGTTGTCAGCACATTCAACTATGTAAAGAAAAAAGTATTTAATGAGATTATTTCTTTCATTCAGATCTAGGATGTGTTGTTTAAGTGTTCCCTTTATTTTTTTGAGCAGTATATATATATTTTATAGCTTACAGTTTATTCACTGTTAGTCACCACCTCAACAGAAAATTATTTTATCTGTGTGTGCGCCAGCTCATGCTTTTTAGGTTCCAATTCATGTCAGTCACTCTAAATCTAAATCTGAACTTGAGTGGAATTACATTTTACTCAATATGAAGTCATGAATGCACCAATTTGTAAGTCGCTCTGGATAAGAGCGTCTGCTAAATGACGTAAATGTAAATGTACCTTAAGCAAACACTTTTCTCTGGTCCTTCCTGCTAGGGTCAGTCGGCTTCACATTCGAGAATGAAGGACCTAGGGTAAAGGAATATTAACATTAAGTATGCATAACTTATAACGATAACCATACAGTAAATTAAGTGGCCACATTAATGAATTAAATTCAATTTGAATGAGATATTTACCACCATTGTCTATCCGGCACCCACTCCAATGGTGTCAGCTTTTGGTTTGCTGTGTGTTTATTAAAAGCAACAGCACATAGCCACACCATTAGCAATAACAGATATGGAAATCTTTCTCAATCTGTAAATGAATGACACCAGGTGTCTCATCTGACTGAAAATTCTTTTGAAAATCTTCCACTGAACCACACTGTTCTGTGCATTCTCACTATCTAGTGTAGCTTTAATTACCTGGTTGTCCCATTGAGGTCAACATCACTTGTTCATGGGAGACCTGCTGTTTTTTTATTTTATTTAACTAGGCAAGTCAGTTAATAACTAATTCTTATTTACAATGACGGCCTACACCGGCCCAATTCTGCGCTGCCCTATGGGACTCCCAATCACGGCCGGTTGTGATACAGCTGGATTCGAACCAGGGTGTCTGTAGTGAGGCGTCTAACACTGAGATGCAGTGCCTTAGACCACTGCGCCACTCGGGAGCACCAAAGGCTGGAGTATTTTCACTATTTAAAGCAGGTAGATAGTTAAAACAAAGTGCCACCACCACAGCTGCATGTATGTGTGATCTCTCCATATGTTCATTTGTCCATTTCTAAGCCCAACTAGCAAGACCGAGCAGTGTTCAGGCTTTATTGTTGTCATTCAGTAAAGGTGTAACGTTAGCTGGCTACTGCAATGTTACAGTACTTGCCTGCTGTAACCTACAGCCTACAACCAGGCTAGATTGCTAGCTACAAAGAAACAATCCATTTCATCAAGTATTTTCAGCTAGATATATGTAGCTAGTGCGATTGCATACCAAACAACTTTAGAGGTGATTAGAAAGTTCTAAAAGCAAAAGTGACATACCTGTCTTTTTGGCGAGTGCTGCTCTGCTGGCGAACTGGATCTAGAGGCATCTTAAATTAACTAGCTTGCTAGCTTTGCAGCTAGCTATCTTGGACAAACATGAAATAAAATAATTGCAGTTGTGTTGTAAGTAGTAATTTCCAGATGGAGAAATGCTAGATCTGTCTGGAATAACTAACATTAAATAAGTGAGATCTGTGGCTACAGTGGTTGTTCGCTCCTTGCTCGAGGCTTACCCGTGCCTATAGAAGTCTGTTTAGCTAAACTTTGGCATATGACACGGAATACAGAGTGGAATGTTAGCTAAACAGACTGGTACCCAGACTAACTGTAGCCTGTATCATATCATATATCCAGGACACAGTTATGAAAATGCATGATATTTTATAGAAATTATTTTATTGAATGAGTTACACAGTATGGGGACTGGGAGGTGAGGGGAATAGTTTTGGTCTGTTTACTCATCATAAACTAGCGACTACAACCCGAGAACTCTCCAGCCAAATTGGTCTCCAGCTCTGTCTTATTCCTCAATGAGTCCTGCTTATACTGTATTTATGAATAAGCATTTGGGAAGAATAATAACATAATACATAAAATATGGTTGAGTAATGACATAATATGAGAAGAGGATGCAATCATGTATAGGGGATATGGAAATAAATCTCTGAATCTGACCCTCATTGACCAAGACCAAAGGGCAGGATGAGTCATGTTAGCCAATGAGAGCCTTCTACTTTCAAAAGGCTTTGATTGGGTCAAAACTAATTATATGAAAGATTGTTGGTTACAAGTAGCGTGTAAGGTCTGGTAGCTTAATTTCTTCCATCTAATTAATTTGATACTTGACTGATTCAGGGCTGGGAGAGGAGAGTCTTGGTTCTAGGGTTCTAGAGTTCAAGAGTTCACCATCAGAAGAAAGAGGGGAGCAGCAGGGAACGGTTCATGTTCTAGATTTGGGACACCTGCCAGTTGGCAATATAAATTCTAAAAAGGAGTTTGAAAGTACTGTAGATTTAAAACACGGGAATCTTGAAATGCATAGTCATACATGCATCACTCTCTGTCTTTGACCAAAATGGCAAATCTAGTTTATCTAAATCTATCTAGCTAATTGTCACAGAAAGACTATTGCAGTAGGCTTATCTAGGGAGCAACAGGAAGCCTAGTGATCAAGAGTGTTAGACCAGTAACTGAAAGGTCACTGGTTCAAATCCTGAGCTGGCAAGGTGGAAAAATCTGCTGTTCTGCCCTTGAGCAAGGCAGTTAACCCCTAACAACTGCTCCCTGGGCACCAATGATGTTGATGAAGTCAGCCCGCACCTCTCTGATTGAGAGGGGTTGGGTTAAATGCGGAAGACACATTTTGGTTGAATGCATTCAGTTGTGCAACTGACTAGGTATCCCCTTTCCCTCAATGTTCTGTATGTACAGGAAGAGTAAGGCTATTCAGTTGGCATGGTCAAGTATATCAGTGTAAAAATAAGAATATGCATGTGCCTTTCTTTGGGTTCTAGCATATGATTAATAATCTTCAACATGCAAAATAATGTGAAAGATGTATTCAGAAACATACACAGAACTATTGCTGCACAATAAGTAGATTGAGTGGCCGAGTGAACAGATAAGTGTTTGACGACTCTCTTCCTCTTTTTAAGGATTCTTCTGCACACAAACTACAAGCCATGAATTTCCTCCGTCAACAAGAGCAAGTGTGTGTGGAATCACCTTCGGCTTGTGATAAAACACACCTGTACTAAGAGTGTGTGTGTGTGTGTGTGTGTGTGTGTGTGTGTGTGTGTGTGTGTGTGTGTGTGTGTGTGTGTGTGTGTGTGTGAATATGTGCCAGTGTGGACTCCAATGACATACACATACAGTGCATTCGGAAAGTATCCACATTTTGTTAGGTTACAGCCTTATTATTAAATGTGTTAAATTGTTTTTTTCCCCCTCATCAATCTACACACAATACCCCATAATGACAAAGCAAAAACAGTTGTTTAGAAATTGTTGCTAATTTATAAAAAATAAAAAACAAAAATATCACATTTACATAAGTATTCAGAACCTATAGTCAGTACTTTGTTGATGCACTTTTGGCAGCCATTGCAACCTCGAGTCTTCTTGGGTATGACGCTACAAGCTTGGCACACCTGTATTTGGGGAGTTTCTCCCATTCTTCTCTGCAGATCCTCTCAAGCTCTGTAAGGTTCGATGGGGAGCGTTGCTGAACAGCTATTTTCAGCTCTCTCCAGAGATGTTAGATCGGGTTCAAGTCCGGGCTCTGGCTGGGCCACTCAAGGTCTTTCAGAGACTTGTCCCGAAGCAACTCTTGCGTTGTCTTGGCTGTGTGCTTAGGGTCGATGTCCTGTTGGAAGGTGAACCTTCGCCCTAGTCTGAGGTCCTGAGCGCTCTGGAGCAGGTTTTCAACAAGGATCGCTCTGTACTTTGCTCTGTTCATCTTTGCCTCGATCCTGACTAGTCTCCCAGTCCCTGCCGCTGAAAAAAAAAACAGCATGATGCTGCCACCACCATGCTTCACCGTAGGGATGGTGCCAGGTTTCCTCCAGACGTGACGATTGGCATTCAGGCCAAAGAGAATCTTGTTTCTCATGGTCTGAGAGTCTTTAGGTGCATTTTGGCAAACTTTTGCCTGATTGGTGGAGTGCTGCAGAGATGGTTGTCTTTCTGAAAGGTTCTCCCATCTCCACAGAGGAACTCTAGAGCTCTGTCAGAGTGACCATCGGGTTCTTGGTCACCTCCCTGACCAAGACCCTTCTCCCCGATTTCTCAGTTTGGCCTGGCAGCCAGCTCTAGGAAGAGTCTTGGTGGTTCTAAAGTTCTTCCATTTAAGAATGATGGAGGCCACTGTGTTCTTGGGGACCTTCAATGCTGCAGACATTTTTTGGTACCCTTCCCCAGATCTGTGCCTCGACACAATACTTATGTAAATAAGGTTTTTCAGTTTTTTAATACATTTGCAAAAATGTTGAAAAACCTGTTTTCGCTTGTCATTATGGGTTATTGTGTATAGATTGCTGATGATTTTTTTTTGTTATCCATTTTAGAATAAGGCTGTAAGGTAAAAACTCAAGGGGTCTGAATACTTTCCGAATGCACTGTACATACACACTTTCAGTGATGCTGCCACAGCTTTATTTCACTGTTCTGTTTTTCATGGTGAACCACAAGGCACTGAAGGTGTTGGCCTATAGCGGCAGGACTGATGTATGCTTATTAATGTAACATGTAATGCTAACTGTAGCATGTAATGCTAAATGTAACATGTAATGCTAAATGTAACATGTAATGCTAAATGTAACATATAATGCTAAATGTAACATGTAATGCTAAACGCAGTATTGTAACTTTAAGTGCCTGTGTCCGGTTGGACCAGAATAACATACTGTACTTTCATATCTCACATTGTTTATGGTTCTTTGGCAACTCAAATCTCATAAATCTCATAAATAAAATACAAATTGAAATAGAGATTATGGTGGCTGTTATGTTAGGTAAGAAAAAGAAAAGCAATATATTTACAACATAACCATCACTATGCCTGTGTGCTAGCAACACTTAACCTATGGTGATCTCTCACTGTGACAAGCATCTGTAGCCAGTGGTAACTCCCATTCTTAAATTAGTACTGTGTTATTTAAAGAGTAAAAAGATAAAAGAAGTGAAGAACAATAACAATATCTATAACTGTAACTCAGAGCTGAAAGTCAGTGGCTTTGAGTGAAAATAATAAGGCAAATAGATAAGATTCAATAGCACCTGACTTGCACAAACACCCCCTTTCAAAATGGACGCCAGTTTACAAATGGGGATTGGGGGTGTACTCAGTGCAGTCGTAAACTGGGCACCATTCATTAGAGAAACGTTGTGATAATGTTAGTAAAGTGTTCTGCATGATGGAGCGAAGGGCCGGTTGGTGTTATGGCTTGGTCTCCGGTGTGTGTGTGTGTGTGTGTGTGTGTGTGTGTGTGTGTGTGTGTGTGTGTGTGTGTGTGTGTGTGTGTGTGTGTGTGTGTGTGTGTGTGTGGATCTGTTCTTTCGGCGATCTCTGGGTATTTTGTTGTTCTGTTTCACAGAGTGTGTGTCTGTGTATCTCTGTCCCTCTCCTCCCTCACACACAGTGAAATAGCACCATCCTTAGATCAATAACAAGAAGTCAAGCCACACCGCGGACAGATGGTTGGGGTCACGGGTTGTGGTGGGAGGTTAAGGGTCACAGAGAGGTCAGCGGCGAGGCCTATGTCCTCTTCATGCACACCTGGCAACGGCTAATGTGAGTCCGGAGACTTCCTGCCTTTAGTGTGGTGGGCACGGGTTTCCTGGAACGAGATGTGAGACGACATCAATCAATCAAGACCATGTCAGAGTTCTGGTAGCCAGAAAGGGAAAGATAGAGGGAGAGAGAGAGAAAGAGAGTTGTTCTTGGCTTACGTAAACATCTCCTCGTCCTCGATGGCGGCCAGCCAGAAGCTGTAGGAGTTGGCGTAGTAGTTGCAGGTTCCACGCCCGTGACACTCGATGAAGGGAGCACTCCGGAACTCTTCTAGACAGGAGCCAGGAGATGCCAGGGCCTGGCCAGAGCCCTCAGCACCTGCACTGGTATGCTACACAGAGAGAAGGACGGAGAGAGAGACAGAGAGTAGACAGAGAGAGAGGGGGGGAAGGAGAGAGAGAGAGAGTACTGCTACTGATACAGAAGGTAAGTGCTGATACAGAAGGTAAGTGCTGATACAGAAGGTAAGTACTGATACAGAAGGTAAGTACTGATACAGAAGGTAAGTGCTGATACAGAAGGTAAGTGCTGATACAGAAGGTAAGTACTGATACAGAAGGTAAGTACTGATACAGAAGGTAAGTGCTGATACAGCAGGCATGGCGTTGTAATATTCGTTTTGTCTCTCTCACCATGACGAAGGAGTAGCCAATCCAGAGTGAGTCCCAGCCATTGGGGCATGATGGGATCATGATATTCTGACTGTGTACTGCTATCACCATGGCAGGAGCCTCACACACAGAACACCTGTTGGCATAGTTAGAGGTCAATACACATGCTATCCATGCACACACACTTACATGGATGCACACAACACAAACATACACCTACAAACATACCCACACATATATATCCTAGGTGAGAGCAGAAACATACACTGAGTGTTCAAAACATAAGAAACACCTTCCTAATATTGATTTGCACCCCCTTTGTCCTCAGAACAGCCTCAAATCATCGGGGGCAAGGTTTTGAAAGCATTCTACAGGGATGGTGGGTGGTGGACCATTGTTGATAACACACGGGAATCTGTTGAGTGTGAAAATCCCAGCAGAGTTGTACTTCTTGACATAAACCGGTGCGCCTGGCACCTACTATCATACCCCGTTCAAAGGCACTTACATCTTTTGTCTTGCCCATTCACCCTCTGAATGGCACACATACACAATCCATGTTTCAATTGTCTCAAGGCTTAAAAGTCCTTCTTTAACCCATCTCCTCCCCTTCATCTACACTGATTGAAGTGGACCCCCCCACACATACACACACACACACACACACACACACGCACACACCCAGCTACCTGCTGATGAAGGGCCTGATGCCCTGGCCGGTGATAGGGTCCATGTTCATTGGCATGGGCTCAGGGGAGGTAAGCCAATAGGAGTAGTCGTTACGGGAGGCAAAGTAACAGACGTTGTTGATGTTACAGAAGAGGAAGGGCATGGGACTGAACTTCCTCAGACAGCTACCAGCCGTACCTACACACAGACAGAGATACACACAAGTAGTTATGTGTGATGCTGATCTGATCTCTCTTTTGACAAACATATCAAGATTGTTTCAAGGATAGCTTTTTTCCATCTACGTAACATTGCAAAAATCAGTAACCTTCTGTCCAAAAATAATGCAGAAAAATAATCCATGCTTTTGTCACTTCTAGGTTAGACTACTGCAATGCTCTACTCTCCGGCTGCCCGGATAAAGCACAAAATAAACTTCAGTTAGTGCTAAACACTGCTGCTAGAATCTTGACTAGAACCAAAAAATGTGATCATATTACTCCAGTGCTAGCCTCCCTACACTGGCTTCCTGTTAAGGCTAGGGCTGATTTCAAGGTTTTACTGCTAACCTACAAAGCATCACATGGGCTTGCTCCTACCTACAGTGAGGGAAAAAAGTATTTGATCCCCTGCTGATTTTGTATGTTTGCCCACTGACAAAGAAATGATCAGTCTTTAATTTTAATGGTAGGTTTATTTGAACAGTGAGAGACAGAATAACAACAAATAAATCCTGAAAAACGCATGTCAAAAATGTTATAAATTGATTTGCATTTTAATGAGGGAAATAAGTATTTGACCCCCTCTCAATCAGAAAGATTTCTGGCTCCCAGGTGTATTTTATACAGGTAACGAGCTGAGAGTAGGAGCACACTCTTAACCTGTCTGGGCTAGGGGGCAGTATTTTCACGGCCGGATAAAAAACGTACCCGATTTAAACTGGTTACTAGTCTTTCCCAGAAACAAGAATATGCATATTATTAGTAGATTTGGATAGAAACACTCTGAAGGTTCTAAAACTGTTTGAATGGTGTCTGTGAGTATAACAGAACTCATATGGCAGGCAAAAACCTGAGAAAATTCCAAGCAGGAAGTGGCCTGTCTGACAATTTGTTGGTCTTCTTTCTAGTCCCTTTCGAAACTACAGTATCTCTGGGGTTACGCTGCACATTCTAAGGCTTCCATTGGCTCTCTAAAGCCTTCAGAAAGTGGATTGAGGCATCTCCTGTCTCTGGGCAGAGTATGGTAGCTCAGTTTGTCAGTGGTCTGCCTGGTGATAAAGAGATTGGAGATGCGCAGTCCCGCGACCATGCTATTTTTTATTTTCCTCTTTGAATGAAAACACTATTGTCCGGTTGGAATATTATCGCTATTTTACGAGAAAAATACCATAAAAATTGATTTTAAACAGCGGTTGACATGCTTCTAAGTACGGTAAAGGAACATTTCAAATTTTTTTGTCTCGAAATGCGCTCGCGCGTTACCCTTTGGATAGTGACCTGAACGCATGAACAAAACGGAGGTATTTGGATATAACTATGGATTATTTGGAACAAAAACAACATTTCTTGTGGAAGTAGCAGTCCTGGGAGTGCATTCTGATGAAGATCAGCAAAGGTAATACAATTCTTCTAATAGTAATTCTGAGTTTAGTGAGCCCCGAAGTTGGCGGGTGTCAAAATAGATAGCCGTGATGGCTGAGCTATGTACTCAGAATATTGCAAAATGTGCTTTCGCCAAAAAGCTATTTTAAAATCTGACATAGCGATTGCATAAAGGAGTTCTGTATCTATAATTCTTAAAATAATTGTTATGTATTTTGTCAACGTTTATGGTGAGTAATTTAGTAAATTTACCGGAAGTTTTGGGTGGGAATGCATGTTCTGAACATCACATGCCAATGTAAAAAGCTGTTTCTGGATATAAATATGAACTTGATTGAACAAAACATGCATGTATTGTATAACATAATGTCCTAGGAGTGTCATCTGATGAAGATCGTCAAAGGTTAATGCTTCATTTAGCTGTGTTTTGGGTTTATGTGACATGTATGCTTGCTTTGAAAATGGCTGTGTGATTATTTGTGGCTATGTACTCTCCTAACATAATCTAATGTTTTTCTTTCGCTGTAAAGGCTTTTTGAAATCGGACAATGTGGTTAGATTAACCTCTCTAGGATAGAGGGCATGTATTTTCTCATCCGGATAAAAAACATACCCGATTTAATCTGGATATTACTACTGCCCAAAAACTAGAATATGCATATAATTATTTGATTTGGATAGAAAACACCCTAACATTTCTAAAACTGTTTGAATGGTGTCTGTGAGTATAACAGAACTAATATGGCAGGCAAAAACCTGAGAAGATTCTGTACAGGAAGTGCCCTCTCTGACCATTTCTTGGCCTTCTACACTCTCTTTATTGAAAACAGAGGATCTCTGCTGTAACGTGACACTTCCTACGGCTCCCATAGGCTCTCAGAGGGCGCCAGAACGTTGAATGATGACTTTGCAGCCCATGGCTGAAAAACAGTAGCGCATTTGGTAAGTGGTCGATCTGAAAACAATGAGACGGGTGTGCGCGTGCACATGAAGAGGCAATTTTCAACTTTGAGTCTTTGAACGAAAGCAGGGTTTCCCGGTCAAGAAAAATCGCATAAAAATTGATTTTAAACAGCGTTTGACATGCTTCGAAGTACGGTAATGGAATATTTAGAAATGTTTTGTCACGATACGCGTCCGCGCGTCACCCTTCGTCACCCTTCGGATAGTGTCTTGAACGCAAGAACAAAAGAGAGGATATTTGAACATAACTATGGATTATTTTGAACCAAAACAACATTTGTGGATGAAGTAGAAGTCCTGGGAGTGCATTCTGACGAAGAACAGCAAAGGTAATCCAATTTTTCTTATCGTAAATCTGAGTTTGGTGAGTGCCAAACTTGGTGGGTGTCAAAATAGCTAGCCTGTGATGGCGAGCTATCTACTCAGAATATTGCAAAATGTGCTTTTGCCGAAAAGCTATTTTAAAATCGGACACCGCGATTGCATAAAGGAGTTCTGTATCTATAATTCTTAAAATAATTGTTATGTTTTTTGTGAACGTTTATTGTGAGTAATTTTGTAAATTCACCGGAAGTTTGCGGTGGGTATGCTAGTTCTGAACGTCACATGCTAATGTAAAAAGCTGGTTTTTGATATAAATATGAACTTGATTGAACAAAACATGCATGTATTGTATAACATAATGTCCTAGGAGTGTCATCTGATGAAGATCATCAAAGGTTAGTGCTGCATTTAGCTGTGGTTTTGGTTTTTGTGACATTATATGCTAGCTTGAAAAATGGGTGTCTGATTATTTCTGTCTGGGTACTCTGCTGACATAATCTAATGTTTTGCTTTCGTTGTAAAGCCTTTTTGAAATCGGACAGTGTGGTTAGATTAACGTTCGAGAAATTGAAGTAATAGCATTTCTAAGTTATTTGAATATCGCGCCACGGGATTCCACTGGCTGTTGAGTAGGTGGGACGATTTCGTCCCACATACCCTAGAGAGGTTAACAAGAGTCTTGTCTTTAAAATGTTGTAAAATAGTCATATGTTTGAAACATTTTAATTATTGCATTTTTGAGGTTTTGTATTTCGCGCCACGCTCTTCCACTGGCTGTTGAATAGAGTGGGATGGTGACGTGCCACCTAGCCCATAGAGGTTAAAGGGAGTGCTCCTAATCTCAGTTTGTTACCTGTATAAAAGACACCTGTCCACAGAAGCAATCAATCAATCAGATTCCAAACTCTCCACCATGGCCAAGACCAAAGAGCTCTCCAAGGATGTCAGGGACAAGATTGTAGACCTACACAAGGCTGGAATGGGCTACAAGACCATCGCCAAGCAGCTTGGTGAGAAGGTGACAACAGTTGGTGCGATAATTCGCAAATGGAAGAAACACAAAAGAACTGTCAATCTCCCTCGGCCTGGGGCTCCATGCAAGATCTCACCTCATGGAGTTGCAATGATCATGAGAACGGTGAGGAATCAGCCCAGGACTACACGGGAGGATCTTGTCAATGATCTCAAGGCAGCTGGGACCATAGTCACCAAGAAAACAATTGGTAACACACTACACCGTGAAGGACTGAAATACTGCAGCGCCCGCCAGGTCCCCCTGCTCAAGAAAGCACATATACATGCCTGTCTGAACTTTGCCAATGAACATCTGAATGATTCAGAGGACAACTGGGTGAAAGTGTTGTGGTCAGATGAGACCAAAATGGAGCTCTTTGGCATCAACTCAACTCGCCGTGTATTGAGGAGGAGGAATGCTGCCTATGACCCCAAGAACACCATCCCCACCGTCAAACATGGAGGTGGAAACATTATGCTTTGGGGGTGTTTTTCTGCTAAGGGGACAGGACAACTTCACCGCATCAAAGGGATGATGGATGGGGCCATGTACTGTCAAATCTTGGGTGAGAACCTCCTTCCCTCAGCCAGGGCATTGAAAATGGGTCGTGGATGGGTATTCCAGCATGACAATGACCCAAAACACACGGCCAAGGCAACAAAGGAGTGGCTCAAGAAGAAGCACATTAAGGTCCTGGAGTGGCCTAGACAGTCTCCAGACCTTAACTTCTCTAGGGTAGGGGGCAGTAATTTTGACGTCCGGATGAAAGGCATGCCCAAATTAAACTGCCTGGTACTCAGGCCCAGGAACTAGAATATGCATATTATTAGTAGATTTGGATCGAAAACACTCTGAAGTTTCTAAAACTGTTTGAATGATGTCTGTGAGTATAACAGAACTCATATGGCAGGCAAAAACCTGAGAAAAATCCAACCAGGAAGTGTGGAAATCTGAGGTTTGTAGTTTTTCAAGTGATTGCCTATACAGTATACAGTGACTTAGGGTTCATTTTGCACTTCCAAAGGCTTCCACTAGATGTCAACAGTCTTTAGAATGTTGTTTCATGCTTCTACTGTGAATATGGAGTGAACAAGAGGGCCTGGAAGTTGATGAGTGAGAAAATGACATGAGCTCAGAGGGGCGCGCTCACGTGAGCGTTAGCTGTGTTCCTTTTCTTTTCTGAAGACATTGGAATTGTCCGGTTGGAATATTACTGAAGTTTCATGTTAAAAACGTCCTAAAGATTGATGCTATACATCGTTTGACAAATTTCCACGAACGTAAATATAACCTTTTTTTACTTTTCGTCGTGACATTTTGCACGTGCTTCCTGCATTTGGAGTAGTGGACTGAGCGCGCGAACAAAAAGGAGGTATTTGGACATAAATGATGGACTTTATAGAACAAAACAAACATTTATTGTGGACCTGGGATTCCTGGGAGTGCATTCTGATGAAGATCATCAAAGGTAAGTGAATATTTATAATATTATTTCTGAGTTTTGTTGACTCCACAGAATGGCGGGTTTGGTTTCGTGTCTGAACGCTGTACTCAAATTATTGCAAAATTTGCTTTCGCCGTAAAGCTTTTTTGAAATCTGACACAGCGGTTGCATTAAGGAGAAGTGTATCTATAATTCTTTAAATAACTGTTAAATATTTTATCAACGTTTATGATGAGTATTTCTATAAATTGATGTGCTCATTCACTGGAAGATTTGGGAGGCAAAACATTTCTGAACATTACATGCCAATGTAAAATGGGGTTTTTGGATATAAATATGAACTTTATCGAGCAAAACATACATGTATTGTGTAACATGAAGTCCTATGAGTGCCATCTGATGATGATCATCAAAGGTTAGTGATTCATTTTAGCTTTATTTCTGGTTTTTGTGACGCCTCTCCTTGCTTGGAAAATGGCTGTGTTTTTTCTTGTTTAGGTGCTGTCCTAACATAATCTAATGTTATGCTTTCGCCGTTAAGCCTTTTTGAAATCGGACAATGTGGTTGGATTAACGAGAAATGTATCTTTAAAATGGGATATAATAGTTGTATGTTTGAGAAATTTGAATTATGAGATTTTTGTTGTTTTGAATTTGCCGCCCTGCTATTTCACTGGCTGTCGAATAGTGTGTCCCGCAGGTGGGATGCTAGCGTCCCACATACCCCAGAGAGGTTAATCCCATAGAAAATCTGTGGAGGGAGCTGAAGGTTCGAGTTGCCAAATGTCAGCCTCGAAACCTTAATGACTTGGAGAAGATCTGCAAAGAGGAGTGGGACAAAATCCCTCCTGAGATGTATGCAAACCTGATGGCCAACGACAAGAAACGTCTGACCTCTGTGATTGCCAACAAGGGTTTTGCCACCAGGTACTAAGTCATGTTTTGCAGAGGGGTCAAATACTTATTTCCCTCATTAAAATGCAAATCAATTTATAACATTTTTTACATGTTTTTCTGGATTTTTTTGTTGTTATTCTGTCTCTCACTGTTCAAATAAACCTACCATTAACCTGTTGGGGGTAGGGGGCAGTATTGACACGGCCGGATAAAAAACGTACCCGATTTAATCTGGTTACTACTCCTGCCCAGTAACTAGAATATGCATATAATTATTGGCTTTGGATAGAAAACACCCTAAAGTTTCTAAAACTGTTTGAATGGTGTCTGTGAGTATAACAGAACTCATATGGCAGGCAAAAACCTGAGAAGATTCCTTACAGGAAGTGCCCTCTCTGACAAGATCTTGTTCTTCTTGTCTCTGTTTATTGAAGACTGAGGATCTTTGCTGTAACGTGACACTTCCTACGGCTCCCATAGGCTCTCAGAGCCCGGGAAAAAGCTGAATGATATCGAGGCAGCCCCAGGCTGAAACACATTTACGCTTTTGGCAAGTGGCCGATCAGAGGACAATGGGCTGAGGCGCGTGCACGAGTCGACCCCGTGCTTTATTTTCTTTCCTCTTTTTACCTAAACGCAGATTCCCGGTCGGAATATTATCGCTTTTTTACGAGAAAAATGGCATAAAAATGTATTTTAAACAGCGGTTGACATGCTTCGAAGTACGGTAAAGTGGGTGGGGTTAAATCCTGCCTGTTTGGCCCTGTCCGGGGGTATCGTCGGACGGGGCCACAGTGTCTCCCGACCCCTCCAGTATTTATGCTGCAATAGTTTATGGGCTAGGGTCAGTCTGTTATATCTGGAGTATTTTTCCTGTCTTATCCGGTGTACTGTGTGAATTTAAGTATGCTCTCTCTAATTCTCTCTCCTTTTCTCTCTCTTTCTCTTTCTTTCTCTCTTTCCTTCTTTCTTTCTCTCTTTTTTTCTTTTTTTTTCTTTGTTTCCTTCTCTCTCGGAGGACCTGAGCCCTAGGACCATGCCTCAGGACTACCTGGCCTGATGACTCCTTGCTGTCCCCAGTCCACCTGTTCGTGCTGCTGCTCCAGTTTCAACTGTACTGCATGTGGCTATGGAACCCTGACCTGTTCACCAGACGTGCTACCTGTCCCAGACCTGCTGTTTTCAACTCTGTAGTGACAGCAGGAGCGGTAGAGATACTCTGAATGATCGGCTATGAAAAGCCAACGGACATTTACTCCTGAGGTGCTGACCTGTTGCACCCTCTACAACCACTGTGATTATTATTATTTGACCCTGCTGGTCATTTATGAACATTTGAACATCTTGGCCATGTTCTGTTATAATCTCCACCCGGCACAGCCAGAAGAGGACTGGCCACCCCTCATAGCCTGGTTCCTCTCTAGGTTTCTTTCTAGGTTCTGTCCTTTCTAGGGAGTTTTTCCTAGCCACTGTGCTTCTACACCTTTATTGCTTGCTGTTTGGGGTTTTAGGCTGGGTTTCTGTACAGCACTTTGTGACATCAGCTGATGTAAGAAGGGCTTCATAAATACATTTGATTGATTGATTGATTGAATCACAAGATAGATACAACATCTATCTCTCGTGCTAGCTCTCTCTTACCCAGGTCCTGTCCGTGGGAACGCTCATTGCCCTGGATGTAGAGTAGGGAGTATCCATCATAGATCAGCGATGTTCCCTCTGGACACTGTGGAACCTCCACCGATTGGCTGTGCCTGGTTACCAGGAAACCATGCTCCATGGAGGAGGGGCCGGGAGGACCTACCTGACCCGGAACACCATCAGGTCCTGGGGGTCCAGGATACCCTCTCGGTCCTATAGGGACAAGGGTCAAAGGTCAAAGATGAAGGTCAGGGTCAAATGGAACATTAGTTCCCAGTCTGAGAATCACCCGGATAACAATAGTACATCAGATAGTATTCTATTCTACATACAGTGTAGTATCCTTTTCAGTGAGGCTATAAACTGGACAAAGGGGATGTGACTCTCACCTGAGGGACCAAGCAGGCCTGGTTCTCCCTTGGCTCCGGGGAGACCGTTAATCCCAGGGTTCCCCTCGTCACCTTTAATACCCTGAATACCTGTCATACCTGGGAGACAGAGAGCGAGAGAGGAGAGAGATGGAGAGAGAAAGAGAAACAAAGAGAGGGAGAGAAAATGGATGGATGGACGGATGGAAGAGATCATATATTATGGGGTGATCAGAGCTGATGTTTGGTCATAATATATCGGCTCATTGTAGATAGGATGGTTTGAACTCTCACCTTGCTGTCCTTTCAGCCCAGGGAAACCGGAGGGCCCCACAGGCCCCTGAGGGCCCTGACCCCCTGGGAAGCCACTTTCTCCCTTGATGAAGGTGTGGAGGCCAGGAGGACCAGGGGGGCCATCATTACCTTGAACAAGGAAAGGCCATTCAGATAATGACCAAATCATATTATTATTCATATTTGGGTAAAAGTATCTGCTACATGGCATTTATTCAGAATATACATGTCAGCACTCAATGGCCACTATACAGTAGGTGTTTGATGCTATGAAGCTCACAGTGATTTGGTTTACTGGCTGTTTGGTTTAATGTGGTGTCTCTCCACTCACCTTTGGTTCCTGGGAATCCTCTGTCTCCCAGCTCTCCTTTCAATCCAAACACACCCAATTCACCCTTTGTCCCTGAAGAAGAGAGGAACTTTTGGATTTATCCACCTGATGAAATCATCTGAACCACATAGACCAACGGTCACATGCACACATTGTAAGAATCAGAGGAGGCTGGTGGGGAAGATATAGGAAGATATTGGAAGACATTGTAATGCAGCGCTTCCCAAACTCAGTCCTCGGGACCCCAAGGGGTGCACGTTTTGTGTTTTGCCCTAACACTACACAGCTGATTCAAATGATCAAAGCTTGACCAAAATGTGCACCCTTTGGGGTCCTGGGGACCGACTTTGGGAAACCCTGTTGTAATGGCTAGAATGGAATAAAACATGTGGTTTCCATATGTTTGATGTGTTTGATAAAGTGGTGGCTAACCCTAGGGGCGTGATTGGTGATTGGTCCCTTGTGATTGGTCCCCCCAAATGTTTATTTATTTGTATATATATATATACAGAACCAGTCAAAAGTTCGGACACATCTACTCATTCAATGATTTTTCTTTATTTTTACTATTTTCTACATTGTAGAATAATAGTGAAGACATCAAAACTATGAAGTAACACATATAGAATCATGTAGTAACCAAAAAAAGTGTTAAAGTAGCCACCCTTTGCCTTGATGACAGCTTTGCACACTCTTGGCAATATCTCAACCAGCTTCATGAGGTGGAATACATTTCAATGAAGAGATGTGCCTTGTTAAGACATGAAAGTCAGTCATTGTGGAAAATTTCAAGAACTTTTAAAGTTTCTTCAAGTGCAGTCGCAAAAGCCATCAAACGCTATGATGAAACTGGCTCTCATGAGGACCGCCACAGGAAAGGAAGACCCAGAGTTAGCTCTGCTTCAGAGGATAAGTTCATTAGAGTTACCGGCCTCAGAAATTGCAGCCCAAATAAATGCTTCACAGAGTTCAAGTAACAGACACAACTCAACATCAACTGTTCAGAGGAGACTGTGTGAATCAGGCCTTCCTGGTCAAATTGCTGCAAAGCAACCACTACTAAAGGACACCAATAAGAAGAAGAGACTTGCTTGGGCCAAGAAACACAAGCAATGGACATTAGACCGGTGGAAATTTGTCCTTGGGCTCATCAGTCCAAATTAGAGATTTTTGGTTTCAACTGTGTAAGTGAACGGATGATCTCTGCATGTGTGGTTCCCACCGTGAAGCATGGAGGAGGAGGTGTGATGGTGTGGGGGTGCTTTGCTGGTGACACTGGCAGTAATGTATTTAGAATTTAAGGCACACTTAACCAGCATGGCTACCACAGCATTCTGCAGCGATATGGCATCCCATCTGGTTTGCGCTTAGTCGGACTATCATTGGTTTTTCAACAGGACAATGACCCAACACCTCCAGGTTGTGTAAGGGCTATTTGACCAAGAAGGAGAGTAATGGAGTGCTGCATCAGATGACCTGGCCTCCACAATCACCCGACCTCAACCCAATTTAGATGGTTTGGGATGAGTTGGACCACAGAGTGAAAAAATCAGCCAGCAAATGTTCAGCATATGTGGGAATTCCTTCAAGACGCTGGAAAAGCATTCCAGGTGAAGCTGGTTGAGAGAATGCCAAGAGTGTGCAAAGCTGTCATCATGGCAAAGGGTGGCTACTTTGAAGAATCTCAATTCTAAAATATATTTTGTTTTGTTTATATTTTTTGGTTACTACATGATTCCATATGCATTATTTCATAGTTTTGATGTCTTCACTATTATTCTACAATGTAGAAAATAGTAAAAAAATAAATAAAGAAAAACCCTTGAATGAGTAGATGTGTCCGAACTATTGACTGGTACTGTAAATAAAAAATATATATATTTTTAATGTTTTAAATGCTCATAAAAGTGCAGGAAATATGTACATTTTTCTGTTTCAAAAATATATTGTTAAAAACAAGCTGTTCAGCAGCAGCTCCGGGGGCGCATAGGCCGTACGAACATTGCTTGGATTGTTTTGCCAGCCATGGGTGAACTGCCCCAATGAAATCACAGGATTTCATAACATAAATTATAACAGCACAAAGTAAATGGACTGTCCTGGGGGTACTTAAATGTGCACTTTCAGAACTTCTGGGTTTGCTCTAGTCTCCCTCACAATGAGCCTCACACGCGCCAGACGACTTATTTCAGTACGGGAGACTAGATCTGCTCTATCAGATACAGCTGGGGCTAAAGCAAAAAGCTAATTGTAATTAACTTGGATATAAATAATCATAACAGTCATGGGAGCCTGGGACCTGATAAACCGAACATCTACAGTTGAAGTGGGAAGTTGACATACACCTTAGCCAAATACATTTAAACTCAGCTTTTCACAATTCCTGACATTTAATCCTAGTAAAAATTCCCCGTCTTATGTCAGTTAGGATCACCACTTTATTTTAAGAATGTGAAATGTCAGAATAATAGTAGGGAGAATGACTTATTTCAGCTATTATTTCTTTCATCACATTCCCAGTGGGTCAGAACTTTAAACACACTCAATTTGTATTTGGTAGCATTGACTTGAAATTGTTTAACTTCGGTCAAATGTTTCGGGTAGCCTTCCACAACAAGTTGGGTGAATTTTGGCCCATTCCTCCTGACAGAGCTGGTGTAACTGAGTCAGGTTTGTAGGCCTCCTTGCTTGCACACGCTGTTTCAGTTCTGCCCACAAATTTTCTATTTTCTATAGGCTTGAGGTCAGGGTTTTTTTTCTCCAAAAAGTACGATCTTTGTCCCCATGTGCAGTTGCAAACCGTAGTCTGGCTTGTGGTTTTGGTGGTTTTGGAGCAGTGGCTTTTTCCTTGCTGACCGGCCTTTTAGGTTATGACAATATAGGACTTGTTTTACTGTGGATAAAGATACTTTTGTACCTGTTTCCTCCAGCATCTTCACAAGGTCCTTTGCTGTTGTTCTGGGATTGATTTGCACTTTTCGCACCAAAGTACGTTCCTCTCTAGGAGACAGAACGCGTCTCCTTCCTGAGCGATATGATGGCTGTGTGGTCCCATGGTGTTTATACTTGCGTACTATTGTTTGTACAGATGAACGTGGTACCTCCAGGCATTTGGAAATTGCTCCCAAGGATGAAGCAGACTTGTTGAGGTCTACAATTTTTTTCTGAGGTCTGATTTATTTTGATTTTCCCATGATGTCAAGCAAAAAGGCACTGAGTTTGAAGGTAGGCCTTGAAATACATCCACAGGTACACCTCCAATTGACTCAAATGATGTCAATTAGCCTATCAGAAGCTCCTAAAGCTATGATATCATTTTCTGGAATTTTCCAAGCTGTTTAAAGGCACAGTCAAGTTGTATGTTAACTTCTGACCCACTGGAATTGTGATACAGTGAATTATGAGTGAAATAATCTGACGGCCAACCTGCAAAGATGACTGCAAGAGCACAGCGCCGAATGCTCAATGAGGTTAAGAAGAATCATAGAGTGTCAGCTAAAGACTTACAGAAATCTCTGGAACATGCTTACATTTCTGTTGACGAGTCTACGATACGTAAAATACTCAACAAGAATGGTGTTCATGGGAGGACTCCACAGAAGAAGCCACTGCTGTCCAAAAAAAACATTACTCCATGTCTGAAGTTAGCAAAAGAGCACCTGGATGTTCCACAGCTCTTCTGGAAAAATATTCTGTGGACAGATTAAACTAAAGTTGAGTTGTTTGGAAGGAACACACAACACTATGTGTGGAGAAAAAAAAGGCACAGCACAGCACACCAACATCAAAACCTCATCCCAACTGTAAAGTATGGTGGAGGGAGCATCATGCTTTGGGGCTGCTTTGCTTCCTCAGGGCCTGGACAGCTTGCTATTATTGACGGAAAAATGAATTCCCAAGTTTATCAAGATATTTTGCAGGAGAATGTAAGTCTATCTGTCTGCCAATTGAAGCTCAACAGAAGTTGGGTGATGCAACAGGACAACGACTAAAAACACAGAAGTAAATCAACAACAGAATGGCTTCAACAGAAGAAAATACGCCTTCTGGAGTGTATTTCCTGACCTCAACCTCGAGAGCAGTTCACACCAGACATCCTAAGAATATTGTTGAACTGAAACAGTTGTGTAAAGATGAATGGTCCAAAATCCCTACTGACCGTTGTGAAGGTCTAATCCGCAACTACAGAAAACATTTGGTTCAGGTTATTGCCACCAAAGGAGGGTCAACCAATTATTAAATGCAAGGGTTCACATACTTTTTCCACCCTGCACTGTGAATGTTTACATGGTGTGTTCAATAAAGACATGAAAACGTATAATTGTTTGTGTGCTATTAGTTTAAGCAGACTGTTTGTCTATTGTTGTGACCAGATCAAATTTTATGACCAATTTATGCAGAAATGCAGGTAATTCCAAAGGGTTCACATACTTTTTCTTGCCACTGTATCGTTGCAAAGAAACTACTGGTAGTTCGAAAACTTGGCAACATATTTCTGTCATGCTGCTTTGTTGACAACTCCAACCACCCCGCCCCCCCAGGTATTCAGCCAATCAACGGCCGACACTGTTATGATACCGTCCCATTTATTCCATTCCAGCCATTACAATGAGCCCCCCCCCCCCCCCACTGCCTCCTCTGGTAAGAAGATACAAGGACACTTTGTTCACTGTCTAAATGATCTATACCACTCACCTGGGAAACCTTGCCTAAATGATCTATACCACTCACCTGGGAAACCTTGTTTAAATTATCTACACCACTCACCTGGGAAACCTTGTTTAAATTATCTACACCACTCACCTGGGAAACCTTGTTTAAATTATCTACACCACTCATCTGGGAAACCTTGTCTAAATTAGATGTACCACTCACCTGGGAAACCAGGCACACCATGCAGTCCCATCTCTCCCTTCAGTCCATCAACACCTGGAAGGCCAGATTGCCCCTGTAACACACACACACACACACACACACACACACACACACACACACACACACACACACACACACACACACACACACACACACACACACATATACACATATACACACACACACAAGTCAGATGGTGGACACTAGTCACGTGTCATGATAAACCGACTAGACTGTCATGACATCACAAATGGATCAGTCAGTGAGCAACAGGAAGTGACCTACAGGAAGTCCAGAGTATCCTCGTTCTCCCTTTAAGCCCTGCTCGCCCTGTACTCCTTGTCCACCCTGATCTCCCTTGTCTCCCTTAGCCCCCGCGCTGCCGGGAACACCAGTAGGACCTGGAACACCACTGGTACCTGTAGAGAGGAGGAGAAGAAGAGGAGGATGGAGGGAGGGAGGGAATGAGAAGAGGAGGATGGAGGAAGAGAGGAATGGAGGGGGATGAAAAGAGGAGGATGGAGGGAGAGGAATGGAGGGGGATGAGAAGAGGATGGAGAGAGAGAGGAATAGAAGGGGATGGGAAGAGGAGGATGGAGAGAGAGAGGGATGGAGGGGATGAGAAGAGGAGGATGGAGGGAGAGAGAGAGGGATGGAGGGGATGAGAAGAGGAGGAAGGAGGGAGAGAGGAATAGAAGGGGATGAGAAGAGGAGGATGGAGAGAGAAAGGGATGGAGTTGGATGAGAAGAGGAGGATGGGGGAGAGAGGAATGGAGGGGGTGATAAGAAGAGGATGGAGGGAGAGAGGAATAGAAGGGGATGGGAAGAGGAGTATGGAAGGAGAGAGGGATGGAGGGGGGGTGAGAAGAATGGGATGGTGGGAGAGAGAGATAGAAGGGGATGAGAAGAGGAGGATGGACGGAGAGAGGGATGGAGGGGCATGATACGAGGATTGAGGGAGAGAGGAACGGAGGGGGATGAGAAGAGGAGGATGGAGGGAGGGAGGGTGGGAGAGAGGGATGGAGGGGATGAGAAGAGGAGGATGGAGAGAGAGAGGGGTAGAGGGGGATGAGAAGAGGAGGATGGAGGGAGAGAGAGGGATGGAGGGGGATGAAAAGAGGAGGACGGAGGGAGGGAGGGTGGGAGAGAGGGATGGAGGGGATGAGAAGAGGAGGATGGAGAGAGAGAGGGGTAGAGGGGGATGAGAAGAGGAGGATAAATGAAGGAGAATGAGAACCAGAGGATGATATTTATCAAAATGTACAATCAAGCAGGTTTCAGGTGTGCAGTATACAGTACCTGGTTCTCCAGGCTTTCCTGGCACTCCTTGATCTCCTTTGGGCCCCTCCATAGCGGGTCCTGGGTGGCCCTGTTCTCCTGGCTGGCCAAGGGAGCCCTGGAAGCCTGCCGTACCCTTCTCTCCCCTGGTCCCTGGGATACCTGGGATACCTGGGGAACCTGGGAAACCTGGACTGCCCTTATCACCTTTAAGTCCAGACGACCCCGGCGTTCCTGGGAAGCCTCTGCCAGGAAAACCTATAGGAGGGACACAGAGACAAACACTCCAGGCCATTGATCAAACTCCAGGCCATTGACGTAAAAACGTCACCTACTAAACTCTTAAGGTCTGCCTCTGCTGTTTGTTGGCTGTTTAGATGCAGTGTATGAGTTGATTTGGAGACATAGTCAAGAGTTGGGCGAATGGAAATATAACACAGATCATAAAAGCATGTGGTTTACAAGTGGTTTATAGGCTGATGAACATTCCTGACTGTATCCTAAAGGTCAGGAGAGGTCACTCACCTTGGTCTCCTCTGTCTCCTGATGATCCAGGAATGCCGTCCACTCCTGACTCTCCTTTCTCTCCGGTCGGACCTGGGGGACCCTGCAGACCAGGCTCACCTGGGAAACAATAGGTTACCTGAGTGTGTGTCTCGACCCGCTGTGGTAGAGTAGCTACAGTATGGGAAATTAGTCCAAGCTTCATGACTAGCTGTCATACTGCACTAACAGGAACCAGTGGCAACAGGGGCATTGTTACTGTGCTCCATGTGTTCCTTACCTGGTCGACCTGTTTGACCTGGCTCTCCTGTTGACCCGGGCAGCCCACCGACACCCTTCTCTCCTGGCCGACCTGGCTGACCTGCACAACACAGCACGCACCTTCGGTTAGACTAGAGGTTGCCAAGCAAAAAGTAATGTTCTGGGTTTGTGAGATGATCGAGAATACCTGGTCGATATAGGAAATAATACTTTCAAGTGTTCTTCCCTGGGCCAACATGTATTCTAATCTTGTCTTGTCTTTTTTTAAACTCCAAATTGAATCAATCAATCAGTCAGGTCAAAGTAGGGGCAGTTGTCATCATGGAGACCGGACCCTCACCTGGGTGACCAATGTAACCAGTGTCTCCCTTGGTTCCTGGTGTTCCTGGCATCCCAGGGACTCCCATTCCTCCCTTCTGACCCTTCTCTCCTGCGTTACCAGGGAAACCAGGCAGACCCAACTGACCCTGAGAGAGAGAAAAAAAAGAGAGGGATGGAGGGAGAGAAAGAGAGTGGGAAAATTAGAGGAAAATGGTAGATACAGTGTATTGATTGAAAAAGAGACAGTTAGTGGCGCAATTGCAATGAAAAAAAGGATACACCGAAGCTAGCTAGCACCATCCATCAAGACACAAACCTTGGTTGTGTGAAACTTTCAAGGAGCCAGCTCTCAGGGAGACTAAAAGTGGTTGTGACTTACCTTCTCTCCAGGGGGTCCTGGCACTCCGACACCTGGCAAACCGGCTGTTCCTTTGTCTCCTTTCACCCCCTCTGTACCCCGGAACCCTGGGTGACCCGTTGTCCCCACAATGCCTTTAGCACCCTTCGAACCCTTTGAACCTATAGAACCATACATGAGAATCCGGTTAGAACCAGTCTAGCCATCCGCACCACAGCGGATGTTCGATATAAAGGATGATTCCTCTCAGTGAGTGGATTGTGTGTTGTTTTCTTACCTGGGTATCCCATTTCTCCAATGCTTCCTTTGTTTCCAGGATACCCAGTACTGCCGGGCTCACCAGGAACACCTGTGTCTCCTTTCTCACCTGAGAAACAAGAATCATAACGATTAAAATAGGGTGTCATTTAATCATCACATTGACTGTGTCCCAAATACTATCCACTAGCATATTATACATTGTGCAAGACCAGTACATAATTTCATACCAGGTAGTATACAGGTTTGTAACCGTTGAGATCCTATTAAACTACTCTAATTCCTTTCTATGTGTCGGGCACAATAAACAGAGGGGTGTGGCGAAGCCTACATAGGTGACTAACCTGGTTGACCAGGTGTACCGGGCTCTCCATCCTTTCCTGGCATACCAGGTACTCCGGCCTGTCCTGGATAACCCTTCTCTCCAGTGTGTCCAGGGTCACCTAATGGGAAAAAGTGGGATTTAGCGTACCTAAACGATTCCCAATTCCTGTTTAAAACAGACCACCTGACAGACATACAGTGCAGTAGAATGTAGGATACAGTGCAGTAGGATGTAGGATACAGTGCGGTAGGATGTAGGATACAGTGCTGTCGGATACAGTGTAGTATGATGTAGGATACAGTGCAGTACGATGTAGGATACAGTGCAGTAGGATGTAGGATATAGTGCAATACAATGTAGGATACAGTGCAGTAGGATGTAGGATACAGTGCAGTACGATGTAGGATACAGTGCAGTAGGATGTAGGATATAGTGCAGTACAATGTAGGATACAGTGCAGTAGGATGTAGGATATAGTGCAGTACGATGTAGGATACAGTGCAGTAGAATGTAGGATACAGTGCAGTACGATGTAGGATACAGTGCAGTAGGATGTAGGATATAGTGCAGTACGATGTAGGATACAGTGCAGTAGGATGTAGGATACAGTGCAGTAGGATGTAGGATACAGTGCAGTAGGATGTAGGATACAGTGCAGTAGGATGTAGGATACAGTGCAGTAGGATGTAGGATACAGTGCTGTAGGATACAGTGTAGTATGATGTAGGATACAGCGCAGTTGTATGGGGCATGTTCACTTTGTATACCTGGGTCTCCGCTGTCTCCTTTCTCTCCCTTCATGTGCTCCATGTTCAGCTCACTCATGTTGCCAGGAGGACCCTGCAGACCCGGCTCTCCCCTCTCTCCTTTGGGTCCAGGCTCACCAAACTCCCCCCTAGGTCCAGAGACACCCGGGTTGCCTGAGAGAGAGGAGTGGTTTGAGATGCTATAGTATAGTGGTGCAAAACACACTGATTGGTAGTCTGGTAGTACAGCAGTTCTACTCTACCCACCTCTCTGTCCAGGAGTTCCAGGGCTCCCAGCAGAACCCTGATATCCTGGTGTTCCGGGCATTCCCATGACTCCCATCTCTCCCTTGAGGCCTGGGGAACACACACACATCAACAAATAAATAGAATAGGAAAAGAAAATGAACCCAGACCAGTCTAGTCAATGAGTGTTCATTTCCTTCCGGTTTAATCAGACCTCCTCCACTGTTCTGAGATCTGTCTCACCTGGGTCTCCGGGGAATCCGTCTCTGCCAGCCGGGCCAGGTCTTCCTGGCAACCCTTTTGATCCAGACAGTCCAGGGAATCCTGAGTCTCCCTTCTCTCCCTGGGGGCCGGGCATGTCCAGACCAGGAGAGCCAGGGAAGCCCTTATCTCCTTTCACACCGTCATGACCGAAGGGGCCTGGCTCTCCAGGGGGTCCTATTGGTCCAGGGGCCCCAGGTTCTCCTGCTCCAGGGGGTCCAGGGGGTCCAGTGCCACCATGCTGACCAGGGGGGCCAGGGTCACCTTGAATTCCCTGAGCTCCAGGTGGTCCTGTGTGTCCCTCTTGTCCAGGAATACCAGTTGGACCAACGCTGCCTTTATCTCCATGGAAACCTGTCTCTCCGGGAGGGCCCTGAGAACCTTTAGGACCAGGTAGACCCTGACCTGGCTCACCCTTGAGAGGGCAGAAGAAGATTGGTTGATTGTTTGATTGATGGAGTTTGAAACAATAGAAAGTGAAGCAAAGACACAGACACAGGAACACACACCTTTGGACCAGGTATGCCTGGTTTTCCAGAGAAACCATCCTGTCCAGATCTCCCAGGCTCTCCTGGCAACCCAGGGGCTCCTGGAGCTCCAGAGTATCCTTTAGGCCCGGGTAGTCCTGGGAACCCAATGCCGGGGACACCTGAGTCACCTTTCTGTCCGGGGAATCCTGGCATTCCAGGGTCTCCCTGAAGTCCTCTGTCACCTGGGGTCAGGATGGAGAAGTTGTTCATGATGCACTACACAGGAGCAAGCAGGACCATAGTCTACCATAAACCAGATCAATACCAATAAGCTGACCCTCACCTTGTAGTCCAGGACCAAGCAGGACCATAGCCTACCATAAACCAGATCAATACCAATAAGCTGACCCTCACCTTGTAGTCCAGGACCAAGCAGGACCATAGCCTACCATAAACCAGATCAATACCAATAAGCTGACCCTCACCTTGTAGTCCAGGACCAAGCAGGACCATAGCCTACCATAAACCAGATCAATACCAATAAGCTGACCCTCACCTTGTAGTCCAGGACCAAGCAGGACCATAGCCTACCATAAACCAGATCAATACCAATAAACTGACCCTCACCTTGTAGTCCAGGACCAAGCAGGACCATAGCCTACCATAAACCAGATCAATACCAATAAGCTGACCCTCACCTTGTAGTCCAGGACCAAGCAGGACCATAGCCTACCATAAACCAGATCAATACCAATAAGCTGACCCTCACCTTGTAGTCCAGGACCAAGCAGGACCATAGCCTACCATAAACCAGATCAATACCAATAAGCTGACCCTCACCTTGTAGTCCAGGACCAAGCAGGACCATAGTCTACCATAAACCAGATCAATACCAATAAGCTGACCCTCACCTTGTAGTCCAGGACCAAGCAGGACCATAGTCTACCATAAACCAGATCAATACCAATAAACTGACCCTCACCTTGTAGTCCAGGACCAAGCAGGACCATAGCCTACCATAAACCAGATCAATACCAATAAACTGACCCTCACCTTGTAGTCCAGGGATGTCAGATCAATACCAATAAACTGACCCTCACCTTGTAGTCCAGGGATGTCAGATCAATACCAATAAACTGACCCTCACCTTGTAGTCCAGGGATGTCAGATCAATACCAATAAACTGACCCTCACCTTGTAGTCCAGGGATGTCAGATCAATACCAATAAACTGACCCTCACCTTGTAGTCCAGGGATGTCAGATCAATACCAATAAACTGACCCTCACCTTGTAGTCCAGGGATGTCAGATCAATACCAATAAACTGACCCTCACCTTGTAGTCCAGGGATGTCAGATCAATACCAATAAACTGACCCTCACCTTGTAGTCCAGGTATGTCAGATCAATACCAATAAGCTGACCCTCACCTTGTAGTCCAGGGATGCCAGATTGTCCTCGAGGACCGGGGGAGCCCTGGGGTCCAGGTGAGCTCACATCTTTACCTGGTTCACCTTTCAATCCTGAGAGGCAGAGAGAGCATGTGCACATCATCATTTAGGCTCCTTTTACCTAACAAGTGTGTGTTCTTTTGAGTGTGTTTGTAGCTATAGCCTGTACCCACCTGGTTGTCCAGGGATTCCAGGTTTGCCTTGTTGACCAGATGTACCCTTCTCTCCAGGCTCCCCTGGCCGGCCAAACCCTGGTACCCCAGGAGGACCCCTCTCTCCTGGGGGTCCAGAGAAACCAGGGTCCCCATCGAGACCACGGTCCCCCTTGATGCCCTCTCTGGCCTGCAAGAAGAGATCAGAGATAGAGGTGGATGACTGACTGACTGTAGCACTGTCTGAACACAAGTTTTAGGAGCCTTCTAGTGCTCGCTAACACACACACACACACACACACACACACACACACACACACACACACACACACACACACACACACACACACACACACACACACACACACACACACACACACACACACACACACACATACAGGTTCTCCTTTGGATCCAGGCAGGCCTGCTAGTCCTTCTTTCCCTGGCAGTCCATCTACACCAGGTAGACCTTGTGCGCCAACGAAACCAGGCAGACCTTTGTCCCCCTTCAGGCCTGGAGCCAGGTAGATGTCGCCAGGTTCCCCATGGGCTCCTGGAGCACCTACCAACCCAGGAGTACCTGAATTACCCTGGCGAGAGGAGAAGGATTAGCAGGGTCAATCAACAATCTCTTTTATTGGAAGAAAACTACTAGACAAACATACAGTACATAGTAATGACATGTGGACGGCCAGTGATGCAGTATGTCCACCATAATGGTCTTTATGGAGCTACAGTGATGCAGCATGTCCACCATAATGGTCTTTATGGAGCTACAGTGATGCAGCATGTCCACCATAATGGTCTTTATGGAGCTACAGTGATGCAGCATGTCCACCATAATGGTCTTTATGGAGCTACAGGGATGCAGCATGTCCACCATAATGGTCTTTATGGAGCTACAGTGATGCAGCATGTCCACCATAATGGTCTTTATGGAGCTACAGTGATGCAGCATGTCCATCATAATGGTCTTTATGGAGCTACAGTGATGCAGCATGTCCACCATAATGGTCTTTATGGAGCTACAGTGATGCAGCATATCCACCATAATGGTCTTTATGGAGCTACAGTGATGCAGCATGTTCACCATAATGGTCTTTATGGAGCTACAGTGATGCAGCATGTCCACCATAATGGTCTTTATGGAGCTATAGTGATGCAGCATGTCCACCATAATGGTCTTTATGGAGCTATAGTGATGCAGCATGTCCACCATAATGGTCTTTATGGAGCTACAGTGATGCAGCATATCCACCATAATGGTCTTTATGGAGCTACAGTGATGCAGCATGTCCACCATAATGGTCTTTATGGAGCTACAGTGATGCAGCATGTCCACCATAATGGTCTTTATGGAGCTACAGTGATGCAGCATGTCCACCATAATGGTCTTTATGGAGCTACAGTGATGCAGCATGTCCACCATAATGGTCTTTATGGAGCTACAGTGATGCAGCATGTCCACCATAATGGTCTTTATGGAGCTACAGTGATGCAGCATGTCCACCATAATGGTCTTTATGGAGCTACAGTGATGCAGCATGTCCACCATAATGGTCTTTATGAAGCTACGGTGATGCAGCATGTCTTCTTCAGGTTCTATTAGAAGAGTGAGTGATGATGTGATGAAGATAACTCACAGGGCTTCCATCAAGCCCAGCAGGTCCAGGCACACCCTTGTCTCCTTTACTGCCTGCCGCTCCTGGATAACCTACAGGGGACAAACAACACTTCTCAGTCCAACACAAAAACACCATCCCATAGGAAATAGTGTGGAGGTGGATAAATATAGGCCCTAGGGTCAGGATCCTAACCTGAGATACATGGTGAAGATGTGGAACATAATTTTAGTGCCAATCATTCATTTAAATCAGTGACACAAAGGTTTCAGTTGCATGTGTTTATCTCCAGCTATGATTCAGTCAGTAGTGTGGGAGTATCTCTTGTCAGCTCACCTTGTAGTCCTTTAGGCCCCTGGGGGCCAGGGATTCCAGGTGGGCCCAAGGCTTCGCACTGCACACACGTGTCTCCCTGATCACCTGGAGGTACATCACAATACAAGTTATATCAGACAAACAGGTAGGTGACAGCATGGGATACGATGGATACCTTTAAGTGAATCTGAGCTGTACTATGTGGAATGGAGTAATATATTGTAATATGTGATAATGTTACGTAATGTATGTAATCAGTATGTGAGCACTACAGAGTTTCGTGGTGATAAAAGCGAGAGGGAAAGAGAAAGGGGGAGAGAGCGCATACAATATGCATGCACTGACTACAGATTTAGCTAAATGTACAGTACATTGTGATTGGACAGAACATCAGAGACTGATAAGAGTGATTGTCCCACCACCCCCTCCCTCACCTTTCTGTCCTAACTCCCCCTGTAGTCCAGGTGGGCCGGGGGGCCCAGGTGGTCCCTTCTCAAGGGCCGGATCACATGGCTCATCTCCTATACACATAGTGCAACACACACACACACACACACACACACACACACACACACACACACACACACACACACACACACACACACACACACACACACACACACACACACACACACACACACACACACACACACACACACACACACACACACACACACACACACACACACACACACACACACACACACACACACACACACACACACACACACAGGTGAGAGACAGCCTAGACAACACTGAGTGACCTAAAAGACTCCATTGCTAAACGTATAATCAGCTAAATGACTCCACAATGACAAATGTCAAAGGTCACACTATGAATGTGTAACCACACCTACCAGGGGGTCCGGGAGGACCAGGGTGTCCAATAAGCCCATCTTGTCCAGGCTTTCCTCTGAGAGACTCCCCTTCTGCACCTCTGTCTCCCTTCTGACCGACCTCTCCTGGCCGGCCCTTCTCTCCAGGTGGTCCCTCAATGTGCCTGCCTAAAATATACCACAGAGGGACACAGTGAGGTATGGGGATGTCAACTAAAGAAATACATGACAGAGAGGACATAAAATATGACCGAGTGTCAAGTAATGGGTCACGGATTACTGATGGTCAAAATGTGTGTTTCTTCTCTTACCTGGTAGGCCCAGAGCTCCTTGAATACCAGGGAAACCTGTCAGATAAAGAAGCATGTTCAGAGTTGGTCTAGGAGGCCTACATAGACACTTAGAAGGACTTCTTCTTTGGATACTAGTTAAATGATGAACTAAACAGCTGTATTTATAAAGGGGTCGGGGGGTTTACTGTACCTCTTTCTCCTTGTAAGCCTGGGAGACCAGGGGGTCCGGGAGGGCCAGGAGCACCATCACCCTAAAATCACAGAAATCACAAGTTCATCAAAGTTCATCCCCCTGCATAGAAAACAAATAAATGACTATACTTTTCAATAATAGTGCTGAGCATGTTACTCTCATTTTAAAGAGTGTATGGCGGCATCTGATGGACAAAAAAATAACTGCATCTGAAAGTTCAATATTTGAGGTGGTCAGAGCAATAAGCGAGGCTACAGAGAGAGAGAGAGAGAGTATACAGTACTTACATTTGCTGGAGGGCCTCTCTCTCCCTTTTCACCCTAAAACACAGAGAGACATCCATTTCATTAGCCTCAGCATTGCTATAAAAAAGCAGATGACAGGTACATGTTTACGTAGTTACCGGTGTTCCATGGTATCCAGGGCCGCCAGGAAAGCCTCTCTCTCCCTGTATGACAACAGGCACATCACAATGATCAGGACAAAGACATCGAACACAACTGAACTATTGAGATAAAACTACTAGAGAGAGAGAAAGAGAGAGAGAGAGAGAGAGAGAGAGAGAGAGAGAGAGAGAGAGAGAGAGAGAGAAAGAGAGAGAGAGAGAGAGAGGTGGTGGATGAGAGACAGTGAGAATGTGAGAAAGAGGAAGTAGGCTAGGTGTAGACGTGTATGATTCTATACCTTAAATCCATTGTCTCCATCTTTTCCAGGTTTTCCCTGAAATCCAATACACAGAAATTCAGTTCTACCAGGAAAGCAAATAATGTTTTAGTTTTTCTTCAATAAAAGCAAAATGAAATGAAATTGAAGTGATCATCGTCACTCACCCTTGGTCCTGGTGGCCCTTGTTCACCCTTGACCCCGTTTAGATGTGGAATGCAAAAACCCTGCAAACAAAAATGACATCAATGTTACTTATAGTGGCCATCAAAACACAATTCAGTATTGGTTTGCTGTACTGTAATGTCATTGCATGTAGATGAATGTTGGACTTGAAAAGTAGTAAACACTCACTTTCTCTCCTCTGTCTCCTGTATCTCCTCTCTGACCCTGAAGGACAGACACAAACACCTTCAGTAAGGAGGTAGGCCTACTTTCCTTTCATCCATTCATTCATTTATTTATCCATCCAGCCACCCATCCATTGATAATCATAGATTTGTTAACACAGTGAGATTGAGGACATTCGTCAGAGGCCTATACTCCGTGAAGGAGTCAAGGGCTTAGGTCAAAGTAGGTCATCATTGTCCATTTTTGTCATTGATTATGAGGAGCTGGGTACCGGTGGTCCTGGGAGGTAGTGCGAAACAGCATTTCCTGTCGCTTCCTGTGATGGAGGTCCGGGGGGGCCGGGGGGGCCAGGGGGGCCACGGAACCCTTGTTGACCCTATCAGGAGAGGAAAATACCAGGGGTACGGATCAGAAACAGGAACAAAGAAAACTGTATACAGTGGAGAGGGCTAGGGCTTTGTTGTGGAAGAAGAAGAGATGAAGGGAGAAGGGGACCGAATCTGTCCCTCAAAGGTCAAGGAAGTTATAACTGTTACTACTGGTTTATTTTCTATATATTGCTGCTTATAAACCCTTTATAAAGCTGTTATGAACACGAAAGTGTGCATGTCTCACCTTGTCTCCCTTCTCACTCTGGAAAGACAGCCTGTCACCCTGAGAGAGAAAACAAACGTAATTTCTAAGAGATATGATTGGACATTACAATTGAGACGTTACAACTAGGAAAGATCTGATTGGACATCACTACTGAGATGTCACAACTGAGAGTAATCTGATTGGATGAACAACAACATCTAATGTGGGTTAATGTTAGGCTATTATCGGCAGATCATTGACCAGCCTACCTTTTCTCCTTTGGGGCCAGGTGGGCCAGGGAAACCCTAAAGGGAGGAAGGAATACAGTCAGTCAGTGTTCAAAGACCTAGAAAAATCCAAATCGAACACAGACATGCTAATATGATGCTAATGCTAACATTCATAGCCATTTGGTATCATTTGAGAACCAGTCTAAGCTACAGTGTAAGTGATCTTGTGTTAGTCTGGTCACTCACTCTGGGTCCATCTGATCCCTGGTTTCCTGGTGGGCCTTCAGGCCCTGAGGGGCCATTGGGACCCTGTGGAAAGATAAGAGGAATATTGTGTATGTCACAAATATTCTGTTGTCAGTCAGTCACACGCACACACTCACATACGCACGCACACACACACGCGCACGCACACACACGCGCATGCACACACACGCACACACGTACGCACACACACACACACACACACACACACACACACACACACACACACACACACACACACACACACATACAAGCATACACACACGTGTGCATACACACCAGTAAACCAGGTGTTCCAGGGAATCCTTTATCTCCTTTCAGTGGGATGACTCCAATAACACCACCTGCATCTCCCTGGGAGACAGACAGACAGACAGACAGACAGACAGACAGACAGACAGACAGACAGACAGACAGACAGACAGACAGACAGACAGACAGACAGACAGACAGACAGACGGGGGAGAGGGGGAGAGGGGGAGAGGGGGAGAGGGAGAGAGAGAGCGGGGGGAGTGAGGGAGAGAGAGAGAGAGAGAGAGAGAGAGGGGAAGGGGAGAGAGAGAGGGAGAGGGAGAGAGGGGAAGGGGAGAGAGAGAGGGAGAGGGAGAGAGAGCGGGGGAAGAGAGAGGGGGGAGAGAGAGGGAGAGAAAGAGAGAGAGATGGATAGAGAGAGCGAGAGAGCGAGAGAGAGAAAGAGGGGGGAGAGAGAGAGGGAGAGAGAGAGAGCGGGGGAGAGGGGAAAAGCGGGGGAGAGAAAGGGGAAGGGGAAGAGAGAGAGAGACAGGTTAGAGAATGATACACTACACACAGAGGGGCTGTTTTCTAAACCATACACATGCCTCAATATACATTTAATCACTGACTAGTATAGCATTTATTTAACTATTAAAAGTCCTCCGTTTTTACTTACTTTCATTCCCATAAGTCCGGGGATACCCTGAGGAGAGAGATAGAGTTGTAAATCTCATCCTGATTGAATGATAAATACATTTTATGAATCTTTATAACATATTCCAGTCTCGTGTCTTTTGTTTTGTTAATTAATATTGATCTAGTATGAAATGCTGGTATAAGATTAAGTATGTGACAGTGTTGAAGTAAACATGTGACTATGTTGGCTGTGTTGATGACAAAGCGTACTTACAGGAGGACCCTGCAGACCAGGGAACCCAGACTGTCCGTCTGTCCCTCGATCTCCCTGGAACACAGACACGAGAGAGAGAGAGAGAGAGAGAGAGAGAGAGAGAGAGAGAGAGAGAGAGAGAGAGAGAGAGAGAGAGAGATGTCAGCTTGGACTGAGGATGGGTTGAGAGCATGGCTTGGTAACAGGTGATAACAGTAAATAGTTGGTGCTACACAGGTGTGTAACAGCAGAGAGTTTATGCTACGCAGAACGCTCACCTTTGTTCCATTGCACCCTGGGATACCTGGCGATCCAGGGGGGCCATCTTGTCCAGGGATGCCCTGTGCGGGAGAGGTGAGGACACACACACAGGTAAGACATTTGTGTGGAAGGAAACGAGGTCTAAACAGTCAAGACCGCTGGTGTGCTCCCCCCATAGCTTTAAATAGCTCTACAGGTGCTGCTAACATGGATGAAACTTTTGACTTTATGTTATTATTTACACTACTGTCAAGGTACCGTGTTGCCACTTCCTCGCACAGGCGGCGTTGTATTGTTAGAAGTAATCTCGTATCCATCCAACTCAGGCCTGTCAGTAGTTACAAAAGGAAGCGTCGCTCATCTAATATTACCTTGAATGCTCCATCTGATATGAGCTCTCGAAATAGTGGCCTAGGAATTATTCATTTGAATGCCAGAAGCTTGATCCAAAAGATAGATTTGATTGAAATACTGGTCCCACAATCACATGCTGACATAATGATTATATCTGAATCCTGGCTCTGTGTCTCTGTTCCAGACTCGGATGTTCTGTTAGCTGGGTATAATGTCTACAGAGCAGATAGAGTGGGTAGAGGTGGAGGTATTGCCATATATGTTAAATACAACCTAGATGTCACTGTGTCCATTTCAACTGTTCCGAAACCGTATGAATGCTTAGTTCTAAATGTGGTCCTTGGTCATAATGCACTATTAACGCTAGCGGGAGTTTATCGCCCACCCTCAGCTCCGGTATCTGTTCTATCTCCCACCCTCAGCTCTGGTATCTGTTCTATCACCCACCCTCAGCTCCGGTATCTGTTCTATCACCCACCCTCAGCTCCGGTATCTGCTCTATCACCCACCCTCAGCTCTGGTATCTGCTCTATCACCCACCCTCAGCTCTGGTATCTGCTCTATCACCCACCCTCAGCTCCGGTATCTGCTCTATCACCCACCCTCAGCTCCGGTATCTGTTCTATCTCCCACCCTCAGCTCCGGTATCTGCTCTATCACCCACCCTCAGCTCTGGTATCTGCTCTATCACCCACCCTCAGCTCCGGTATCTGTTCTATCACCCACCCTCAGCTCCGGTATCTGCTCTATCACCCACCCTCAGCTCTGGTATCTGTTCTATCACCCACCCTCAGCTCCGGTATCTGCTCTATCACCCACCCTCAGCTCTGGTATCTGCTCTATCACCCACCCTCAGCTCTGGTATCTGCTCTATCACCCACCCTCAGCTCTGGTATCTGCTCTATCACCCACCCTCAGCTCCGGTATCTGTTCTATCTCCCACCCTCAGCTCCGGTATCTGCTCTATCACCCACCCTCAGCTCTGGTATCTGCTCTATCACCCACCCTCAGCTCCGGTATCTGTTCTATCACCACCCTCAGCTCTGGTATCTGCTCTATCACCCACCCTCAGCTCTGGTATCTGTTCTATCACCCACCCTCAGCTCCGGTATCTGCTCTATCACCCACCCTCAGCTCCGGTATCTGTTCTATCACCACCCTCAGCTCTGGTATCTGCTCTATCACCCACCCTCAGCTCTGGTATCTGTTCTATCACCCACCCTCAGCTCCGGTATCTGTTCTATCACCCACCCTCAACTCCGATATCTGCTCTATCACCCACCCTCAGCTCTGGTATCTGCTCTATCACCCACCCTCAGCTCTGGTATCTGCTCTATCTCCCACCCTCAGCTCCGGTATCTGCTCTATCACCCACCCTCAGCTCTGGTATCTGCTCTATCACCCACCCTCAGCTCCGGTATCTGCTCTATCACCCACCCTCAGCTCCGGTATCTGTTCTATCACCACCCTCAGCTCTGGTATCTGCTCTATCACCCACCCTCAGCTCTGGTATCTGTTCTATCACCCACCCTCAGCTCCGGTATCTGCTCTATCACCCACCCTCAGCTCTGGTATCTGCTCTATCACCCACCCTCAGCTCTGGTATCTGCTCTATCACCCACCCTCAGCTCCGGTATCTGTTCTATCACCACCCTCAGCTCTGGTATCTGTTCTATCACCCACCCTCAGCTCCGGTATCTGCTCTAAGCAAATTGTTTGAGTTAATGTCTAACTATGTAAACTCTGAATTATTGATTATCGGAGATCTCAATCTGGACTGGCTGATGCCAGCATCGTTTAAATTAAAAGATATTTGTAACAAACTAAATCTTACTCAACTAATAACTATATCTACCCGTCCTAATCCCCAAAAAATTAAATCTATATTAATAGACCTTATCTTAACAAATACACCTCACAAATATACAGCTAGTGGGTTATTTGCTAATGACATCAGTGACCACTGCCCTATTGCATGTATCAGAGATACTAGGCAAAAAAATCCTGACCCCCGTATAATTCTAAAGAGAAACTATAAACACTTCTCAGAGCAAGCCTTTATCCATGACCTTTAATATTCCGAGCTTTTATCCGTAAACTGCATAATGGACCCAGTTTTAGCGTTCTCTTTCTTTTCATCAATTTTTACCTTCATGGCTGATAAACACGCCCCGTTAAAGCGACTTGGGGTAAAAAAAATCTAACTAATCCTTGGTTCTCCTGTGATTTGAAAATTATTTTTTGTTCAAAAGAATCAAGCATGGGCCTTGGCGAGGAAAACTGGTGAAACAGCTGATTGGCTGCTTTTTAGGCAATTGAGAAATAAATGGATCGGAGGAATAAAAAAGGCAAAATCTAGGTATTTCTTGATGCTATGACAGAGTCTGCTGGTGATCCCGCTAAATTCTGGAAAACTGTTAAACGAGGAAACTCCTTGACTTCCCTGCCTAAGCAAATTACATCGGAATCTGGGCTCATCAGTGACTGAACTGAAATTTGTGATGTTTTTAATAAGCATTTTATTTCTGCTGGTTTTCTTTTTGAAAGAAAAAATGGCCAACATGATCCTGACCGGTCTATTGTTTCAGTCCCTCGGCCTTCAGCTGATGTGGAAAACAGTAAGCCGGTTTTTCATTTTCAAAAAGTCACAGAAGATGAGGTCTTATCTGCACTATCTGCTATAGATTCTAAGAAATCATTAGGCGCTGACAATCTGGATCCATATTTACTCAAGTGTGTGGCACCTATTATTGCTGGTGTAGTGATGCACATTTTTAATCAAACATTTGTCGTAGGAAAGATTCCTAAATCTTGGAAAACAGCTTTTGTTTTACCACTCCTCAAGGGAGGTGATGCTAGTGAATTGGATAATTATCGGCCCATCTCTAAGCTCTCCTGTTTGGCAAAAATTCTGGAGTCACTGGTGAATAGGCAAAAATAATATTTTTTAACTGTTAACAATACTCTTTCTAGTAATCAATCTGGCTTTAGACCTAAACACAGTACTATTACGGCCACTGTACGTGTTGTAAATGATATTACTAATGCCCTAGATAATAGAAAGTACTGTGCCGCCTTGTTCATAGATTTATCTAAGGCTTTTGACACTGTAGACCATGCGATACTTTTGGATAAGCTGTCGTCAATAGGACTGGGATTGGATGCCTGTCGTTGGTTTCATGACTATCTAAAGGATAGAAGTCAGGCTGTTAGAGTTGACGGCATACAGTCGGAGCCATTGGAGTTGGTTAAAGGGGTCCCACAAGGTTCTATACTTGGTCCATTACTGTTCACTCTCTACATAAACAATATCGGTGATGAGATTAAGAAAGTGTCAAATTCATTTATATGCTGATGACACTGTCATGGACTCTATTGCTTCAACGGCTGACCAAGCATTATCACTATTGGAGACAGATTTTAAGATATTACAAGGGTCTTTTATACAGCTGAAACTTGTTTTAAATGCAACGAAAACAGATTTTATGATTTTTAATAGGTTCAAAAAGTTGGTTGAAAATACACTTGCACTTACGAGCTTAGATGGTTCTCGAATTAATCAGATCTCTGCATATAAATACTTAGGGATATGGTTGGATGATAAACTGTCTTTTAAAATGCATATTGACGAACTCTGTAAACGGCTAAAAATCAAGCTAGGCTTCCGCTATAGAAACAGGACATGTTTGTCCTCTACAAATAGAAGACAAATTGTGCAAACTACTTTTATGTCTGTTATAGATTATGGGGATATTATCTACATGCATGCTACGGCATCAACACTTAAATCGCTGGATGCTACTTATCATTGCGCACTTAGGTTTATTACGGGTGCTAGCTACAGAACTCACCACTGTCTTTAATATCAAAATGTGGGTTGGACTTCGCTGTCCGTGAGACGAGAACAACATGCTCTCGTGTTTGTCTATAAAGCACTTCTGAATAAGCTACCTTCTTATTTATCATCACTCATCAATATTAGAATTAGAATTCCTAAAACCAGGTCTCAAGCATGGATTACACTTGAGGCCCATGCGATTTCCACAGAGTTGGGTATGGCTGCCTTTTCCTGTTACTCTCCTTGCCTATGGAATAGCCTGCAGACTAAACTTAAACTTGAGACGCTTGTCCCCCTTGCTCATTTTAAATATTTATTGGAGCATTTTTATTTTTGTATTGCTTGTAACTGTTTCGGGTAATGCAAGTTCTTGTGCTGTTAGGGGAATAACCTATGTGTAAATGAAATCTCTTGATGTATTTCTTTGTGTTATCTGTGATTGTTTTGTTTGTCTTGTGTAGATTCTTAATCATTGTACCTAAACTGTATGTATAAACATGTATACGCAGGGCCCAGCTGTAAAAGAGACCTTGGTCTCAGTCTGTGTTCCTTGTTGAAATAAAGGTTTAATAATAATAATGTACGGGTAAATAGTGGTTTACAGAGACATTAGAACATACCGGAAGCCCTGGATTTCCTGGGAAGCCTGGCAAACCATTAGGACCCTGCAACACATCACATCATTACAAACATAATTTACATTTGATAAATTTAGCAGATCCACTTTGAATACATGTAGTTACATTCCAATAAGAAGGTAGAATGACATCATACAGCTTTATTAGCCTCTATACCAGGCAGTGTCAGAGGAAGGCCCCAAAAAATGACAATTGTCAGCCACCCAAGCCATAGACTGTTCTCTCTGCTACCGCATGGCAAGCAGTAACAGTGGACCAAATCTGGAACCAACAGGACCCTGAACACCTTCTACCCCCAAGCCAGAAGACTGCTACACAAGACCACTAAATAGCTAATCAAATGGATAACCAGACTACCTGCATTGACCCTTTTTTGCACTAACGCTCTTGTACTGACTCTCCTGCACTAACTCTCCTGCACTAACTCTCCTGCACTGACTCTCCTGCACTGACTCTCCTGCACTGACTCTCTTGCACTGACTCTCCTGCACTGACTCTCCTGCACTGACTCTCCTGCACTGACTCTCCTGCACTGACTCTCCTGCACTGCCTCTCCTGCACTGCCTCTCTTGCACTGACTCTCCTGCACTGACTCTCCTGCACTGACTCTCCTGCACTAACTCTCCTGCACTAACTCTCCTGCACTGACTCTCCTGCACTGACTCTCCTGCACTGACTCTCCTGCACTGACTCTCCTGCACTAACTCTCCTGCACTAACTCTCCTGCACTAACTCTCTTGCACTAACTCTCTTGCACTAACTCTATGCACACACACTGGATTCTACCCACACACTCACGCATTCTTAAACTGATACCCCAACACATACATACACACACGTTACATACGCCCACACACAAATAACATGTACACACGTAGATACTGACACCACACACACACACTCACACACACATTTTCACACTCACCACATACCCTGCTGCTACTGTCTATTATATTTCCTGTTGCCTAGTCACTTTACCACTACCTATATGTACATACTGTAGCTACCTCAATTACATCGTACCCGTGCACATCGACTCAGTACTGGTACTCCCTGTATATAGCCATGTTATTTTTACTCAATATTGTTATTCGTTATTCACTGTGTATTTATTCCACATTTTTCATTTATTTCTACTTAATCTTTAACTCTGCATTGTTGGAAAAGGTGGTACAAGCAAAAGCTAAAATGCTACAAGAAAGTAGACACTGGTTTCCAGACCAGGTAGGGTCTTCTCTGATAGCGTTCTTATACTCACACGTGTTCCTTTCATCCCGGGAGTTCCAGACTCACCATACTCTCCCTGGGAAGAGACAAGTGACATTGAAGTGATATTAAGGTGACATAGAGAAGATATAGTTGTGACGTGACTTATTTTTTGTGAATATTTTTTTTTAAATATGTGTTATAATCATGGTAATTGTCATTATTGTGCTCTCCCAAGTAGGGTATCTTAGTGGGTGGGTGATACTGTGAAGGGGGTGTGGTCTGGAGCTGTCACTCACCTTAGGGCCCATCGGCCCAGCGGGTCCCTCATGGCCCTGCATGCCCGGGAACCCCATGTTGCCTTGGAGACCAGGGAACCCACGCTCACCCTACAGGAGACACAACAATAGTTAAACAAAGTTGGGTGAAGTTAACACAGAGGCTGGTCAGTTTCGTGTTTTTCAACATTATGGTTAGGTTTAGCATCCTAAAAAAAAAGTGTCAAATATATATATATATATATATATACATACATACATACATACAGTACCAGTCAAAGGTTTCTTATTTCTACTATTTTCTACATTGTAGAAGACAAGTAAAGACATCAAAACCAAAGCCAATCGGTTGTGTTGTGACTAGGTAGAGGTGGTATACAGAAGATAGCCCTATTTGGTAAAAGATCAAGTCCATGTTATGGCAAGAACAGCTAAATAAGCAAAGAGAAACGACAGTCCATCATTACTTTAAGACATGAAGGTCAGTCAATACGGAACATTTCAAAAACTTTGAACGTTTCTTCAAGTGCAGTCGCAAAAACCATCAAGCGCTATGATGAAACTGGCTCTCATGAGGGCCGCCACAGGAAAGGAAGACCCAGAGTTACTTCTGCTGCAGAGGATAAGTTCATTAGTTACCAGCCTCAGAAATTGCAGCCCAAATAAATGCTTCACAGAGTTCAAGTAACAGGCACATCTCAACATCAACTGTTCAGAGGAGACTGCGTGACTCAGGCCTTCATGGTTGAATTGCTGATGATCTGTGATTTATTTACAATTCAAGGCACACCTAATCAGCATGGCTACCACAGCATTATGCAGTGATACACCATCCCATCTGGTTTGCACTTAGTGGGACTATCATTTGTTTTTCAACAGGACAATGACCCAACACACCTCCAGGCTGTGTAAGGGCTATTTGACCAAGAAGGAGAGTGATGAGTGCTGCATCAGATAACCTGGCCTCCACAATCACCCGACCTCAACCCAATTGAGATGGTTTGTGATGAGTGTGCAAAGCTGTCATCAAGGCAAAGGGTGGCTACTTTGACACTTTTTTGGTTACTACATGATTCCATATGTGTTATTTCATAGTTTTGATGTCTTCACTATTATCCTACAATGTCGAAAATAGTACAAATAATGAAAAACCCTTGAATGAGTAGGTGTGTCCAAACTTTTGACTGGTACTGTATATAAACTCTGCAAAAAAAGAAACGTCCCTTTTTCAGGACCCTGTCTTTCAAAGAGAATTCGTAAAAATCCAAATAACTTCATTGTAAAGGGTTTAAACGCTGTTTCCCATGCTTGTTCAATGAACCATAAAAAATTCATGAACATGCACCTGTGGAACGGTCGTTAAGACATTAACAGCTTACAGACGGTAGGCAATTAAGGTCACAGTTATGAAAACTTAGGACACTAAAGAGGCCTTTCTACTGACTCTGAAAAACACCAAAAGAAAGATGCTCAGGGTCCCTGCTCATCTGCGTGAACATGCCTTAGGCATGCTGCAAGGAGGCATGAGGACTGCAGATGTGACCAGGGATATAAATTGCAATGTCCGTACTGTGAGACGCCTAAGACAGCGCTACAGGGAGACAGGACGGACAGCTGATCGCCCTCGCAGTGGCAGACCACGTGTAACAACACTTGCACATCCGAACATCACACCTGCAGGAGAGGTACAGGATGGCAACAACAACTGCCAGAGTTACACCAGGAACGTACAATCCCTCCATCAGTGCTCAGACTGTCCGCAATAGGCCGAGAGAGGCTGGACTGAGGGCTTGTAGGCCTGTTGTAAGGCATATCCTCACCAGACATCACCGGCAACAACGTCGCCTATGGGCACAAACCCACTGTTGCTGGACCAGACAGGACTGGCAAAAAGTGATCTTCACTGACGAGTCGCGGTTTTGTCTCACCAGGGGTGATGGTCGGATTCGCGTTTATCGTTGGAGGAATGAGCTTTACACTGAGGCCTGTACTCTGGAGCGGGATCGATTTGGAGGTGGAGGGTCCGACATGGTCTGGGGCGGTGTGTCACAGCATCATCGGACTGATCTTGTTGTTAATGCAGGCAATCTCAACGCTGTGCGTTACTGGAAAGACATCCTCCTCCCTCATGTGGTACCCTTCCTGCAGGCTCATCCTGACATGACCCTCCAGCATGACAATGCCACCAGCCATACTGCTCGTTCTGTGCGTGATTTCCTGCAAGACAGGAATGTCAGTGTTCTGCCATGGCCAGCAAAGAGCATGGATCTCAATCCCATTGAGCACGTCTGGGACCTGTTAGATCAGAGGGTGAGGGCTAGGGCCATTCCCCCCAGAAATGTCCGGGAACTTGCAGGTGCCTTGGTGGAAGAGTGGTAACATCTCACAGCAAGAACTGGCAAATCTGGTGCAGTCCATGAGGAGGAGATGCACTGCAGTACTTAATGCAGCTAGTGGCCACACCAGATACTGTCTGTTACTTTTGATTTTGACCCCCCCTTTGTTGAAAGACACATTATTCCATTTCTGTTAGTCACATATCTGCAGAACTTGTTCAGTTCATGTCTCAGTTGTTGAATCTTGTTATGTTCATACAAATATTTACACATGTTAAGTTTGCTGAAAATAACCGCAGTTGACAGTGAGAGGACGTTTCTTTTTTTGCTGAGTTTATGAAGAGGATTAATGAGACAGTTATAGCTGATTGCTTCATGTGTTCCATCTATCTGCCACCAGATGGAGCCACAGTCCTTTCTCAAGCCAGGGTGGTCTGCTCTGACCAACAATGTATATTAAGCCTGGATAGTATTGCTCTGTATTGGCCGCTGAGAGATTTTGAAGCCACAAGTCAGCCATATTGGCACTCCACAGTAGGCGAGGTCCTCCAAATGAAATTCTACATTTGTTCTATTAAGTGTTTCAAGGACAAAATGGCATGTATTTAAGTATTTGTTTATAAGTTTTTGTTTATACCTTAAGGAAAATGTTTTAAATATTTTAAAATGTTTTGTTTGTATGTTTAGCTGACATAATATAATGTATAAGTATGCGTTAAGGTGTCTGTAATAGAATATATGTGGCAAAAACGAATGTACATATTAACAAATGCATGTCTATAGCTTAAACATTTATTTTTTTACAACGGTGGCGGACTGCCAAGATGAAGGCAATGTGGCTTCAACACAGCGCCCCCTATTGATCATTTAGTGTACAGTGCATTCTGAAACAATTCAAACCCATTCACTTTTTCCACATTTGTTACGTTAAAGCCATATTCTAAAATGGATTAGATAAAAAAATCCTCATCAATCTACACACAACACCCCATAATGACAAAGCGAAAACAGGTTGGTATATATTTATTTTTTAAATACCTTATTTACATAAGTATTTAGACCCTTTGCTATGAGACTCGAAATTGAGCTCAGGTTCATCCTGTTTCCATTGATCATCCTTGAGATGTTTCTACAACTTGATTGGAGTCCATCTGTGGTAAATTCAATTGATTGGACATGATTTGGAAAGGCACATACCTGTCTATATAAGGTCCCACAATTGACAGTGCATGTCAGAGCAAAACCAAAGCCATGAGGTTGAAGGAATTGTCCGTAGAGATCCGAGACAAGATTGTGTCGAGGCACAGATCTGGGGAAGGGTACCAAAAAATGTCTGCAGCATTGAAGGTCCCCAAGAACACAGTGACCTCCATCATTCTTAAATGGAAGAACTTTGGAACCATCAAGACTCTTCCTAGAGCTGGCCGCCTGGTAAAACTGAGCAATCGGGGGAGAAGGGCCTTGGCCAGGGATGTGACCAAGAACCCGATGGTCACTCTGACAGAGCTCCAGAGTTCCTCCGTGGAGATTGGAGAACCTTCCAGAAGGACAACCATCTCTGTAGCACTCCACCAATCAGGCATTTATGGTAGAGTGACCAGGCGGAAGCCACTCCTCAGTAAAAGGCACATGACATGACCATGAGAAACAAGATTCTCTGGTCTGATGAACCCAAGATTGGACTCTTTGGCCTGAATTCCAAGTGTCATGTCTGGAGGAATCCAGGCACCACTCATCACCTGGCCAATACCATTCTTACGGTGAAGCATCGTGGTGGCAGCATCATGCTGTGGGAATGTTTTTCAGCAGCAGGCACTGGGAGACTAGTCAAGATCGAGGGAAAGATGAACAGATCAAAGTACAGAGATCCTTGATAAAAACCTGCTCCAAAGTGCTCAGGACCTCAGACTGTGACCTCAGTTTTAAACCCTGACATTAAATCCTAGTAAAAATTCCATGTCTTTGGTCAGTTAGGTTCACCACTTTATTTTAACCTGTTTTGGAGATTGGTTTAATGTGAAATGTCTGAATAATAGTAGAGAGAATGATTTATTTCAGCTTTTATTTCTTTAATCACAGTCCCAGTGGGTCCGAAATTTACATACACTCAATTAGTATTTGGTAGCATTGCCTTTAAATTGTTTAATTTGGGTCAAACATTTCAGGTAGCCTTCCACCAGCTTCCCACAATAAGTTGGGTGAATTTTGGCCCATTCCTCCTGACAGAGCTGGTGTAACTGAGTCAGGTTTGTAGGCCTCCTTGCTCGCACACGCTTTTTCAGTTCTGCCAACAAATTTTCTATAGGATTGAGGTCAGGGCTTTGTGATGGACACTCCAGTACCTTGACTTTGTTGTCCTTAAGCCATTTTGCCACAACTTTGGAAGTATGCATGGGGTCATTGTCCATTTGGAAGACCCATTTGCGACCAAGCTTTAACATCCTGACTGATGTCTTGAGATGTTGCTTCAATATATCCACATCATTTTCCTCCTCATGATGCCATCTATTTTGTGACGTGCACCAGTCCCTCCTGCAGCAAAGCACCCCCACAACATGATGCTGCCACCCCCGTGCTTCTCGGTTGGGATGGTGTTCTTCGGCTTGCAAGCATCCTCCTTTTTCCTCCAAACATAACGATGGTCATTATGGCCAAACAGTTCTATTTTTGTTTCATCAGACCAGAGGACATTTCTCCAAAAAGTATGATCTTTGTCCCCATGTGCAATTCCAAACCGTAGTTTGGCTTTTTTATGGTGGTTTTTGAGCAGTGGCTACTTCCTTGCTGAGCGGCCTTTCAGATTATGACGATATAGGACTCGTTTTACTGTGGATATAGATACTTTTGTACCTGTTTCCTCCAGCATCTTCACAAGGTCCTTTGCTGTTGTTCTGGGATTGATTTGCACTTTTCGCGCCAAAGTACGTTCATCTCTAGGAGACAGAACGCGTCTCCTTCCTGAGCGGTATGACGGCTGCGTGATCCCATGGTGTTTATACTCACATACTATTGTTTGTACAGATGAACGTGGTACCTTCAGGCATTTGGAAATTGCTCCCAAGGATGAACCAGACTTGTGGAGGTCTACAAATGTGGAGGTCTTGGCTGATTTCTTTTGATTTTCCCATGATGTCAAGCAAAGAGGCACTGAGTTTGAAGGTAGGCCTTGAAATACATCCACAGGTACACCTCCAATTGACTCAAATGATGTCAATTAACCTATCAGAAGCTTCTAAAGCCATGACATCATTTTCGGGAATTTTCCAAGCTTTTTAAAGGCACAGTCAACTTAGTGTATGTTAACTTCTGACCCACTGGAATTATGACACAGTGAATTATAAGTGAAATAATCTGTCTGTAAACAATTACTTGTGTCATGCACAAAGTAGGATGTCCTAATCGACTTGCCAAAACTATAGCTTGTTAGCAAGAAATTTGTGGAGTGGTTGAAAAACAAGATTTAATGACTCCAACCTAAGTGTATGTAAACTTCCGACTTCAACTGTATAAATCATTGGCTCTTGCCCATTGAACTACATTCTGAGCTGCCAAGAGTGAAAGACAGGGAACTAGAAGGGAGAGGAGGCGTGGGAAAAATGTGGTATTTGGAGCCCTTTTTGTGTATGTCTGTCTTTCTTAAGGCGTCAGCATGCTTCGGGTCGGTTGACCACACTCCCTTAAATGACCTACGCTTGAAAAACAAGACAAAAGTGTCAATAGTACAGTTTAACCATCTACACTTCCTGAAAATAGTCAGAATGAATCTAAGATAACTCAAGAAATCTGCCATTCATTCTGACGTTTTTGTAGAAGTTGTCTTAGTCGCTCAATCTTACATCTAACTAAGATGTTTAGTGCAGTTTTTCTCAAGTTACTTTTTTGTTGTTGTTGCATGAATACGATTAGTTTCTCATTGAATCACAGCAAGCACATAATTGAAGAATCCCCACTGTTGACCAATCACCGACAAAGGGGCGTAGACTTTTAAGATGTTGTGTGCAAGAACAGCCTTATCGAAAACCAAAATGAACAACAACGTCACAAAATGCAATCATAATACATGGACTGTTTTGAATGGGAAGCATGCCGATGCCTTTACTCTCGCGCCCTGCCGTCTCTTTCTTCTACCTCCATCCCTCCATTCCTAAAGCTCACAAACATAACGTTCTGGGCCATGGGAACCAGGACACGGGCTGGTTGCCAAGGGAACAGAACGTCGTGGGCAACAGGAAGTGACATCATCATAGTGAACATATGCAGGGAGAATTGAAACAGTGGTTGATTTGCCAGTCTTCAACACCTTTCAACAGAGACTGAGACATGAGGTATGACCTCACCAGGCTCAGCCTGTCAGTCAGTCAGTACAGGCCTGGCTCCAGAGAACACACAGCACACAGTTGTCCTCTGTGGACAATCTCTGTCTGGCTACTGTTTCTTGAACACAGAATAGATAAGACACTGTTGCGAGGTTCTAATGTGTGTGAGAAAATACACATAGAGTAGCAACGCAATTGTTGTTTTCTGAGCTCCCTGAGATAACAAAGGCCGTGTCTGTATATCTTCTTAGAAACTTTTAACCACAATTAGAAACACTGCATGATTGCTGGATTTACTTTTACAGTGCATTACTGTTTCAAGAGTGTATGAGAGATTGTTTGGTCCGGTAGGAATGCCGCTCTCAGCCCAGCTGTGTGTCCGGACATGCTCTAATTCCGCCTGATTCCAGTCCGTCTCCATCCTGATCCCTGCTCCGTGTCGGCCCTCTGCTCCTCTGTTTTACAGCCAGGACTACTAAGTCCCACTGAGCTGACCCCTGACCCCTAACCCCTAACCCGGAACCCACAAACAACGCTCTGCCACGCCCCTTTGAGCCTATCAGGGATTCTGGACTGTTTTGAAGTTCTACAATCTGTAGTTTCTTGGTGGGGATCTTAGGAGAAGAGAGAGTAGGTGAAAGAGTGAGACACAACGTGAAGAAAACCAGAGAGTGAGAGAAGACAACCAATATGAAACTGGTAGACAATGAGGAACTGATGGATAGAATGCTCACCTTTGCTCCTTTCACTCCACTGCAGTCACATTTTCCTTCACATGATGACCCAGAGCAGCCCTACAGTTAAAGAGAGGGAGAGAGAGAGAGAGAAAGTCCATATTACAGTCATTACATAGACATCAGTAACCAAGTGTAGACTGAGACAGCATTTTACACCAGAGGGCAACATAATCCCCCCTAGTATTACAACGATTTCTGATTTATCTGCCCATGTCAGAGAGGCTACAAACAACAAACACCGACATGCTAACACACATACACATACACACACAGTGTGAACCAGGATCATTTGATCAGTTCAGGAGATAAAGGGGGTGTTAACTGCTGTCATTTGCTTTTCAGCTCTGTACCAGCTCTCCTGCAGCAATCCTACCCGGCAGTTACCAACATGACAGTTTACCAGCTGGCCTCACTAATCTCTCAACGGGATCCCCTCTCCCTCCCTGCTCTCCTCTCCCTACCCTCCTCTCTTCTCCCTCCCCTTCCCTCCCCTCCCCTCCCCTTCTCTATTCTCCCTCGCCTACCCGTCCCGTCCCCTCCCCTCCCTCCCCTCCCTCCTCTCACTCCCCTCCCCTTCCCTCTTCTCCCTCCCATCCCTTTCCTTCTTCTCCCTCCCCTTCCCTCTTCTCCCTCCCCTCCCCTCTCCCTCCTCTACCCTTCCCTCTCCCCCCTTCCCTTTTCTCTCTCCCCTCCCCTCCCCTCCCCTCCCTCCCCTCCCTCCTCTCACTCCCCTCCCCTTCCCTCTTCTCCCTCCCATCCCTTTCCTTCTTCTCCCTCCCCTTCCCTCTTCTCCCTCCCCTCCCCTCTCCCTCCTCTACCCTTCCCTCTCCCCCCTTCCCTTTTCTCTCTCCCCTCCCCTCCCCTTCCCTTTTCTCCCTCCCCTCTCCCTCCTCTCCCTCCCTTTCTCTCCCCTCTTCTCCTCTCCTCTCTTCTCCCATTCACTCCTCTCTCTCTCCCCCCTTTCCCTTCCCTCCTCTCCCCTCCCTCCCCCTTTCCTTCCTCTCTCCCTTCTCTCCCTCTTTCCCTCTCCCTCCCCTACTCTCCTCTCCCAGGGACTAGAGCCTGGGACCTGGCCTGTACTCTTCCTCTCCTCTCTTCCCTCCCTCCCTCTATCATCCAGCTGTTCCTTTGCTTCTTGCCAGAGTCCTGTCAGGCAGGGCAGGCCGGAGTCTATCAACTGACACTGGGTCTACACTGTGGACAAGGCTACAGAGAACACAGGAGCAGTACCCCCTAAACACACACACACACACACACACACACACACACACACACACACACACACACACACACACACACACACACACACACACACACACACACACACACACACACACACACACACACACACACACACACACACACACACACACAGAGTCTCATCTCCATTATCTACCCCTCACTTCCTTTCTCAATACCCATTCACTCCCCACTCCTTCCCCCTCACACAGCCTTGCTTCCGCTCCATCTCATGTCCTGGCTGGATCAATGTGTAGGTTCTGCTGCTGTTGATATGAGAACCCTGGTAAACATGGGAATTAGTCACCCTCTACAAGTCACTCCAGGCTGGATATACACCCTGCTCTCCCCACTATCCTCATCCTCATTCTGAATTCACTGTGCATCACCCTCTCTTCTTCACCCTCTCTTCTTCATAAAATCGCTCTCCCTCTTTCTCTCTTTCTCCCACTCCTTCTTTCTCTCTCTTTCTCTCCACATCCCTCTCTCTCATGTTTTTATAGAGATTTCACTAGATGTCCTTCTAATGTACCGGAGGTAGAGTGAGCACCTGCTTTAGATCAGATCATAACACAGAGAGAGAGAGAAAGCAAGAGAGAGCACACTGCCCACAAAATGAGGTGGAAACTGAGTTGCACTTCCTAACCTCCTACCAAATGTATGACCATATTAGAGACACATATTTCCCTCAGATTACACAGATCCACAAAGAATTTGAAAACAAACCCAATTTTGATAAACTCCCATATCTATTGGGTGAAATACCATTTGTGGCCTGTTGCCACAAGAAAAGGGCAACCAGTGAAGAACAAATACCATTGTAAATAAAACCCATATTTATGTTTATTTATTTTCTTTATTCTTTTGGAACTTCTGTGAGTGTAATGTTTATTATCTATTTCACTTGCTTTGGCAAAGTTAATATACATTTCCTGTGCCAATAAAGCCCTTAAATGGAATTGAAAATTAGAGAGAATATGAGAGAGAACATTTGAACATTTGGCAATGTTAACATATGTTTCCCATGGCAATAAAGCCCCTTGAATTGAATTGAATTGAGAGACAGAGAGATAGAGAGAGAGAGAGAGCCAAGAGAGAGAAAGAGAGAGAGAGGGCCATGAGAGAGAGAGAGACAAGAGAGAGAAAGAGAGAGCCAAGAGAGAGAGAGAGAGCCAAGAGAGAGAGAGAGAAAGAGAGGGCCAAGAGAGAGAGAGAAAGAAAGAGAGAGAGAGAGAGACAAGAGAGAGAGAGACGAGAGAGAGAGAGAGAGAGAGAGAGAGAGAGAGAGAGAGAGAGAGAGACAAGAGAGAGAGAGAGACGAGAGAGAGAGCCAAGAGAGAGAAAGAGAGAGGGAGAGAGAGAGAGAGAGAGAGAGAGAGAGAGAGAGAGAGAGAGAGAGAGAGAGAGAGAGCCGAGAGAGAAAGAGAGAGGGAGAGAGAGAGAGAGAGAGAGAGAGAGAGAGAGAGAGACTGTAATGAACTAACTGCGTACATGTGTTACTCGTAATGGCAACATCCACTAACAGTATGGCTTCTGATGCACAGAACCGTTCTACTGCACCACGATTTATAGCTATCACCATGGTTATTAGATAGTGTCTAATTCTTCCACCTGTTGTTCTCACTCTGTTTCTCCTTTTCTCTCTGCCTCCCACTCTCTTTCTCTGTCTTCCACTCAATCGCTTTCCCTCCATCCTCCTGTTAGACAAAACCTCTCCATCGTTCTCTGATCAGACATTCCAGCAGGCTCTTCACACTACTGAGACGCCCCGACCCTCTAATCCAGAACACACTCTGACACGCATGACGAGAGAATGTCTCCGTGTGTGTGTATGTGTGTGAATGTGTGGGAATGTGTGTGAATGTGTGTGAATGTGTGTGAATGTGTGTGCTTGTGTGTGAATGTGTGGGAATGTGTGTGAATGTGTGTGAATGTGTGTGAATGTGTGGGAATGTGTGTGAACGTGTGTGAATGTGTGTGCTTGTGTGTGAATGTGTGTGAATGTGTGGGAATGTGTGTGAATGTGTGAATGTGTGTGAATGTGTGTGAATGTGTGTGCTTGTGTGTGAATGTGTGTGAATGTGTGGGAATGTGTGTGAATGTGTGAATGTGTGTGAACGTGTGTGAATGTGTGTGCTTGTGTGTGAATGTGTGTGAATGTGTGGGAATGTGTGTGAATGTGTGAATGTGTGTGAATGTGTGTGAATGTGTGTGAATGTGTGTGAATGTGTGGGAATGTGTGGGAATGTGTGTGAATGTGTGTGAATGTGTGGGAATGTGTGTGAATGTGTGTGAATGTGTGTGAATGTGTGTGAATGTGTGGGAATGTGTGTGAATGTGTGTGAATGTGTGGGAATGTGTGTGAATGTGTGTGAATGTGTGGGAATGTGTGTGAATGTGTGTGCTTGTTCATGTCTGTCCGGTCCATCCTGTTATGTTCTCACACTCTGCCATTCTGTGATGTCTGTTACAGCTCTCCAACCACAACATGCTATCTGACAGGAGATCAAAGGAAGTGGAGTGTCTTTCATCCCGTTTTTGTTATGCCTTCTTAGTCCTGTTACACATCTCTCTAAACCCAAACACCAGATGGGTGAGATGGCAGGCAGACTAAACTGACATCCACACAAAACAGACTTCTAGTTAATGGCCTGTGCTGCTGTAGAGAGAGCTGGGGCTGATTCAGTATCTGGTCCTATGTGTAAAGGGATCTTAGGACGGCGATATCGCCTAGATTCCCAGGTGTATAGGTCAATGGGGACTATTGTGACTAACAGAAAGCAGTAGAATGTATAAACCATCTCTCTGTGTGTGTCTGGAATGTTTTCCACTGGTTTAGTCATGAGGTTAACAGGCGTGCAGGGATGAAATGAGTGTTAACATGATGAGAAAGGAGGATATTAGGAATTAAATTAATGTTAAAGGATAGGAGGTGAAGATTCTCTATGAGTCTTGACTTGGCTGTGATGCCATTTTCCCAGAATTAGCAGTTGCATGCATACTCAAACACTGAACAGACGATCCAACAGATTCCAAGCAGACTTCAAGAGAAAATAAACTGTTTCTGAGGAGAGGAGAGATTCCTGGATGTTGAGAGGAGTGTAATGGGTTTCTAGGTATACAGTACACAATGACTCCCAGGTCTGGAGCGGTTCAAATAAACACCTCAACAGAAACCACACAGGTCTGTGAACCTGTGACTGTCTATCATGTTTATGCTTGTGTATCTGTCTGTCAAACCTGTGCAGTTCTAAATGTTTTCTATGTATATATGAAAGTTATATGAAAGTTTTTATGTGCATGCCTGTGTGTGTGTGTTTGTTTCCGTGTGTATGTATGAGTGGGTTATTGTGGACGTGAGTGTGTGTTTGTGTCTATGGTCTATGCTGGACAGGGCCAATGGGCTCCAATGTTTGTTTAGAAACAGACAGATAGCATCTCAAAGTGTCAGCAGAGAGAGGGATAGAGAGAGAGAGAGAGAGAGAGAGAGAGAGAGAGAGAGAGAGAGAGAGAGAGATAGAGAGATAGAGAGAGAGAGAGAGAGAGAGAGAGAGAGAGAGAGAGAGAGAGAGAGAGAGAGAGAGAGTCAGTATAGTAGGAAGGAACTGTGATAGGACCAGAGTATAGTAGGAAGGAACTGTGATAGGACCAGAGGTAGAAATATCTACAAGCTTTGTGTGGATTCATGTTGGGGGATGTCGAATCCCTTGGCCATTTGTGTTAATCCCAAGAGTTTAGCCCAGTTCAACACTTTCCAATTGTTGTCTTCTAACGTCATAGCTGGTTTGTCTAACGTCACTACTCAGAAATAAATGCTATTCTCATTAACTCTGTATACTGAGGAGAGGAGATAGGAAATAAGAGAAGAGAGTGGAGGGGGCTGGTGAGTAATGTTTATGCTCTATATTAGAGGGCTGGGGAGAGAGTGGAGAGGGGCTGGTCAGTCAATTAGCCCATGTTAGCTAAAAATGAGAGAGAGAGAGAGAGAGAGAGAGAGAGAGGAGAGAGAGTCCTGTCCTCTCCTAGCAACAGGACTTTCCCTGAAGTCCTAAGGCTAAGACAAACAGGGTTCCTCTCACTGTGACATTCTGAGGGGATTTCCGTATTAATCTGCGATTTACATAGCATCTGTATGAAACAGCTACCCTCTGTTCTCCTTCTTCCTGTTACAGACAAGCAGTGGAACAAGCTGTGATCAGACACAGATCTGGTCAAAACATCGACACTATGAAAAGAGTCTAATCAAAATGGTTCGTTTCCATGGTGCTTTGGTAATGAAAAGGCAGAATGACTTTTTCCTCACTGTGTGTGAGAGAGACCATTTTGGCTGGTATCACTTCTAATGACTCAAGTCACTGCCATGTCCTGTAGAGCTGAGCTGTAAACTGGGGGTACCGTAAGCATGTCCTGTAGAGCTGAGCTGTAAACTGGGGGTACCGTAAAGCTAAATGACCAGATGGGGGCAGAAACATGCCCAATGCAGGAGTTTTTATCAATATCAAATCAGTTCTGGGTAACAATTAAGTATCTTACTGTAAAAATTGTCCCCACACAATGAAATCAGGGAGAGGACTATGGAACTGCGTCCGTTAGTCAGTTTGTATTTTCGTACATTTGTAAGTTCGTCACATGAGATGCCAAAACTTGCCGAAACGTGTGTAAATGATGCATCTTGCCATAGAAATCCAGCAATTTACAAAATTACACTGATTGGCCAGATGCTGGTGCTATAACAAGCGATTGAAAATGCTAACTTTGAAAGGTCCCACCCGTTAGATATTCAGTACATACAAAACTACATTCAGTACATACAACACTTAAAACTAGCTGTTATTTTGTTTTGTTTGGAACTCTCTTTGGGGGAGAGGAAAGGATGGGAGGGGGTCTTCCCTTCTTCCTTCCCCACAGATATGTATTTCACTGAGGGGAAAACCATGGAGATAACTTCCATCTCAACTCTCTCCAGACCCAGGGGGTTTTGTGTATCCATTGTATGGATAATGTGATCTTCACCACATTAGCCTGATCAGCTAAAGACCCTTTAAACAGAGGATAATGAGTTACGGTAAGGTTGCACAACTCTCAGGTTTATTTGACCTGTCTGTTCTGTGTTGTAGGTGTTTGGCACACAGAGAGATGTGTTCTAATTAGCCATAATGACCTCTGATGTGGTCTGGCTCCATTTCCCACAATTCAGATGATAACCGTTGCACAACATTATAATCATGAAGTTGCCTCTACCCTCCTCCCTGGTCCCATTCCCACATGCCTGGTTGCTCTCGGGTGAATTATTTTCTCATTGGTGTGATCTGTAAGGAGACTGGGTAGGTGAAAGAAATGAATAAAACCTCTTAACGATCTCTACAGATCGGTGTCCCACCCTCGGGACGGTTGAGCTAATGTGCTCTGAAACAAATAAAGATTACTAAATGATTCTTCCTCAGCTCTTAAGGTTTCTTGGCCGACTTTTGCCCAATAAAGAACCTCACTGGGTGGGGCTGGAGAGAGTAAGTCGCCATAGTGATATCACCCATCAAGTGTTTTCAGATCAGTGAGAACAAGGAAATAGAAGATAGGAAAGGAATGAGATAGGAAAGGATTTGACCCTTGTCTGTTGCACATGTGACCCTTGTCCACTGGCCCGGTAACTCACCAAGCTGTATCATGGTAAATCATCCAGTAATCTAAACCACATCTCATCTGTTGAAATCCCATGTGTAACAGACTATTACAATCCATCACATGAGGTGCTGTGGCAACTAGCCTAATAATAGCCCTGCCATAACTGGCTCCCAGATATCCCATTACAATAAGCCTCATACTCAACACTGGGAAAGTGTTTCCAGTCAGTGGCTCAATTATAGTCACCATCAAGTCCTAATACCATCCCGCTCCATTATAGTCACCATCAAGTCCTAATACCATCCCGCTCCATTATAGTCACCATCAAGTCCTAATACCATCCCGCTCCATTATAGTCACCATCAAGTCCTAATACCGTCCCGCTCCATTATAGTCACCATCAAGTCCTAATACCATCCCGCTCCATTATAATCACCATCAAGTCCTAATACCGTCCCGCTCCATTATAGTCACCATCAAGTCCTAATACCATCCCGCTCCATTATAGTCACCATCAAGTCCTAATACCATCCCGCTCCATTATAGTCACCATCAAGTCCTAATACCATCCCGCTCCATTATAGTCACCATCAAGTCCTAATACCGTCCCGCTCCATTATAGTCACCATCAAGTCCTAATACCATCCCGCTCCATTATAGTCACCATCAAGTCCTAATATCATCCCGCTCCATTATAATCACCATCAAGTCCTAATACCGTCCCGCTCCATTATAGTCACCATCAAGTCCTAATACCATCCCGCTCCATTATAATCACCATCAAGTCCTAATACCGTCCCGCTCCATTATAGTCACCATCAAGTCCTAATACCATCCCACTCCATTATAATCACCATCAAGTCCTAATACCGTCCCGCTCCATTATAGTCACCATCAAGTCCTAATACCATCCCGCTCCATTATAGTCACCATCAAGTCCTAATACCATCCCACTCCATTATAATCACCATCAAGTCCTAATACCGTCCCGCTCCATTATAGTCACCATCAAGTCCTAATACCGTCCCGCTCCATTATAGTCACCATCAAGTCCTAATACCATCCCGCTCCATTATAGTCACCATCAAGTCCTAATATCATCCCGCTCCATTATAGTCACCATCAAGTCCTAATACCATCCCGCTCCATTATAGTCACCATCAAGTCCTAATACCATCCCGCTCCATTATAGTCACCATCAAGTACTAATACCATCCCGCTCCATTATAGTCACCATCAAGTCCTAATACCATCCCGCTCCATTATAGTCACCATCAAGTCCTAATACCATTCCGCTCCATTATAGTCACCATCAAGTCCTAATACCATCCCGCTCCATTATAGTCACCATCAAGTCCTAATACCATCCCGCTCCATTATAGTCACCATCAAGTCACCATCAAGTCCTAATACCATCCCGCTCCATTATAGTCACCATCAAGTCCTAATACCATTCCGCTCCATTATAGTCACCATCAAGTCCTAATACCATCCATCTCCATTATAGTCACCATCAAGTCCTAATACCATCCCGCTCCATTATAGTCACCATCAAGTCCTAATACCATCCCGCTCCATTATAGTCACCATCAAGTCCTAATACCATTCCGCTCCATTATAGTCACCATCAAGTCCTAATACATCCCGCTCCATTATAGTCACCATCAAGTCCTAATACCATCCCGCTCCATTATAGTCACCATCAAGTCCTAATCTTATCCCGCTCCATTATAGTCACCATCAAGTCCTAATACCATCCCGCTCCATTATAGTCACCATCAAGTCCTAATCTGATCCCGCTCCATTATAGTCACCATCAAGTCCTAATACCATCCCGCTCCATTATAGTCACCATCAAGTCCTAATACCATCCCGCTCCATTATAGTCACCATCAAGTCCTAATACCATCCCGCTCCATTATAGTCACCATCAAGTCCTAATACCATCCCGCTCCATTATAGTCACCATCAAGTCCTAATACCATCCCGCTCCATTATAGTCAAATTAGCACTAGCAGGGGCTATCCTCCTGGCCTAACCAGTGGCAGCCGGCCCATAAAGAGTTAGTCACGGCACTGAACCGCAGGTCATGGCTTCCATATGGACAATCTGGGTCGTTTTACTCCATAAAAGCCATAAAGTCCTCGCCCTGCACCAAGCCTCATTAGGCTGGCCAGTATGAGCTCAGTAATCATTAAGGAGAATGACCGTTGCTTTGTCTGTGTGTTACAGACCCGTCACACATGGTCAACAGCATTTAACTAACAACACATACATAAACACACACTACACACACACTACACACACACTACACACACTACACACAGGTGACTCAGGCACTTGTGATAGCAGGAAGATCTAGGAAGGAGTGGGTATAGAGTGGGTATGGAAGTGTGTGTGTGTGCGT